>NC_092512.1:605000-905000 GCF_047511675.1 Marmota flaviventris
CACTCTTTAGTGTGGATACCTGGGGGTGGACAAGAGGCTCTGGAGGTCCTGGAGTGGGGCTGGCTCTCATGCTGCAGCTGGGCCCCAAGGAGAGTGGGGAGGCCTGAGGCACAGTAGGAAGGGCCAACGGGGATGGTTAAGGGTGGGTCAGAGAGGGACAAGCAAGGAGGGACGACAAGGAGGGTTGTGTTTAGGGCCAGCCACTCACGCTGGTCACTTTCCTCTTGATGTTCTCCAGGAGCTGCTCCTGGCCACGCAGGAAGCATGGGTGCTGGAACTCAGTGTCATCCCTCTCAGGTTTAACCAGGCCTCCCTGCTCGATGTGGACCACCTTCCGGAAGCCGTCTGCACACACAGGGGTGGGAGAGCTCTTCCTGAGGGCCAAGTGAGGGAAGGCCCCTAGAGAAGGGCCATGCAGGGCTGTGGCCAGAGCCCATGCCCATGGCAGCTGGGTGTTCTTGTTATGAGGGAGACCCCATTCCCAACAGTTCCCCATCTGTGAGGGAGTATGGCTAGGGCCTCACAACCCTTTCCTCCCTGGAAACCCCAGATGCACACTCCTGAGGATCTTCCAACAAAGAGGTACTTTGCCCCAGTCCTCATGTGTAGTGGACTCCAGGCCCTGCCCCTGGCCAATCCAGAGCAATGTCTGGGGGTGAACATGCTGGGGTCTGCCTCCCACAGACTCCTGGAAGGGGGCACCCGCCCAGCCAGAGTGGGCACTCACACATGTTGAGCTGCCGCACGAAGCTGGCCATGTTGTTGTGCTTGAAGTACTTGGGTAGCACCTCCTTGGCGAACTGGCCTTGGTCAAACACATGGAAGCTGTTCCCACTCTGTCAGGAGACACAGCAGGCCACATGTAGCAGTGACAGGGATAGTGGTTTGACTCCCTTCCAGGTGTAGTGGGCAGTGCACACTCCCACCGTACGGGGCTGCTGGAAGGGGGGCTGCTGGAAGGTAGAGTCTACCCCAGTACGCCCTGGCCTGCATTCAGAGATGGGGTTCCCTTGACCAGTGGTTCCTGGACGCCAAGTTCACATTCATGCAACATAATGTACTCTGGTCCCCTCTCTGCAAATGGCATGTAGCTATAATCAGCAAAAAATTCCTTAAGAACAGCTAAGAGCAGGGGCTGGGGATATAGCTCAGTTGGTAGAGTGCTTGCCTCACTGGCACAAGACCCTGGGTTCAATCCCCAGCACCACAAACACACACACAAAACAAAACAACAAAACAAAACAACAACAAAACCGAACAGCTAGGAGCCCAACCGAGGCAGTCAAGGGCATGAGAAGCAAGCAGACCTTCCTTACTCTGGATGAAGGTACAGCTTGCTCAGAACAGTCTGATCCTCTGGCAGGGGAGACAAGGACTAGACTGTCACACACTGCGTGTACTGACCTTCCTCTCCCACTTCTTTCCTGAACTCAGCCCAGAACCCCTCAGGAAGGACTGATGGGGTAGCCATGGTGGCTCAGAGGAGGCATCAAATATGGTGGGGGTCACACAACGCGAAGGGGATGGCATTTTGTTGGTAGTACCTGACCCCCTGAATCAATCCCTTCAGGACGGTGGGAATAGGCTTCTCCTAGTCAGGGTCAGGAAAAAACTAAAAAGAGCCCCCTGGTGCTGGGTTGGCACTGGCACTACTTTCTTTCTTTTAAATGTGTTTTTAGATGTTGATGGACCTTTATTTTACTCATTTATTTATATGCGGTGCTGAGAATTGAACCCAGTGCCTCACGAGTGCTAGGTAAGTGCTCTACCACTGAGCCACCACCGCAGCTCCCTGGAGCTGCTTTCTAACACACAGAGGCATGAAAATAAGCATTAGCATCAACAGTAGCACGAGGGGAAGGGGTGGAGGAAGGGACACCAAAGCAGCAGAGCAAAAACTGGTAAGAAACGTGAAGTCAACTTCTCCAGGACTCGGAAAGGTAACCAAAGAATGGCTCATGCTGGAAGCAGTTTCTTCAGGAGGAACAACTGTGTCTTGCAAGAGCACTGAGCTCCATGGCTCTTAGCCTGCCCCGTTCTACTCCCTCTCCTGCAGCCTTGGACCAAGGGCTGCACCCACAGTGGGGAAGCAGGGGTGTGGGCGGGCCTGCAGCTGCTTTAAAGCCTATGAGGGCAGCTCCCTGGAAGACCCCACGTGCAGGGAGGGCTCTGACCAGGCTGGAAGCTCTCCCAGGGAGTGTTTCCCTTGGGAGTGTTTGTTGGAACACCCAGGGGTGACTTTTAAAGGATGTGGCTGCTCAAAGCACATATAATACTAGCTAACCAGACAACAGAAGGGAACGCTGAGCTGGGAATGGTGGCACACACTTGTAATCCCAGGAGGAGCACAAGTTCAGCCAGTTTCAGCAACTTAGGGAGACCCTGCCTCAAAATAAAAAGGGCTGAGCATGTGGCTCAATGGTTAAGCACTTCCGGGGAACCAAAATGTACAAACAAACCCCCAACCCCAACAGCGACAACAACAAAAGGAACAGCGGGGAAAGGAGGAATCATGAGGGACCCTGAGAAGGCCTGTGTGTCCCTAGGAATCTGGAAGCCATGTGTATGTGTAGAGCTAGAGCTATGCAGACACTCCATGGACCCTAGAGGCCCTAAGTGGTCACCTCTGGCTGACCTTGAGGTGAGGCATTAGCAGGAAGTGAAGGATGAAGTAGGGCTGCCCACTACTGTCTGGGCTGAAGGTGTGTCCTAACACACAGAGGCCCTGGGAGACTGGGAGACTTACTGGTTTTAGACCCAGAGGTTTTCGCTCTATCCCCTGACTAAACTAACTGAACAGAGACTGCAGTGGTCACCAAAAAAGAACACAGCCTTTACAGATTAGTTCAGGAAAATCACCAGGCCAAAAAATAGCAACAAATGCTGGGGAAAGGGAGAGTCTCACCCCAGAGTTGCTACACTTCATTAACTGAAAGTCTACTTTTCAGGTTGGGGCTGGGGCTCGGTGGCAGAGAACTTGCCTAGCATATGTGAGGCACTGGGTTGATCCTAAGCACCACATAAAAACAAATAAAGGCATTCTGTCCATTAAAAAAAAAAAGTCTACTTTTCAATAAAAAAATCATAAAACATACAAAGAAACAAGAAGTTATGGCCCATATATTCGAACAAGTAGTCAATACAAATTGCCTGAGGCTGGGTGTGGTGGTATAAGCCTATAATCTCAGTGGCTCAGGAGACTGAGGCAGGAGGATCCCAAGTTTAAAGCCAGCTTCAGCAACAGCAAGGTGCTACGCAACTCAGTGAGACCCCGTCTCCAAATAAAATACATAAAAGGGCTGGGAATGTGGCTCAGTGGTCAAGTGCCCTGAGTTCAATCTCTGGCAGCCCCCAACCCCTGGGAAAAAAAAAAAACAACCCAAAAAACAAACTGCGTACAAAAAAAAAATTTTTTTTTTCCAGCACTGGAAATTAAAGCAATGGGCTACACTCACTGAACCACTGAGCACCACATCCCCAGTCCCTTTGATTTTTCCTTTTGAGACATGGTCTCACTGGCCTCAAATTTGGGATCCTCCTGTCTCAGCCTCCCAAGTTGCTGGGATACAGGTGTGTACCACTGTGTCCAATGAGAAAAGGATTTTAAGTTAGCGATTTTAATTACTTTCAAAGAATACATCTGGAGAACTAAAGTAAGAGAACTATATCTCACCAATGGAGAATTTCAGTAAAGAAGTAAAAATGATAAATAAGCATCAAGTTGAAATTCTAAGGTTGAGAAGTAAACTCAGTTTAATAATTCACCAGAGGGACTCTGGTGAGATGTGAGTAGGGAGAAGCAGGAATTAACAAACCTGAAAACAAGTCAACTGAGATTACGGTGTGAAGAATAGAAAGAAGAATGAATACAAATGAACAGAATGGCAGAGACCTATGAGGCACCACTGAACCACAGTTGGGCTGCAGGTGAGGCTCAGAGGTAGAGCACATGCTTAGCACCAACCCCCAGCACAGGGGAAAAAAAGTATAACTTACACATAATGTGAGTCTCAAAAGAAGAGAGAATGAGCAAAGAGACTGTACCTAAGGAAACACTGCCAGGATCTCCCTAAATTTGATGAAGAACATCCAAGAAGTTAACTGAATTACAAGTGGGATAAATAAAAAGGGATTCAACTGATACACTTCCATGAGGGAACTGCCAATCACAAAGACAGGAGGAGACGAAGACTTACCAGAGCTGAGAGCCAAAGGCAGTGGACACTAGTAAAGCTACCCTTTCAAAGTGAAGAGGAGATTCCTGATTCTTGGCCGGCAGTGTGAGGCACTTTGTGGAAGTCTCCCCAGTAAAACACTGGGGAGTCTCTAAAGGCGTCTAGTGAGTAAAGAGACATTTACTCCATGACACCTGCTACAACTTGGCGGGCAGTGAGCACGTGGGGAGAGCCACACCACCAGGATTTCTTTACCCCAGCACTCCAGGTTGAAGAGATCCCATTCCTGCTTAGTGTGGCCAAGAGAGCAGTTGGCTCCTCCACCATGCCCCACAGATGGGGACCCCATTCCAAGTCCAGCAGTAAAGAAAATCAGTGGCTACTGCCCAGCCACAGTAGTAGTGGCTCTAAGTCTATGTTTGGCAGTGCAGGAGGAAAAGCTCTGCTGCCACCCACCGGGAAGCACACTCCCTGTCCAGGTGTGGGCAGGCCGGCCTCAGTGAGCCTCTGCAGGGAAGGGGAAGATGAGAAGAGCCTTCCAGGGCCAGAGCTAACCCAAGGCCAACCTGAAAACAGCCACAGTTCAACCAACAAACCCACCTGCCTTCTGCGGAGAGAAGGCCGTGCCCTCTCTGAGTTACTCCACGATGTACAGAGCAGCAGTTTTCAGGCTGTGCTTTAACCTTTCTCACTTCATTTTGTAAAGCAGTAGTTTGCTGTGAGCTACTCCATTTTGAGTTTAAGGGCTGAGATGCAATGAAGCCATACCTTGTTTGTACAAGTGAACCACCACCATCTGCCTGGCACAACCATAAGGCATGAACTGAAATAAGTTAATCATGCTAATGAAGAATGACCACCCATGAATTTACCAAATTAATCACAAGCATGTATGGGCGTATCAAACAAACATTGGAAAACCAGGCCCATGAGATTACTGAATATACTAGATCACCAAATAAAACAAACTCCTCACTTGAGACCCATAAAAGGGGAGGTACCCTGGGACTGGACACAGTGGCACCCTAACCCTGGTCATTGGTCACTAGCCTTGCCTAAGAAAATTGTCACAGCAAAGAACCTTCGGATCTGTTCTTAGGCTTTAGCAGTGTGTGTGGTTTCTTCTGCCTATGATGACCATGGAGTCCCACTCCAAGCTGACATGGTGAAACTGCTGGACCTCGGCCTAGAATAAGCTCCTGCACCCTAAACAAGCTCTTCAGCTGGTTCCTGATCTCCCCTGACCACCTGCAGGGACTCCGCCTTTGCTCTCACTTCAGTCTCCCTGACCCTGTGGCTGCCTTGACCCCTTCTTATGTGTGTCTCTGTGTGAAGTGTGATGTGCGACTTGAGTGCCACAGATACTGGCAATGAAGATTGGGATAAGAACCTGTGATTGCCTGGCTGATGACCACCAGGTGATCTGCCCCCGCTGAGTGGTGCAGCCTGTGACTTGACTGTCATTCAGCAAATCCTGACCTTGTGGAAAGACAGGAACGAGTGTGGTCTATGCTGATGACAGGGCCCCACTCAAGACACTACCAAATCAGAAACACCTCCAGAACAACAGCTGCCCAACCACCTCCCCCAGACCAGACCAAACCAAACCACCTCACCACTGGTCAGACTGAACTGCATTTGACTGCCCAACCATCTGTGCTCCAGGGCATTACAAAAAGAAACAAAACAAGGCAAAACAAAAAAACCCCAATGGCAGAACCAGGCAGCCAGGCAGTGAATAGAGACCAAAGAAAAGTAGTCTCCCTCAAGCCACCCAGCCAAGTCACAAGCAGACTGGAAAACAGGAAGGAAATAAGCTCAGGAGGAAGGCAGAGCCACCCCAAGTCCTACAACATACCAGCTAAAACGTTCACTCCTTAATGTAGAGAAACAGGATGAGAAGAGTATCAAAGGAATGAGGCAAAGCATTCACTGCATCAGCAAACAAGGGGAGGGGAAGAGAAAGGATGAGGGAACTTTTGAAAAATCCCACATCTGTGAATTCAATAGTAGATTGAAAAACAAAAAACAAACAAAAAAAACCAAACACATTTTGAAATGATATTTTCTCTAAATTCATTATCTCTCTCTCTCTTCCTTGGGTGGAGGTAATGTTGATTGAACCCAGGTGTGCTTAACCACTGAGCCACATCCCCAGCCCTTTTTAAGTTTTATTTAGAGATAGGGTCTCCCTAAGTTGCTGAGGCTGGCTTTGAACTTTCGATCTTCCTGCCTCAGCCTCCTGAGCTGCTAGGAATAGGTGTGCACCACCGCACCTGGCTTCCAGAAATATTAAAAAACAAACAAACAAAAAACAAAAAAAACCTCTATTGAGGGTCTGGGGTTGTGGCTCAGTGGTAAAGGGCTCGCCTAGCACATGCGAGGCCCTGGGTTCGATCCTCAGCATCACATAAAAATAAATAAAATAAAGGTGTTGTGTCCAACTACAATTAAAAAATAAATATTAAAACAACTCTACTGAACATGTAGAGACTTTCACTTGTCATGCTTCTCTAAACAATACAGTAGAACAACCATTCACATAGCATTTACATTAGGTGTTATAAGTTATCTAGAGGGATGGGGCGACCGCTCTGTAGTAGAGCTCTCACCTAGCACCCCTGAGTCCCACCCTCAGCACTGCTTAAAAGCAGGGGAAAAAGAAAAATATAGGTCATCTACCTATGATTTGAAGTATACAGATGTGATGGCTCACACCTATAATCCTTAGAGTCACAGGAGGATCCAAAGTTCAAGGCCAGGGGGCTGGGGCTAGAAGCTCAGCAGTAGAGTGCTTGCCTCACACATGCGAGGCACTGGGTTCGATCCTCAGCGCCATATAAAAATAAAGATACTGTGTCCATCTACTACAACAACAAAAAACAAAACAAACAAACAAAACCAAAACCCCACAAACAACCAAGTTCAAGCCTGGGTAAATTAGACCATTTCAAAATTAAAAAGGGCTGAAGATGTAGTTCAGTGGTAAAGCATCCTTGGATTTAATCCCCAACAACCCCCCTCCCCCACAAAAGTATATGGGTGTATGGCAGGATGTGTAAGTTATATGCAAATACTATACCATCTCATACAAGGGACTTAGCATCCTTACATTTTGGTATCCAGGTGGGGATCTTGGAAACATCCCCTGTGAATACCAAGGGATGACTGTTTTTAACTTCCTTGAGCAACTGTAAATGGTATTTAAAAACTTGATTTCCCATTTATTCATTGCTAGTATGCAAAAACAAATTGGATTTTGTGTTGACCTTATATCTAGTGACCTTGCAAAACACATTCCTTAGATCTAGGAGGACTTCTGTGAGTTCAGGGTTTTCCATGTAGACATTCTTGTATCTATGCATACAGACAGTGCTCCTTCGTCCCCTCCAGTTTGCATGCCTTCCTTTTCTTGTCTCACATGGGATACTGGACAGAACTTCAGCAAGAGGCTGAATAAGACCAGTGAAAAGAGATGATGCACCTTGTTGGTCTCCAGGGAGGGAGAGCACTAGGTCTTCCACCACTGAGCAGTTAGTTAGGTGTGCTCTTGTTTTCCTGGTACTAGGGGTGGAACCAGGGGCCTCTACCACTGAGCCACATACCCAGCCCTTTTTTAAAATTTTGAGACAGGACCTTGCTAAATTGCTGAGGTTAGTCTCCAACTTGTGACCCTCTTGCCTCAGCTCATTGGAATTAAAGGTGTGCACCAATGCGCCTGGTGATGTGTGGTCTTTTTTTGTAGACACTTTGTATCAGGTTGAAGAAATTTCCTATTATTTTTTTTAAATGTCACAAATTACAATTTGATCAACTTATTTTTAGACAGATATTCTGATCATGTTTTTCTTCCTTATACTGATATGGCAAATAATGTAGCTTGATTTTCAAATGTTGAACTGATCCAGTGCTCCCAAGACAATCTCACTTGTGATTTCATTCTTTTAACATAATGCTGAACTGATCCACTATATTTGGTGGAAGATGTTTAAAGATGGTTCTATTTATTTTTCAATTATTGGACTTAGCCAGTGCAGTCTTTCGGACCTGGAAATTTCTTTTACGTAAGGTTTATAACTGGGAATTCAATTTCATTAATTGTTTTTTGGACTAGTCACATGTTGCTATTCTGAGCGTGACTTGAAGTTTGAGGTTTAAAGAATTAGTCCATTTCATTCACATTGCCAAATCCTTAGTACTTCCTCTTCATCTTACCGCCTGTGGAGTCTGTACTGATGCATCTTTACTTCCTGATATTACTAATTATTCTTTTTTCTTGTATCATTTGTGCTATGAATTCATTAACTTCTTTATTTTTTTTTTTTTTTATTAAAGACTCGGCTTTTGGAGTTTTACAACTTCTAGTCACACTGCTTTCTTTTGTTGTCTTCACTTCCTTCCTTCTTGCTTTGAGTTTACACTGCCCCCCTTTCCTGTTTTTTTTTAATAACTTTATTTTACTTGTTTATTTATATGTGGTGCTAAGGATTGAACTCAGGACCTCACAAGTGCAAGCAAGCGCTCTACCACTGAGCCACAGCCCCAGTCCCCCTTTCCTGCTTTTTAAGGTGATTGTTTAGAAGTCCACTCTTTTGTGGAACAGGGAATGAACCCAGGACCCTGAACATGCTAGGCAAGCGTTCTGCTGCTGAGCTATAGCAACGGCCCCTTCTTCTCTCATGATTCCCCCTAAGCACTGCTTTATTGTTTGGAGTCTCCTACTGCCAGTCTGTTCAACAGTTTCTAATTTAATTCCTTTATGTTCAGAAAATACATTTGCAGGATTTTAGTTCTCCTGAGCTTGTTTTCAGGGCCTTGAACACACTCTATGCCGGCACAGGTCCATGGGGCTGAGAAGAGGCTGGGCTCTGTTGCTGGGTGGAGTATCTTCAGCTGTTAGCAGGTTGAGTGGCTTGATGTGTTCAAGTCTTCTCTATGTGGAAATTCTCTCAACCTTAATCAAGACACTGAGAATAGTTGACATGCATGACTGCACTTGCAGTCCTAGCTCTTCTTTCAACTCTGTCTAGCTTTATCTCATTTCTTTTACTGCTTTGTTCCCAGGTGGACACAATAGGACTGCAAGTGTCCTTGGTGCACTCACCCTTTATTCTACCCCTGAGTTACAACCTCAGTCCCAATAATAATGCCCCTCTTTAAGGTCAGCTTCTTTGCTCTTAGGTCTATTTTAATTGATAAGTCATTTTGCCTTTCTTTTGGTTAGTGTTAAGAAGTACAGTAGTCGCCTCTTATGTGTGAGGGATACATTCCAAGACCCCCAGGGGATGCCTGAAACCACAGACAGAACTCAACCCTACATACATTATGTTTCCCTCTATATACACACCTATGCTAAAGTTCAATTTGTAAGTTAGGCACAGGAATAGATGCATAACAACATATAAAACAGTACACTCATAGTGCAATAGGAGTGATGTGCTCCGTCTCTGCTTGAACTGTACCTAACTGATGGAAACAACACAGTGCCTGTGAATAAGCAGGTGCGTAAAGGAGCGCTGGGCTACACTACTCAGGCACTGTGATACATGACGGTTGGTGTGCCACTGCAGATGGCTGTGACAAGCAACTACTGGGCAGGCCGCATGTACGCTGCAGACCCACTGACTGAAGGGATCGTTCGCATCCTGGGGGGATAGTGTGAGGCTGCCTTACACCACTCAGAGTGGTTTAAACCCACGAGTTGCTTATTTCTATAATTTTGTATTTACTATATTTGGCCTCGACTTGACCATGGCTAAGGGGGAGCCACTGTGTGTTTTTTTCTTTTATTGTTTTGACTGACTGACTGACTGATTTTGGTACTGGGGATTGAACCCAGGGGCACTTCACCACTGAGCTGTAGCCCCTAGCTCCCCTTCTTTTAGTTGTAGATGGACACAATCCTTTTATTTATTTAATTTTATTTGGTGCTGAGGATCAAACACAGGGCCGCACATGTGCTAGGCAAGAGTTCTACCTCTGAGCCACAACCCCTGCCCCCCTTTCACTTTGAGACAGGGTCTTGCTAAGTTGCCCAGGCTGTCCTCAAACTTGTGATCCTCCTGCCTCAGCCTCCTGAGCTGCTAAGATTACAGGCATGCACCACTATGGCTAACTTGACAAGTTCCCTTTATTGGTTTAATCTCCTTTTGGCTTCCCTGTTTTCTTTCTTTTTATTTTTATGTGGTGCTGAGGATTGAACCCAGGGCCTCACACTTGCTAGGTGAGCGCTCTGCCTCTGAGCCACAACCCCAGTCCTGGCTTCCTTGAAATTGAACTTACAGGTTTATTATATCTTTTGCTTAATTTGTAATTGTTTATTTTTCTTGCAGTTTTCTACTCTCCTTCCAGGACTCTGATGACATGAAGCAGACCCCTGAAGCTGTCTCAAGTCTGTGAGGCTCTGTTTGTTTTCCCTTGTTAGATTGGGGACAGTTTTTGCTGTCCTATGGCCATATTCACTGACTTTCTTCTGTCACTTCCATCTTACTACTGACCCTGTCCAGTGTTCCTTACTTTGATTACTATAATTTTAAGTTCTAAAACTTCAATTTGGTTCATGTAAGTTACATTTTATTTTGGTTGTAGATGGACACAATATCTTTATTTTTATTAGTTTATTTTTATGTGGTGCTGAGGATCGAACCCAGGGCCTCATGTGTGTGAGGCAAATGCTCTACCACTGAGCTACAACCCCAGCCCTAAGTTACATTTTCTTTTTCTTTTTTTTAATATTTATTTTTTAGTATTCGGCGGACACAACATCTTTTTTTGTATGTGATGCTGAGGATCGAACCCGGGTCGCACGCACGCCAGGCGAGCGTGCTACCGCTTGAGCCACATCTCCAGCCCCTAAGTTACATTTTCTTGCCAAGACTTACTTTATACTCATTCCAAGTGTGTCTACCTGAGTTCTTAATGTGGAGTTTACAGTCATTCTTACCTCTTGTTCTACTGTGTGCAATTTCCTTTCTCTTTCTGCTTGCTTTTAGGACATTTTATTAGTCTTTTTCAGAGATCTGAACATGCTAGGCGTTGATATGGCTTTCTTTGTTCCTATTCTGGTTGGGATTCATTGCTATTCTTAAGTGTGTGGGTTTATAGCTCTTCAAAGACTTGGGAAAAGAATGCACTCCTATAATCCCAGCTGCTTGGGAGGCACAGGTAGGAGAATGGCAAGTTCAAGGCCAGTCTGGGTAACATAGCAACTGGGTCTCAAAATATAATAAAAAGAGCTGGGGAGGCAACTTAGTGGTAGAGTACTTGCCGGGTATGCACAAGGCTTTGAGTTTGATTTCCAGTACCACAGAAAATTTCTGGCCATTCTTTCTACAAACATGCTCCTCCTCCTGCTTCTGGAACCTCAGCTGTCTTTAGACTGCATGACACCACCCCAACAACACTGATTTTTCAACCTCCCCTCTCTATGCATCGCAGTGGATCACTTCTGTAGTTTCTCACTCAGTGATCTTTATTAATCTTCTCTAGTGGACTTAAAATAACCTTTCAATTTTAAATTTATAGAAAAGTTGGGAAGATAGTACAGAGTCCCCATACACTCCACACCTGTTTCCCTATTACGAACATCTTGCCTTAGCAAGGTGCACCTGTTAAACTAGACACATTATAAAGCAAAGTCCATACTTTTTCCAGATTTCCTCATGTCTTACTTTTGTTCCTGTACATCATCCAAAATATGACATTACATTTACTTGTCATGTCTCTTTCAGTTCCTTGGGGCACAACAATTCCTCAGACTTTCCCAGTTTGATGACCTTGACAGTTTTGAGGAGGACTGGCCAGGCATTTTGCAGAATGTCCCTCTGTTTGGATCTGGTATTTTATTTGGGGCCATATGTGACTTTGGGAAGATGGTTCCACTGTGTCAAGAGCTCAGCTGTCAACAGGCTTGTCACCATGGACACCAGTGTTGATGTGCTGGTGAGGTCCTCTGTGAGCCCCCTCCCTTCTCTATGGTGGTCCTCAGAAGGAACCCACAGCTCAGGTAGGGACAGTGTGTGGGCTCTCTGAGAGGTGAGGATTTATATAAGTAATTTAAAATTCTCCTGCCTAGGAGAAATGATATTTTGCTCAACTTGCTTCTTTTCTTCTATCTTCCACTTCTCAGCCTTCATGTTTTTGCTTTGATTCCTTGAGCACACAGAGTGCTGTTAAAATCATTTTAATGTACTTGTTGGTCATCCCATCAGACCTGGGTCTGTTACTATGAACTGTCACCCTCCCATGACAAGTTACACTTTTCTCGCCTACTGGCTTTTCTACTCATTTTGGCTGGACCTAGGACATGGGAATTTTATGTTGTGTGTCTGAGTTTTGTTGATTGCAAAAGTGCTGCACTCCATTGAGGGCAGCCTGGCTGTCACTTCAATGCTTGCTTCCAAGCTTGCTCCCATGTCATCTGGAGTACCCTTTATGTGTGGGCTTCCAACACCCCTTTAGCTCTCCCAAGGTCCCTGGTGAGCCCTCTGTGTATTCATTCACACTGGCTTCTCCACCCTGCTGGCGAGAGTGCAAACAACCTGTGGGCTTGAGAGTTCTAGCTGTTCACCCTGTAGCTTCTCAGCAGCGCTTCCTCCCTTGAAGGTGTTCTTGGCCTCCATAAGGGCTGCGTGAACAAACAGGCATTCCGACAAAACCCCAGGGGCTCATCTGCTGATTCCCAGATATCTTTCTTGGCCAACTTCCTCCTCTCTGCCACCATGCCCCACAAGTTCAGCAGCCTCAGCTCCCCTAGTCTGCATGTTAGCTCTCCCCTTTCACCACAGAAAGCCCAGGCAAGTGTATATTAGCTCAGTCCTTATCTGTCCTCCAACGCTGAACACTGTCCGAGTTGAACCGGTCTGACAGGACCTACTCCAAGTGAGTTTCAGAGGGTCTTCTGAGGGAAGAGCAGAGAACTCAGTGTTTCATCTCTCTGCCTCAGTGGTTCAAAGGCTCTTCCCTGCTGATCACAGGTAACTTTGGGAGGTCACAGCTTAGACTTAAATATAATGAAAACGGGCATTTTAGAAGGATCAAGGAAAACTGGCTGCCCAGTTATTGGCTAGTGAGTAGTGCTCTTGTAGTCTGAAACACGGTAGTCAGTAAATACTGAGTCTTACTGTGAACCGTACCCAGGTATGCTCTACCACGGAGCTACACACCCAGGCTTTTTAAATTTTAAGAAAGGGTCACGCTAAGTTGCGCAGGCTGGCCTCAAACTAGAGATTGTGGGAGCCACTCTGAATGATTCACGCCTTCCATCCTGGAGTGGAGAGGCTTTGTAGTGACATGGACATTGCCCTGGTCCAGGAAGTTTGAGGGCACATCTTCAGAGATAGGTGTGTCATCCCATAGCCCCTTGGGTCGAATTATACTCACCTGACCTTTATAACCCTGCCCCTTCTGACTTTTTTGGATGGAACTTTCTAAGAATAAGGGTCCCCCACCAATAAAAGCCCACTTCCAACCGTGCTCATGACTTTCTCTTGCTCTCCCATTTGAGAAGCCTGAGGCCAAGAGTGAAGAAGCTGTCCCGAAGCTTGTTTAAAGGTAAAGTGTGTGTCTGTGTTTCATTTGGTGTCCCTGGAAATTCACACAAGCGACCTTAAGTTCAGCTGCCCGCACAGGTTGGGGGCAGCAAGACAGCCTCCTGTCTCTGCTTCCAAAGTTCTGTCAGCCACTGTGCCTGGCTGTGACTTTGTTTTCTTTTTCTGGTACCAGGGATTGAACCCAGACCCCTGATATCCCTCCTTCTATTTTACTTAGAGACAGGGTCTTGCTGAGTTGCTTAGGTCCTCGCTAAGTTGCTGAGGCTGGCTTTGAACTTGCAATCCTCTTGCCTCAGCCTCCTGAGCTGTTTGGATCCCAGGAGTGTGCCATCACACCAGGCCCGTGGCTTTATTTTCTATACCACTGTTGACAATTTGAAATGTATACAAAATTCTCCAGGTATACATTTTGTATAGAGCAGATTGGTGACTCTGCTTATCTTCTCAAAGGGGTTGGCTCTGTGGTACCAAAAGGCTAACAGCCATATATTTTATGAGGCGGCTTATCTGATCTTTTCAAGTTACTGCCCAGCCACAATCCCTCCCTGTCTTAGCCCCCCTGCATACCCAAGCACAGATGGAGCTTGTAAGGTACTCAGGTTTCCTGGCCTTAGCTGCCTGACCACTTTCTGTGTCCTAGGACTGGGACTAGAGCAGCAAGAAGTCTGTGGGCACTTGGTTGCATTGGAAGCCATAGCTGGCCTGGCTTTGTGGTCATGAGAAGATGGAGTGAAGAAATCAGTCTGGAGGGTGAGCTTGATGGAGGGTCCAAGCAGGTACAGAAGAGCAGCACACCTTCTGGGCCACCTCCCCCAGTCCTGGTCTGCCACTCTCTGAGGGTCCATTGGTACTTTTCCCAGGGATGCTTTCTTGCTTCTGCTCAGGTTAGCTTTGGAGCTCACGCCTGCAAGTCAGGAGCCGTGACCAGCACACACCTCCACATCCCCGGTGCACTGAACACATGCAGGCTGCTCAACTCTGCTCACTGTGGGGCCAACACAGTTGGAAGGGGGTTACTGACCACAGCTACTAGTGCTGCTAGGCACAAGGAAACCATTGGGGGCTGAGCTCCTCACTTTTTACAAAGGCCAGCCTCTTCCTCCTGCCAGACCTTGGCTTTGCTAGGCTCTAGTTTCCCCTGCACACAGGCCAACTCCTCTGAAAACAAGCAGCCCCCAGGTGCAGGTTGCTCTCCCTGGTCCCTTGATAAAGAGTTATGGGCCAACACTGGTTCTATGGTGTCAGATGGGCCCAGGTTGCTGTGGGCATCTACTTTCCTCCAAGTCTACCACAACCCAGGCCTGCAACTCCCCCAACACCTCAAGGCAGGAGGAAACACACAAGAGGCCACAGCATAGAGCTTGCTGGTCTAGTCTAATTTTTCTCTGTGGATGGTGAAAGAGGGATCCTTGAGATGTGCACAGCTGGCAAAGCCAGGCAGTTTGCAACATCTGGGTGATTCTGGACTTACTTTTACCATTTTCTAGCTCTTAATTTGTTAAGATTTTTGATGTCTTTGAGCCTGAGTTTTCTATTTATAAAATGGAACTTAGGTCACCCACTTGAATGACTGTGGGCAGAGAGTGAATAGGCAAGAAGCACAAGCTTGTCTGTAACACAGAGACAGCAAACATGCTGTGCACCATTCAGTGGTTAATGACACCGCAGCACACAACACAACCAGCTTGAGGTGTGTGGCTTCTAGCACTTGGGGCCCACTGCCAGGTCTTCAAGGGTGGGGCCTGTCAACTCTTGTTTGCTCTCTAACAATGAGCTCACCTGGCTGAGAAAGCTCAGAGAGCAGGGGTAGCCCTGGGGGTTCTGGACACAACTTGTGGGTGAGAGTTCATCTCCTTTCAATTACAAAACACGTTTACTTTTTAAGAACTAGAAGAAAAACTTAAAATAAAAATTAACTGTAATCTTACTAGCCAGAGATAATCAAGATTACTTCTCATATTTCCTTCTAATCTTTTTTAAAAAAGACTACATGATCTTATACAAAATTGGCATTATACTGAACCCGGGCTATGAGCCTTCGTTTTTCACTTTGGTTTGGACATTTCTCTCTGCTTTGAGGACTGTAACTCCAGAGTTGTCCTGAGTCCTGTAAGGCCCTATCAAGAGCCTACTGGGGAGGACAGGGGAACCACTACACGAAGAGGAGGATGCAAAGGCTGAGAGATGGTAGGAGGGTGGAAAGGCCTCATGCTTTATTTACGGAGCTACCTATTTATCCAGGTATTTAGTCCCAATCTTCGTATCTCTGGGTACTGGATCCAGGGGCAGCTTTGGGACAACTGTTGAGAAGTTGGCTAAGGGAAGATTACCCATGCCTACACTTACATGCTCTTGTGGCTCCTACTTGGATTCTAACCTGTGGTCACCAAATTTCCTCCACAGGGCATATGGAGCTACACTGTCCTTCAGGACCTGTCTGGGGAAAACTCAGATCTCTTGTAGCCCTTCCTGTTTGGGTAAGGGATTTGGAACTAAATGAGGGCTGCGGGTGGGAATGAACACAAGGATAAACAGTGCCATAACCTCCATCACAGTTTCCAGGTAGTGACCTATTCTGTCCCCTAGTAGTCTAGCCAGGGTTCTGAGACTGGAAGGTCTTCCCCACATATTCAGCCTTGGGAATTAGCCAACATTATCCCTCCAAAGGGACAGTACTTTTTGGCAGAATAAGGAGGAGACTTCCAGTACCAAGGAGAAAATAACTGAGTGGGGGCCCCAAAGCCTTCTGAGGCATCTGAAGGCTGAGTCAAGGGCAGTGAGCCTATAGGAGCGTCCATGCTGCGCTCTGCTGACAGAGGCCACAGGGCCTGTACGGGTGCCCTCAAGGTCACGGGGACAGAGGCATCATCTTCTTTCTCTGGGCCAGGCAGTCAGCTCTAAGAAGCTCTTCAGCCCCTCCCTGATCATGCTGACAGGGGCTTCCTTCCATTCCTGAGTCAGAGCTTGTTTCTGTACTTGTTTCATGCTAGCGCCCACTGCTATGTGCTGATGTCCTGTACCAATTACAGCTGCTTCACACAGGAAGATCCAAAGCTTGAGTTCCAGTCAACTCCCTGTCCCTCCCCAGGGAAAATATGTCAACAGGTAGTGTGCTGCTGTGGATGGGAGGCTGTTTACAGGTTGAATCAGATCTGACTTCCAACTCAAAGGCCCTCCCCAGAACACCCTATAGGTCCTGGAAGAATGTATACTGGAACTTCACCCACAGATCTCTCAATCAAAAAGCAAAAACACCAGGCAGGATGGACTTTCCTAGCAAAACAAGGCTCAGAATATTCCAGAGGATCTCCGATGCCCTCCCCCACCTGGGTAAGATCACTTCCTATGAGTTAAGGGTAACAAGGCAGAAATGGAAAGAAGTTAAAGAAAGTCAGAAATGTGGTGTCATTTCCTGGGGGTTAGGAGAGTTCAAAATCTAGAAGAGGTAGCTGAAAAATACTGCTCCTCTCTGGATCTGGGGAGCAGGGAAGGCCCACACAGAGGAGGTGCCATGGGGACAAAGTGTTTCTACCAAGAGTGAAGGTGCATGGTTTCTAATCTTCTCTTTATTCCCACACACATTTTTTTTTTTTTTCCTTTTGGCACTTGGGATTGAACCCAGGGATACTCTGCCACTGAACTACTCTCCAAGCCCTTTTAAAAAAAAAAAAAATATTTATTCTTTTGAGAGCGTCTTCTCTTGCTAATTTGGTTAGGGCCTTGCTAAATTCCTGAGGCCGGTCCTGAAGTTTCAATCCTCGGACCTCAGCCCTCGGGGTTGCTGGGATTACAGACATGCACCGACATGCCAGGCATATTCCAGAATGCTCTTTACAGAGGGCACACCGTCAGTAAACGCACGACCCGGAGGCAGAGAACCGGACCTCCAGATCGAGCTAGATTCATGTCCAGGCTTTTCTTCTTTCCTGACGGGCTGAAGGGACGGGTGTGCGATGGGTGTGCTCTCGGCACAGGCTGAGAAGCCCTGAGATTTGGCTTGCAGGAAGTCAAGCAGGTTTGCTGGCACCAAGCATGTCACAGTTCCTCTAAAAGCTCCCTCTGGATCACTGTGGCCTCAGGCCACCATGTGCCAGTCCCGGGCCCTGACCCTCTCGCGGCGCGATGTCACAGGCAGGATGTGAACAGGAGGCGGGAGTGACCTCTGCAAGCTCGAGGTCTGCGGTCTTCGCAGCCCGCTCCGACAACTCCAGAGGGCCCAACGCCGCCCCGCTGCCCTGGCGGTGGGGCCAGCCCGGACCGTGCGTCCTGCCCGCTGCCCGCCCGCCCTTCTCCTTCCCACCAGCGCACGCCCTCCGATTCGCGCCACGCCGCGATCTTTCCCCGACGCGCGGGCTGTGCACCCGGCCGTCGGGGCGCGGTCCCTCCGCGAGCCACGAGCGGGAGAACCGGAAGCCGCGTCCACCGCGTCCACCGCGTCCCAGGCAAACTAAGGGCTCTGGGACCGCGCGGCCCCGGGCTTCGAGAGGACGGCGGCGGCCAGGCCCCCTTCCCGCAGCGCCCTGCTCCCGCACCCGCCCCTACCGGGCTCCAGCAGATGAGCGCGTCGGTGTCCGGGTCGCTCACGAGGGTCCAGAGCTTGGTCAGGAAGGCCGGAACGTTGCTGGGCCCCGCCGCGCCGGGGCCCACAGGAAGATCCATCTTAGGCTCGGCGGCGGAGGCGAAAGTGGCGGCCAAGAAGAGGGGCCTAGCCTGGGTTAGCGCCGTCGCCGCGCCTGCCCCCCGGGCCGCGCCGCCGCCCGCTGCGCACACACGGCCCTGGAAGCTCGCATGGCAGCCGCCATCTTGTGACGGGCGCGCTCCCGCAGGCGCCCCGCCCGCGCGCACTCGCGTGCGCAGGCGCTACAACTCGCGCCGGCGCCGGCCCGCCCCCAGGCTATATACCTCGCTGCGCGCCTGCGCGGGGTGGCCCCGCCCCCGACGCTCACCAATCAGAGTCGGAGGGGCGGGGCTGGCCGCGGCTCACGAGGCGCGCTCGCTGCCGGAAGCGGCGGTCCGTCGGGAGCCCGGAGCCGCTCGGCATGGCTGGGGAGAGGGGTTCCAGGCGCGAGCAGCTGAGAGTGCAGCCCGGAAAGCGTCGTCCGGAGCCCGAGCCAGAGCGCGAACTGGAGCCGGAGCCCGAAAAGGTGACTGCCGGGTGGCCGGGCGCAAATTGCGAGGGCCCGGGATGCACGTGGCAGACGGCGCGGCTGGGGAGGCCGAAGTCGCTGGGGATTCCGGGCCGCCTGTCACCCCGGGCGCGGCACCAGTTGTCCTGCGGATCGCCTGGAGGCTCGCAGAGCTTGTTCCGCCGGGGCCTCAGTGTGAGTCTCGGTGGATCTCAGCCTGAGCCAAGGGGCGCGGGAGCCCGGGGCAGCTCTGTGGATCGAGGAGCCGTGTCAGGCTGGAGACTGGCAGGGGAGCAGCCTCCGAACCCTTGAACTGAGTCCCATCTTTGGGAGGGCTTGAGCTTGCACCTTCAGTATCACTCGCCTTTTGTACATTACCTAGTTGTGGTACTGTCCACTGTGTGAGATATATTGCGAAGTTACAAGTGGACGTGAGAATATGGAAGTCAGCAGTGAATCCAGTGCCCCATTGTAACGGTTAGGGTTGTGGAGTGCATCAAGTTTGGTAGAAAGCGAGCACAGCCGAGCCTCTCTGCCCACTTTGCTTTGCTGGATCCTTTAAACTGTCCCTTTATTCTGAGAAATGTTCTGAAGCTGCTCCCCATGATCAGCTGAGCTAGCAGTCTGGATTCCAGGTCCTGAAGAGGCAGTGAGTCCTAACCCTTTGCCCGTTTTCATTTGCTGTTGTAATCGTGTAGCAACTGAATATTGATGATACCTCATGATTGCGTGTGTGAGGTCTCTTGTATGAAAAAACTCAGTTGTGTGCTGTAGCATAGTTAGTAATGCGATAAGATGAGGCTTGTAATCTATTAGAAAAATAGTGAAATCAAGAATTCTGCCCTCATATGCTTCCTGAGAGTCTTCAAATTCTTGTTCTACTTTTTCAGAAGCCAGTGCACATTGTGTTGTGTGTCATGTTAGTTGGGCACGAAATGGTCTCCAGTCAGCAGGGCTTTGCTGTGAATAGCCATGGTTCTGCTCCAATAGGGAACAGGTTTAGCTTGCTTATAATTAAGTTTGCCTCATTTCCATTACTCTTCAACTAACTTTACAATTTATCCATCAACTGTTGGTCCTAGTGTTGTAGGGACAGACGAGGCCAGGCACCCAAGACAGCAGGAAACAGTTTTATTTGGCTGCAGCCAGGTTCAGAGGGCACAGCTTTTGCTGTAATCAATTAATCCCCTGAACCCCGAGTTCAGGGAGTTCCAGAGTTTTATACCCAGCGTGTAAGGGGAGGGGCTCAGAAGTCCACAGTCTGCAGAAGTTCACATAAAAGCAGCTTTTTCTTTCACTGTTTTGGGCAAGTTAACTCTTCAAGGACAACACCTGAGAAGGGGGGAGCTTCTTCTCCCCTTCTTTCCTCCCGCTGCCAGCTGTTACCATGGAGCCCAGTTGTAACTTATCTTAAAAATGTAGACATCTCTGTGAAGCCCAGCTCAAGGCCAGAGGCCTTGTTACACATTTCTACAAACTACCATACAGGATACGTTTGTGAAAAACTAGTAAGGGGGTGTCCAGCACCTGAGTGCTGATAGCTTCCCGGCCAGTGGCCAGGTAAAACAGGGCGACATGAAAATAGGAAGTTTGTCTACATTGGACTCTTTTGCAGAGACTCTTTTGCTGACAGTCCTAAAATCAGCCATGGTGAAGAGGGCTTTTCTGTGGAGAAAAGAGGGTGCCACTTCACTAGTGTTTTTGGATGAGGTGACTTCTCAGGGATTCTGATCCTCTTTGGCCCCCAGCTCCTTCCCTAGGTAATGCCCTCCCAGCTGTGGAGCCTTAAGTGCCAGGTTGGGTACAGTGTGTCTGTCAGTAGAGAGAAGTTGGTTTGGGTAATGCAGTGGAAACTGAGCTCTAAAATGGGGGTGTTGTCCTTCAAAAATTCCTCCCTTGTGAGATACTGAGGTGAGTATGTAGGTGGCTGTGCTGTGTGTAGAGACAGAAGATGGGGCCCAGGTTGGATGGGTGGTTTTGGTGGAGGTGGAGGCTGTTGTGCAGAGTGCTAGGTCAGTTGCCCCCATGGGGTCTGCATAGTCTTTGCCTTGGTGAGCCTGTGGGGTTAGCAGTCACTAATTTTGTGCTTCCTTGTAGCCGTCCCTTCTGTGCAACCCTGCTCCCAACCACAATGATGGCAGCGATTCCGGCCTTTCTGACAGTGAGGAGAGTGTATTCTCAGGTCTGGAAGATTCTGGCACTGACAGTAGTGAGGACACGGAGGAGGAAGATAGAAGCAGCTGTTGCAAAGGCGAGGGCAGCAAGGAGGAGACCTCTGAGGAGCAGGCACAGGTGGGTGAGCAAGGAACCCCTCATGGGCTCCCCAGTGTGGGCGACGGTGGCCAAGAAGGGGAAGCACTCGCTGGGCCATTGACCCCCTGAGGGGTGTATCATGCTCCCTTCTGCAGGGTTCCCTAAGGAATCCAAGCCTGTCTCTCCTGCACTGCATCTGGGCCACATTTGGCCTCCAGGGCACTGGGGCCCAGGGTACTCCAGCGCTCAAGGGCACCCGGGTGTGTGGGCCATTCCTGAGAACTCTGAAAACCATATGCCTGGGTCTTCTCCCCTCAGATGATTTTTGGGCCATTCTCTATGGGACACTGCCTCTCAGCCTTGCTATAGGCTAGGCCTTCTTTTAGAGCCCCAGACGGGGATTCTGTTGCATGGGGCATTGGCAGGACATGGTTGCAAGGGAACATTCTGAGTGGCATGGGCAAGGTGGCTGAAGTCCAACCCAGCCACCCTACATGGCCTAGGAGCTACAGAGACCCATGGGTTGCACTGGTGTGGGGTAATGTTGCACCCATTCTTGTCTTTAACTAAAATGCCAGAGTTATTTAAAGTTTCCTGGAAACTAAGGTGATCATTTATACTTGAATGGCTGTGGTATTCTGAAGTCATGACTTTGGCTAATAAAGTTGGCTGCCCTAGAGAAAGCCAGAAAGCCATGGTTTGTTTGTGTTGTGTTGTGTTAGGTTGGTTTATTTACTAGGAAAAAAAGTTTTAAAGCCAGATATAAACCTTATTTAAGCTATAATTATAACTTTGATATGCACAGAGAGGACGTGTTCACTGTGCTGAACTTGATTTATAAGGTTATGGGCCACTCTTTCAGTTTTTTAAATTTTTGTTATGAGAGATTGAACCCTGGGGCACTTTACCACTGTGCTTCCAGGGTCTTGCTGAGTTGCTGAGGCTGGCCTTGAACTTGTGTTTCTCCTGCCTCAGTCTCCTTAGTTACTGGGACTATATCCGCATTCCCCACCCAGCCATTTTTTAAGTTTTTGTTTTTTTTTTCCTTCCCCTTTTTAGTACCAGGGTTTGGACCCAGGGACATTTTACCACTGAGCTATATCCCCAACCCTTTTTTATTTTTTATTTTGAGGTAGGGTCTCACTGCTTAGGGCCTCACTAAACTGCTGAGGCTGTCTTTGAACTTGAGATTTTCCTGTCCTGGATCACAGTTATACCTTTTCTTTCTTTCTTTCTTTTTTGTATTGTAGATGAACAGAATGCCTTTATTTTATTTGTTTATTTTTATGTGGCACTGAGGATTCAACCTAGTGCCTCACATGTGCAAGGCAAGCGCTTTGCCACTAAGCTTGCCACAGCTCTTGCCACAGCCACAGCCCACAGGCGTACCTTTTTTAAGTTGTAAAAATAGACCTTTCTTGAAAAAGATTTGGATATCAGATCAGTACTATCCAGTGAAGTTTGAAGGCTCCCCTTCAGTGCCCTTCTTCTGTATTGATAATTGGCTAATAGTCCACATATATCTTCCTGGGCTTTTTTTCCCGTTTTAAAATTAAGAACATTTATGTTTAAATATTTGAAGTCTACCTTTTGTTAAAGTCCTTGCAATGACCTGTACAAGTATCTTGAAGGTACAGGAGGGTGTCTGGTGGAGTCTTACTGGAAGATTCTGCTTTTATGAGGCCTTGGTGCGTCCCTGGGCATCTCTGATTCTTGGAGCTTTGGATCTGACCTGGATGCAGTACTTACTCCACGGGGCTCTCTGCTTAGATTCCTCTGCCTGGAGGTAACTGGGCATCTATCTGCTCCATCCTGTGGCAGTCCTCACCTGTCTCCAAGGATGGCTCTGTCCTTCTGCCTCCAGAGGGCTATCTCAGCTGCGGGCTGCTTTGCTGGACTTGAGTTGCTGTGCTCAGACCAGGTGGGGATCAAAGGAAGGGGCAGTCCTCAGATCTGCCCTCCCTTGCTATGCCTAGCCATGGGACCTGCCCAGCTGAGTGCTCTTATTTCCAGTGTGTTTTTTCTGCCTTCTTATATACTTCTATCTTCTATATATTTTCTTATATGGGGACTGTAATCAGGCTCTATTAGAATATTTTCAGTGCTGAAATGTGATCTTTGATCCTAGATTTGAATTTTTTCATGCCATGGGAGTGAATTGAAGAGGTGGGGGGATGCTTCCATGCCGCAGTGGAAATCCCTCCCATTTCCCCCTTTTTCTTCCATTCCACAAAAGCTATGTATGCCTTCACCTGGCCAACCTGTTTCCCCTCCCTGTCCCCTGTCCTTCTGGATGTTGTGAGTCCTTTTCTCTTGCCAGCTGTGTAGGTGGAGACCTGCTAGTACTGCCTCTTGAGTGTTCTCAGCTTCCCATGAGCTTGGCTTTCTCTCTCTCTCTCTCTCTCTCTCTAATATTTATTTTTTAGTTGTAGTTGGACACAATACTTTTATTTATTTGCTTTTTTTATGTGGTGCTGAGGAGTGAGCCCAGGTCCTCGCACATGCTAGGCAAGCGCTCTGCCACTGAGCCAGGACCCCAGCCCTGAGCTTGGCTTCTCTAGGTACCCCCATGTTTCCCTTGGCATCCTGCCAGGCTCTGCATTGGTGTCTTGTCCCAGCCATCTGCCACCCCTAAGGATGCTACACCTGCCATGTTGGGGGTGTTCCACTGAGTCAGGGCCCTTTGGGGGGGTCTGCTAGCCTGCCTTCACCCACCACAGGAGCACCTTGTCACTTATTATACCACCTGCCTCAGAGGTTCTCCACTGCCCAAGTCCTCATGCCAAACCCTCCGTGAAGCAGTTTCTAGAATTCTTGTTTTTCCACCCTGGTAACTGTGGGGAACTTTGCCAGTAGCACTTCGTAGCCCCTGCCCTGCCTCTGCTAGGTGGTCTGCTCTTTAATGGAGACTCGGGCTCACGGGTGCCTGGTGTGGTCTTGTGAGTCCTCCTTGTCTTAAGTGAGGCTCTGCAGGATGAGGAGAGCACTCTGTGAGGCAGAAAACAGGCCTGCTCCCCTCTCCTCTTCTAGGCTTTCTCGCCTTGATCCCAGAAGCACCTCCCATCTCCTTACCTTAGCTGGATTGGTCCAGCAGCACACATACTCACACGGACCTGTGTATGATGTCAGGAAAGCCACACTCAGCCCTGTTGTCACTTTGGCCTGAGATGCTGGACCAAGAGCCCTTGCTGTCTGTTACCTGTCACTGGACCAGGTTACCCCAGACTTCAGGGTTCTTTCAGTAACAAGGCATGGCTGTCCCCCTGTTACTGGGAATCTCCTGCTACGGTGGCCTGGGAGGTGCAGCAGGGTTGGGGTCATCACGCCAAACCCCTCACCTACCTGATGCCAGGAGGGCTCAGATGAGGAGGATCACAGGGTTCCAGGGCTGAGAGGTGGGTGGGAATGAGGGGTGGACGTTGGGCCTGCAAAGGGGGGCAGGTGCGGTGTCTCCCTCCCTGTCCCTGGAGGAGCTGGGTTTTCAGGGTCCAGCCTGTTCGAGGAGGCCTGCAGCACTGTGGGTGCAGCCTGCCTACAGGCAGTGGGCTTTGTTGTTTGGCTTTGTGTGTAGTTGTGGTATGGGTAACCTGTTCACTACTGAGTGGACAGGCAGATTTGCTGTGCTCCTCATTTAATGATGTCACCTCATTACATGTCAGCTTGCGGGCTGGGGATGTGGCTCAAGCGGTAGTGCGCTTGCCTGGCATGCGTGCGGCCTGGGTTCGATCCTCAGCACCACATACCAACAAAGATGTTGTGTCCGCCGAGAACTAAAAATAAATAAATAAATATTAGAATTCTCTCTCTCTTTAAAAAAAAAAAAGTCAGCTTGCTCCCATGGTCCCCCAAGGCTCGTGCAGTGATTGGACCCTTTGCCTTCTCCCTGAGTGCCCACTGTATCCAGCTGTAGGGAGCTGCTCTGAATGACCACGCCTTCCAGTTCTCAAGCACAGGGCTTTGACCAAGCACTACATTTCATGGTGACTTGGGCGTTGTCCCAGCTTGGATAGCAAAGCAGGTCTTCAGGTGTAGGCCTCCCCCGTGGGGATTGGGCTACACTCACCTGTTCCTCTGTAATCCTATCCTTTGCCTCGTTTGAATGTCTACTTCCCTATAAAAAGGTTCAGCACAAGCTCCTCTCTCTCTCTCTCTCTCTCTCTCTCTCTCTCTCTCTCTCTTTCAGAGAGAGCAGCTATCACAGGACCCAAAGAAAAAGGTATTTTTCTGTCTCTGTGTGATTATTTCATGCAGTCCAGTTCACTGGAGTGACCTTGAGAGCTTAGTTGTGGAACGCAACATCCAGCCGTGTCCATCTAAGTCCCTCAGAACTGATGACCCTGTCCCTCGTTCCTGTCCCTCTCCACCCTGATGATGTGGTGCCTGTGTCCCAGTTCCCAGGGCACCCTCAGCCCCTCATTGTCTGCAAGCCTCCCTAGGGAGCCCTGCTTCATGCTCCCCGTGCTGCCAGGCCTGTTTCCTCTAAATACAGCTTGGTGCTCTCCACTGCCACCCTGCCAGGCCTGGCATTTGTCCCCACCCTGTGCCAGCAGCTCAGGGAGAGGCTTTGCAATCCTTTCTGGACTCACGGTTAAGAGGACTTACCTGTCACCTGTGCCTGTGCTGTCTTTCCTTTTATTTTCGTGCTGGGTATTTGATCCCAAGGTCTTGTGCATGCTGGGCAAGAGCTCTGCCTCTGAGCTACCCCTGACCCATGCCCCCTCCTCATTCCTGATGTGATTGGTCAGCTCATAGCCATTTCTTCCCCTTTGTGCCCATCTGACCCATTTTTTTCTTATTGTGCTTGGCTTTGGTTGTTCCGTAGCTTTGTATTTTTAGTGTTGATTTTTTGCTGTCTTTTGTCTTCTTATTTCTTTGTGCAAGAGTCCCAGTTCCACCCACTCACCTTGCTTGCCGTATTCCAGGATGTCAGGAAGGGCCTGGTCCTGGTCCTGGTATGTAAGAAGCATCTCTCCATTCATTTGAGCAGAGTTTTGTCTGTACCTGGACTTGATGCCACTTTGGGCAGGAGGGGTGACTGGGATCTCAGCATCACTCTGGGGGTGCTAGCTTCCAGGGGGTGATGCAGAGGCCATGTGGATCTTGGACTGGCTGAGGTGTCCCTGTGGGCTCTAGTGTCCAGGTGTTGATGCCCTCTGATGAAGGATGGTGTGAGGGCCCTAGCTCTCCAGGGTTGGGACCAGGCCACCCAGGGCTTTCCCCAGCTAGTTGATGGAGTGCATCTCAGATAGGAAGGGCCTGGGTGTATGCCAGAGCTGTGCATGGGGCCCAGTGTCCAGACTGGAAGGAATGTCCTGCCTCTGTCCGCGCTCTTGTCCTGGCTTCTCCCACCATTGAGTTTCTCAGGCTGTTTCCTCACCCTCCCACTGCTCGGCATCAGGGCCTCTCTGAGGTCTGGAGCTCACCAGGGGCAGTACATTTCACCTTAGGAAGGTGGTTACTCAGATTGTGTCTACTGTCTTCTGGGGCTTGGTGATGGTGGGGTCCTAGGTGAGGATAGAGGGGCCTCTTCACTGGTGTCTGGGCTGGTCCTGAAGGCTGGTACCCACTGGACATCTCTGTTTGTCCCTCTCTCTCACAGGAATCACTCTTCACAGAGTGGCTCAAGGGTCTGAGGTGAGTGGTCCAGGACACTGGGCAGGGCTACAGAGCTTTTATGTCCTGTGCCCAGATCACACACTGTCAGTCTGGGCTTGCCTCCCTTTGACGGGTAAAGCAGCCACAGGCCCCTCCAGATTTGGACGAGGGGATAGACTTATCCTCTTGATGAGAAGGAAATAAAGGGTTGTAGTCTTGTTTTTAAATGGCCACAGTACCTGGGCGTGATGGCACACACCTGTAATACCAGCAACTTAGAGGCTGACTCAGGAGGATTGCAAGTTCAAGGCCAGCCTCAGCAACTTAGTGAGAACCTGTCTTGAAATAAAAAATAAGAAGGGCTGGGGATGTGGTTCAGTGACAGGGTGCTTGCATACATGTGTAATACCCTAGGTTTAGTCCCCAGCACCACAAAAATATGAATAAAATGTCCAAAGCCATATTCCCACAGTGTGTCACTACTCTCCTCCCCCAGACCCACCAGACCCTCGTGACACAGGTATGTGAACTCTGGGCCAGTCCCAGGATCTCATCCGAGAGAGGCCTGGTGTGAGTGGGGGTCACTCTCTTCAGGTCTGGGGGACGGGAGTGTAGGGCAGGCACTTTCCCTGGTGTTTGTGAGGCGTGCATGGCCTGCCGATTTCGGGGCCCTTCTAAGACTCTTTCCTTCTCCCTGAAAAACAAAGACATTTTCCATCCTGTGTGTGTGTCTGTTCTTTTGGTCTCCTCTGAAGAATTCTCTTCTTTTAATGAGACTGGGTGTTACCCTCTCCCCTTGTCTGACCTTGAACTTGGATCCTCTGTTCTCAGGCTCCAAGGTAGCTGGGTTTTCAGGCATGTGTCATCATGCTTTGTTCTGACTTAATTTCTTTAAAACCATACTGGTTTCCGAATACGGTTTTAAAGAACTCACTGGACCTCCTCGCTCGCCTGGCTGGTAGTGGCATATCAGTTTCTCCATCTTTCCCACGGATTGGGCCATGTGTACAGAACTCTATTATGCTATTGACCCTTTCCATCTGTGTCCAACCACTGAGGCTGATGTGGGCAGTGCCCTGGGAAGCCTGTGTTGTCCAGCACAGGGGCCTGCAGGTATTGCGTTCTTTTCGTCTATCTTGTGCCTAGGGTCCTTTTTTTTTTGGTACTGGGGATTGAACTCAGGGACACTCAACCACTGAGCCACATCCCCAGCCTATTTTGTATTTTATTTAGAGACAGGGTCTCACTGAGTTGCTAAGCACCTCACCATTGCTGAGGCTGGCTTTGAACTCACGATCCTCCTGTCTCAACCTCCGCAGCCACTGGAATTGCAGGCATGTGCCACTGCACCTGGCAGCATAGGGTCTTTGTGTTACCAGCAACAGTCTAGATTTGACCTTTGCCCGACGATGTTAGGGACGTGCTGTGCCTCACTTTGACCTGGGTGTGTAGCAGCAGTGCTGCCTTGTGCCTCTGGAGATGTGGATGCCACAGGGAAGGAGTGCTGAGAACAAGGTCTGGCTTGGCTGTCCCAGGCCTGCTTCCCAGAATACGGAGGGACCTCCCCACTCACCTGGCTGGTAGTGGCCTGATGCTGGACAGAAGAAGCTGCTGCCCCGACAACAGGAAGCTTGTTCACTGGAGGTCGTCCCAGGCTGTCATGGCTTACTCCTCTTTTTGGTCCTCGTGGTGCATTCTAGCCCTAAGGCTGGGCAGCCACCCGGAATCCAGGATGGGAATCACCTCTCGTGGGCCTCCCAGGCACCCACACTGCTGCTCCTTTGCCCAGGTGCGCCTCGCTAGCTCCTTCTGGATGTCTTCCTGGCCTGCTGCCTGGCCCTAGTGCAGCCTGCCCTGTGGTCGGCACAGCCTTCCGTGCCCCTCCTTGCACTCCATGCGCCCTCCTGGGCTCCAGCTGCTTTGCCTGCTGTTGCTCCTCCACTGATGCCCGGTGGCCCCTAGGTGGGTGTGGCTCCCTGTGCACTGGTCCTTCAGTCCTGCTCTGCCTCTGTTCCTCTTGTGCACACCATGCTGCCCCCAAGGTCTTTGGGTTTTTCCACCCCATCCTCTGTCCCTCCGGCCGCTTGTCCTCTTACGGGGCTGCAGGTAGCAGTTAGAGTTTGAAGCTGTGCACTGCTTCACCCACTAGGAGGTGCCTGTGTGGGAGTCCTGGCCTCGGATCTCTGTCCCCTCATCTGGAGAGCTTACCACAGAATTCCATGTTCCTTTGACTGGCTGAGGTCCCTGGAGTCAGCCTTGCCTGTGATCTCCTTCAGGGGCAGCTCAAGACAGGGATGACCCTGTCCTCAGGTGGCTGTTTGCGGCCTATGGTCAGCTAACTGCGTGGGTCTGGGCAGACCTTGCCACCTGGTGTTTTCACCTGAGAGTGAGGGGTGCAGACATCCAGGCTGCTTAGGGTCCCCTGTTCCAGAGAAGACAGACTGCTGTGAGCAGGTCACACCTACATTCCATTTGTGTTTTGGATATTTTAGCAGTCTTTTTCTTAAAATTTAAGTTAAAAAAAAAGTGTTGTTTTTTTTTTTTTTGAGAGAGAGAAAGAGAAAATTTTTAATATTTTATTTTTTAATTTTCGGCGGACACATCTTTGTTTGTATGTGGTGCTGAGGATCGAACTCGGGTCGCACGCATGCCAGGCGAGCGCGCTACCACTTGAGCCACATCCCCAGCCCAAAAAAAGGTGTTCAATGCCCAACTGCAAAACATCTGTCTCCAAAATTCAAATGGATGAGGCTTTCCTAAATCTGCTATTCCAGGGTGACCCTGTTCAGGTGGCCCCAGTGTCGCATCCTTTGGGAGCTGGGCCCAAGGCTGTCATGCACATCGATGCTGCCATCTGGTGGAAACCAGGTGCCCTGCAGCCATTGAGTTGAGCGGGAATGCTGTTCCTTGGAACCCTGGGTGCCCTGGAAGTTCTTCCCCTGAGGCACCCCTCTCTTTGCTGAGGGCTTGCCAGCGCCAGGTTCCCCTGGTGTGCCTACAATGCTGTACGCGTGGTCTAGCTTTGCCCAGCTTGGCAATAGTGACGCACAGTGACAGATGATAAGCTTATGGTCTCCTACAGGACTCTGGAGGCTTGGGGGCGTTGCCATTGGGACTCATGGGGTGTGGTGCTTGGCAGGTACCTTGGGCCCAGAGGGCCCCTGGAAAGAGATTTGAGACACCTGGGGCCTGGCCTGAGACCAGAGCTGTAGATGCGTGCATGCTGACTGAGGTTGGTGTCCGACTGCCCCCACCCAGGGGTCTGCTGGCCCTGGAGGTGGCCTACCAGATGCTGCCTCTGAGTGTGTGGGCCCTGCTCCACGCCAGTCTGTTGGGGGGTGTGTTCTGGGCCGAGGCAGGAGCTTAGGACTCACCCACCCTGTGTCCCATGCCAGTCGGTGCTGACCCACTTTCAGCAGGCAGGCAGCAGGGAAGTTGGAGGTGGGGAGATGTGGAAACTGAATCCCGCCTTGTTCCTGGCCTGGAAAAAAACTTAGTCTCCCATCTTTCTTTATATTGAGGGAAAAACAGACGAGGGAAGAGCCAGGCCTTTGGCTCCTGCCCTGGCAGGAGGGAGAGGGGCTCCGGGTGGGGGGCGCCCGCTCACAGGGGTTCCTGCTCTGAGCACTTTACTGCCCCCAGGGGTGAGAGGTGGGCCTGTTTTCCCCATTAGTCCTGGATCCTCCAGTAAACCCGATCTGACTGGAGCCGTCGCCTCCTCGGTGGCGGTGAATCTGTTTTCCAGGTTGGGGTGTGAATCCTCTGTGGCGCCCACTCTCTGACCCAGTGGGATGGGGTCAGCCTGGGGTCGTGGACATGGTGGGTGGGGAGGGTGCCTTGGGGCGGCACACAGCTGGCCCTTACTGGAGCTCCAGGCATTCTGAGGATGTGGGGAACCTCTCTGGGCCCTTGGCACAATTGAACATGGCTCTTAGCAGCTCCTGGCAGTGGCCAGACTGCCTAGGGGCAAGGGTCTCACCCTGGGGAGTGGGCTGCCGATGGCCCATGTGACAGGTCAAAGGCATGCAACACCTTGTGCCCCCTCTGACCATTGCCCCCAGTGGTGGCTTTGCCCCTCCAGCAACCTCCTCTGCTGGATCTGGGCCCAGTGGGGGCCAACATGGGGCGGATGTGACAGGGGCCCTGCAGCAGGTTTCGGAGGGAGGGGGCAGATGGGAGTGAAGCCTTGCTGCCAACTGCTCTGGGAGCCTTGCTCCTTTCCTAGTCAGGCACCTGGTGTCAGCTCCTCTGAGGGCTACAAGAGGGTGTAGACTGGACCAGCCTTGAAAGAGGACCAGGGAAGACCCCTGGTGCCAGCCATGGCAGCTCAGGTCCCCAGAGAGCCACTGGGAACTGGGTGGCCTCCATTCCGCACTGAGGTCGAGGGCCAGGTGGAGCTGCTCAGAGACTGGGGCAAAGGGCTTCCTGTGGCTGATGTCCCAGGCCTCGGCCTTGGGTGCAGGTCTTCCAGGGACTGGGGCTGCCTGATGTTAGAGGACATCTTGTGCCTCCTGAAGTAACACTCTTCCCCTTTCTCTGCAGTCTCACACCACTTGCCTGACGACAGAGATGGCTGGAGTGTCATGCAGGGACGAGTATGCAGAAGACAGCTCTGATGAAGAGGTGGGGCTCAGACTTGCTTTCCTGCCATGGCGGTGGAGGGGGGAGTGGGGGTGGCTTGCACCATGATCAGAGTGGGCACTAGGTTTCAGGCCAGGGTGACCCTGGGGTCTGTTGAGGCATGCCCACAGGTGGGTGGTGCTGCCCAGGGCACAGGAATCCAGGGCCTTATGAGGCTGCTGGGCTGTGTGGGCGTCCTGGCTTGGGCCCTGCTCCCATCTGGAAGAGTGATTTTGGGGTCCAAGACAGATGATTACGAATGTGTCATTGCAGGTGATGGGAGAGGAGGGTTGGATGTGGCTCAGCAGCCCAAGCCTTGTCCTGTAGACAGGCCCTGTGACTCCTGGGCATATGTGTCGCAGGGTGCTGGTGCTGCCCTCACCCCATCCCGGGTGCTTCCTGAGGGCTATGCTGCTTCTCCACTTGGGTGTGGAGGGGCCAGGACATGGCTTGAGCACAGACCCCAACTCCTGTGGGTTGGGTCACAGGAGTGCCAAGGCTGAGGGCAGCAACTGGCTCTGGCCCTCCCTTCTCTGGCGGCTGTTGTGACCGGGCCACTGCCTTTGACCTCTGATCGAGTTCCAGGGGCTCTCAGGAGAGGCAGGGAAGTCTGCTTGTTTCTCCCACAGAATTTCAAGGGTACGGGTTAGTGTGGTGCCAGTTGGGGTCAGTGGGAGCTCGAGAGACTGACGGGCTGTGTCCAGGAGACCAGGGCCAGGAGAGTCTGGCAGCTCTGAGGAGCGCTGAGCCCAGAGGTGGTGGGGCTGGCAGCCAGTCCCCTCCCTGGTGTGGCCTGGCCACAGGCAGGGCGGTAGCCCTGTGGGGAGTTCCAGAAAGTGAGCGTAGAGCCTCCTCTATGCCTGGGGGTTTTGGTGTGAGGCCTACAGGGACAGGCCCTCCTCCTCAGGAGCTCTTCCTGCCGGCCTGTTAGGAGCTGTCCCCAGGGTCTGCGGGGGACACGCGCCCCTCCATGGCTGGGCGTCCTCCCCCATCCTGTGCTCTCTTGGCAGTGTCTGCAGGAGCCTTGGCCGCCGGCCCAATCCCGTCTCTGCTGCGCGTTCAGAGAACAGAGACAAAACAAAATAAATTGGTTTCCTGGCCGGAGCAGCGGGTGTACTTGGAGAGGGGGCCGCGCGGCGCAGCTCCCTGCCTGCCTCCCCTCCCCCAGGGGGCTCTGGCTGTCGGCAGCCACATCCTGTCGGCTACTTTTTTATATTTGGTATTTTGAGAAATCAATGATGATTGTAAATGGAGTGCAGAGGCCAGGGGAGGGCCTTCCAGAACTGGGCAGGACCTCAACCGGGCCTGCCTGCCCCTGCCTACCCCCAGGGGGCGTGCCTCACTTGGCCTGTCCAGGACCTGTCCAGTACCACTGCAGAAGGGTTGGGTGGCCCCCACTGTGCCTTGAGGAGGCTCTGGACTGCGGGGGCTGCTTCCTCCGGTGATGACTATCGCATGTGTCAGTGTGAGTGACAGCGCCGGAGCAGAGACGCCTGCCCACCTGAGCTTCTGCCAGCACAGCCGGCCAGTGGCTCGAGGGGGCGGCAGAGCTCAGCTTTCAGGAGCTGTGCCGGGCCCAGACAGATGCACCGCCTCTGTGCATGAGGGGCCAGCCCCATCCCATGGTGCACCTGGCCTCCGCATTCAGCAGAGCAGGGTGCTGCAGGTGGGCTGTGGATGGCCGTGCCTGGCTCAGGGCCAGGCCAGGTGAGCAGAGCCTGACCCGCTGCAGGCTGCGCTGCAGCTCTGCACAAGAGCCCTGTGCTCTGCGTGCTCATGCTGCAGTTGGCTAGGACCCACGAGGGCTGCAGCCTGCTGCTGAGGCTAGCCCCTGCTTGGACTTCCAGTGGGTGGCCACTTCTCTTGACAGTGTCCTCAGAGGGGGCTGGTAATAGCAGGATCCCAGGGCATCCCCAGTCCCCAGCCAGCCACAGGTACCTGGCAGAACGGCCAGGTAAGTGAGTCCTATCACCAGAACTCTAGAGGGCTCTGGACGGCAGCAGAGAGGGTACCCCAGGAGCAGAAGCCTCAGCAGGCGTGGAGAGGGCTGGCAGCCACACGGTGTGAGGGAGGCCTGCATGGCCGCTGCTGGGGCTGGACGTGCCACCTGACCATCCCTCCCCACTTCTTCCCTGCCCACTCCCTGGGTCTCGCTTCTGGGCCCTCTGACTACTGGCATCTGCCAGGGCCCCCTTCAGGAACATCCCTCCCCTTGGGACACTTACTGGGGGTCAAACCCAGAGGTGCTCTACCACCAGCTCCATCCTCCGGTTCTTTTTTATTTTATTTTGAGACAGGGTCTTAGTAAGTTGTGGAGATGGGCCTCCAACTTGCAGCCCTCCTGCCTCAGCCTCGGAGTTGCTGGACCACCGGCCCCACTGACTTTGCTAAGTGTGGAGCAGATTCTTGGTCCTGTTCACTGGGCCTCCGGTTCCCTCCCCGCAGATTCACAGCCAGGCTGCCTGGAGTGTGGGCTGAGTGCAGGCAGGAGGGGGGGAGCCCCTGGATGAGTTGCTTCTTCTCCTGGCGGGGGTCCTGGCGTGGGGGAGCCCCTGAGGAGCCTCTGCATTGCGCCGCCCCACCCCCGCACAGCCACCTCACCCCTCCCCACAGCACCCGGCTTCTGTAGACGTGATCTCATCCAGCGTCGGGACCCCTGGGAAGGGGGCTGGGGTAGAGTTCGGGCAGATGGCCTTGTTTGCTCCTTTCTTTCTCTGCCTGTCAACCACTGGGAGAAACTGAGGCTGGGCCTCCTGGTGGAGGAGCCTCCCGCTCTCGTCTTTTCCTGTCCAGCAGGCCTGTGGCCCTGTTTGTCTAGGAAGCCTGGCTAGGAGGAGGGGTTGGAGGCCCTGGCTGGGAGGAGCCATGCCCCTCACTAGTTTACCCATCCATTCCCCACAGGCACTGGCCTGGGACCATCCACTAGAACCCTCTGGTGGACCTGGGGCTGGGGGCTGGGCCGCGCCGCAGCCCTGCCTGGCTCCCCAGCACCCCTGGCTCTGCCTGGGCTGTAGCTTCGGGATCCCGCGGGGACGCGCCCGGCATGTCTGCGTCCAGAACCCGCGATCCCCTCTGCTCTCTCGCCAAACACCGTTAATGGCTTCTCCCAGCTACTGAAACGGCAGCTGCCTCCAGTGCTGGCGGCCTCCTGCTCCTTCGGGGCCGCCCCCGCCCGCCTGCGTCCTGGCCACCGCCCCACGTACTCTGGCGCTTGCTTTCGTTGCTGCTGGCAAGGGGAGCCTGTCGGCTCAGGTTTCCAGTGAGTGAGCTCGTGAGTGGCCCTCCCTGCTCTGTTTGTGGAGGGCACCCGAGCCTGCAGACTGCCCTGGCGGCCGTTCACCCAGGGCCAGTCTGTATGCCTGCCTCGGAATGGGGTTGCTGGTGGGAATCAGACCACCCCACTGGGCCTGGTCCCTTCATGTACCTGGGCCAGCCTGGCCAGCCCACTGATGCCAACCCAGGGACACCACCCGCAGCCCAGGGTATGGGTGTGCGTATGTGGCTTTGACTGTCCTGGGCCAGGGAGACAAGACTCCCAGTTCCCACTCTTGCCCTCAGCCTGGTGGTTCCCAAGAGCCACCCTTTGTGTCCTAGTACCCCTGCTGGCTGAGGATCGCCGTTTCAGGGGTGGTCAGTGAGGAGGGGTAGATGGTGGAAGCCAGCTTCCCCCGGTACTGAGTGAGCACTCTCTGCAGGGTTCCTGCAGTGACCGTCAGGCAGAGTTGACCTTTAGAACTGCATCCTGGCTTGTGCTGGGCCTGGTGGGGTGAAAGCCCTGGCCTACCACACTGGACTCAGGCAGGGCCAGTTTCTTGACAGCAGTCCCCACAGAGTGGGCTGGAGGTTTTGGTGCGGGCTCTCGAGGGGGACATCTGGAGAGCAGGCCTGTGCAGCAGAGCTGGGTGTTGGAGGGTGAGGGTGAGGGCGCTGGGGCATAGGGCAAGGGCCCATCCAGGAGGCGGGCAGCTGGAGCTCTGTGTCTGGGGGTGCTCAGGGTCAGGGTTTTCCAGAGGAGACTCAGCGGCCTAGAGCCAGGGAGTGGGCTGAGCAGGTGTGGAGCTAGAAGCAGCACTGTGTCTCTGAATATGCCCTCAGCTCACGAAGACATAGGACGGCCTGCGCCCATGTCCCCCACCCCAGCATTCCTGCAGGAACACCTGGGACGCATCTGCTCTCCAGAGTAGGGGTGTGTGGCACAGGAGCACCCACTGGACCTGTCTAGCTCTGGGAGAGGGCCAGGCTGACTGGGCCTGGGGCACCCTCTAGGTGAGGGGTGCTTCTCCCTACCCTGCAAACCAATGTGTGGCTCACTGTCCCCACTCGCTAGCGGGAATCTGGGCAGTGGGGCCACATGTGCCTGATGGCTGAGGGACGGGCCAGCAGATGGTGGGAGGAAGAGGGAGGCCAGGGTGTCTGGGCACAGACTGCGGGGCAGTCTGACAGGAGGTGGGAAGGTGGCTCCTCCTGCTGGCCCCAGCCCCTTCTGGGTTCCCTTGACGGGTTTGGACTTGGGTCAGGAAGAGGTTGTCTTCCCTCTGGTCTGTCGCGAAGGCCTCTGGTGTGGGCTCTAGGGGCCAGCGTCCCTGCTGGAACCTTCGTGGGGTCAGTGCTGCAGGTGAGGGAGCTCATGGCGGCCTGCAGGCCCTGAGCACTTTGACAGAGATAAGACACCTCGGGAGGGGGAGGCAGCAGCAGAGGCACAGGAAGGCTGTGAGCTCCGAGGCGGGCGTTTGGTGCAGGGGGAGCTGAGTGAGCACTGAACACTACCCGCATTGTAATCGGAGAGGGGCCAGGGGAAGAGAGAGACTGAGCAAGGCTGCTGACCCCGAGCTCCCGGGGGACAGGTGGGAGAGGCGGAACGAGGAGAGAGTGAAGGATTCCAGAGGTGGGCCGGCTTCCTCTCTCGCAGACAGACACGGGAGGGAGGTGGGCAGCGGGCCAGGCCCGTACCTGCAGTTCCAATCTGCGGTCCTGACAGCTGCAGCCACTTTGGGGAGGGGGAGGGGATAGGGCTCATCGAGAGCGGAAAAGTCCCAGCCGACACATCAGCTAGTTGCTGCCGTGTCCGGTGCAGTCTGGGGTGGGGGGACCCCTGCCCAGCCCTATTCCACAGGCCTGTCTTTGGGGCTATGTTGCCCCCAAGGAAAGCCCTGGGCTTGTGTCTATCTGTGCCTAAGCCAGCCTGGGCCGGGGTCTTGTAGTGTGGTGCCTGACCCAGAGGGGTCACATGTGTTTCCTGGCAGCCTGCAGGTGCTGAGCAGGGCGGGGTGGCTGGTCTGGGGCGCAGGCAGCCTGGTGATGAATCATGTGGTGCTGCCAGCGGCTCGTTCCCCAGGCTGGGGACGGGGAGCTGACAGCCGACGCTGGACCAAGCGTTTCCAGCTCAGCTTTGCTTGAGGGGCCTCCCGTCCTTGCCAGCTGCCTCTGTGGGGCACAGGCAGAAGGAGCCCTGTGTCCTCATCCTACAGCCCCCCAGCTTGGTGGAGGGCAAGGCCAGACTCTGGAAGGGAGCCAGGGTCCGAGGTGGGCAGGGAGCACCTGCCAGCCTTTAGCTGCCGGCTGTGCTGTGGGACTCGTGTGGGGCCACAGGCTGGGGAGGCCCCCGCCACCCCCGGTCTGGCTTGAATCTGGAGTGGTGGAGGGTGATGGAGTGTTCCTCCCAACCCCTCCCTTCCTCCTGCTGGCTGTTGGGCCAGCCCCTCGGCTGCTGCTACCGGTGCAGCTTGGGGAGCAGCCGGGCCGGCTGCCCAGACCTGAGGTTGGCCAAGCTGCAGCCGCTGCCGGAGTCAGGCCCCACAATAGAGGCCTTGGCCGGGCGCGTGCCGCACCCTGACTATCTGGGCCCCTGGAGATCCTTCCAACCCAAGGCCTGTTGCTGTCCCTGTCCCCTTCCACCTGGCCCTGCTTAACCCCCCAGCCATAGGCCTCCACTCAGCCTTGCTCAGACCCCACGCCTGCACTCCCTGTCCTTGTGCTCTGCCAGGTCTTCCTGCCACAGCTGGCCCTCCTCCTGTACTTGGCCCAGGCTGCGTGGTGCCCACTGGTGCCAGCCATCACGCCCCCATTGCTCCAGCCCCTGGCTGCCTACACAGTCTCTAGTCTTGGCTGCTGTGTAGGCTGGCAGCCTCTGCTCTCCGGGGCTGTGCCCCCTTGTGCCCCTGGTTTGGTCTCTGGGGACTTTCCCTCAGTGCTCTCTGCAGTGCGTGTCTTCTGGTTTATCCCCGACACTGCCCAGGCCACTCCAACCAGAGGTGGCTGTCTGCACCCCTGCCTGGCCCGGATCTGTTTGTGAGGGGAGGCAAGCGGCAGTGCTCACGGGACCTGCGGCGGGGACGGGCACCTCTTGCCAGGTCATGCCCTGCACTCTGCCCAGCATCATACAGTGATCTTGTTGTTTGGGAGGGCGGCTGGGCAGGGTGCTGCATGGAGAACACATGGGGGGAAAGAACCTCCCTCAGCCCCCAGCTGCACCCCTGGTCCCCCGGGCCTGGCTTCCCTGGGCAGGCAGGGGTTTCTGCAGCGAATGTGCCCTCTCCTCCCCCCTCTGGCCAGCTGTGGGCTCCTGCAGGATTAAGGGGAGGAAATTTGGGGTTGGGTTTCTCTCTGAATGAAACCTGCCGCTGAGACTTTTTATCCTGTTATATTTCTATCACATTGGACACAGCCCACCCCCCATCCGTAATGGCTCTGGCTTTGAGAATTTCCTACAAAATTACACCACTGCTTCCTGCTCCATGTTCCCTGGAGCCCATCATACAGAGGAGGGGCAGCTCTGGCCCTGCCCTGTGATGGTGCCCAGGGCTTCAGCACCTGGGCTCCCCAGGGCAGGGGCACAGCAGTGCCTGTGCTGAAGGCCAGGAGGGCAAGGGTCTGAGGAGCGTCCTGGGACACCAGCCTCTTGCACCTGGCACCCTTACCTACCACCCGGCCGGAAGTCAGGCTGCTGGCTGCCCGGATCAGTGGGGAAGGTGGTCTGCATGGGACTGCCTGGCCCTTCTTCTCTACTATGCCCACAGAGCTCTGCCACTAAACTAAATTGTCCCCTGTAGGACTGTAATAACAGTTGGCCTGCTGGGCAGGAGCCCAGTGGGGGGCTAAACTGATCCCTTTGGACGCCAGTGGGGTCTCTCAGGAAGTTGGGTGGGACAGAGTGGTAGATATCCAGGAGTCCTCCTTCAGTGTGCTGTTCAGGGCAGGGTACCTTATGGCCCAATGACAGCTTACAGAGACAGGAGAGCAGGGTGGCCCTGGCAGGCTGTGGGCCCAGGTGGGCACCAGTGTGGCACTTATATGGCTGTCACCTGGCTGCTATCAGGCCAACCCTATGTCCACTCTGAGGAGTACTGTTTGGCCAAGCCGCCTATGTATAAGCCAGCCCAAGGCCCCACACTGCGCATGTCCTGCTGTCCCTGCAGGACAGTGGGCTTGCTCCCTCCTGGGTCCCTCTCCTCTGGCCTGTCCTCAGCCCCACCCCAGTTTCCCAATAGGAGACTCTTACTGGGTGCCTCTGCGAGACTGCCTCAGTCTAGTCCTAGAAGCCGGGGCTTCTCAGAGAACCGGGGCGCCCCAGGCAGGGAAGGATGGAGCCCCGGGGGTGGGAGTGCAAGCTCAGCTGAGGGCGCATGGTGAGTTCAGAACCTTTCAAGAGGATAGTCTGCCTCCATATTTGGAAGGTAGTGTTCCATTTTTTAATTATACAAAATTTCCACACTTTATATTATCACATCAGAGATGCAGGATGCCAACACTTGGCCCAGGTAGGGAGCCAGCATGGAAAGTTCCAGTGGCCGGGCGAGTGCTGAGCTACTCAAAGTCAGGCCGCTGCCTGTCTGTCCATCTGTGTCCGTTGGCCCTGCTCACAACCAGGGGCGGGTCTGGCCTGGTGGGTGCTCTCTGGGCCCATGCCCAGGTCAGGTCCAAGTTGGGGCTGTGGGCATCCCCGCTGGCATCCACCTTCGCCAGGCATCCGCCTTGGCTGCTCGGGCCCTCCTCCTAACTCCGAATTGCCGTTTTTCTGTCTCGGTCCTTGCTCTGCAGAGGGAAGGAGGGGCGTCAGGGCCAGGGCAGAGGCCCTGTGTCACCCAGTGCCAGCCCTGGCCTCTCTGGCTTCCTGCTGGGTGCTGTCTCAGATGGCCAGTGCTAAGGCACCCCCTTCCTGGCTCTCCCCCCCTCCCCCCCCCCCGTGCATTTTGGGGAGGGGCGTATACTGCTGCACAGCCGAAACTGTAAAATTAAATTTCCCAGATGTTCAGGCCCCAGGAGCTCGCGCGTGCTGTCTGGAGAGGAAATGGGGATTGGGAAAAGTCGTTGTATTTTCTCCCTGCTCACCCTGCTTTTCCGGTGCCACCAAGCTGGGCTGGAGCTGTAAATCAAGGCTGGCCAGCATCTCCCAGAGCCTGGCCCTCACCCCCAGACCCATGTCCCTTGTGGCCTCTGCCTTCTGCCTCCGACGGGTCAGGGGGAGGGGCAGCAGGTGCTCACTGAGCCCTGGGGGTGGGTGGTGGGCTGCCGGGGCTAAGGAGTGGTGATAGCTGGACCCCAGGGGTTCCCTTCAGAAAAGTGCCTTCTTGCTACCCTTTTGCCGGAGGGCAGGGCTCATGTGTACTTCCTTTCCCGACTTGCTGAGAAATCCTCAGCATCTCCCAGGTTGGTGTCCACCCAGCTTTCCCCCTGGGCTCCCTGCCCTAGGGTGACCCCTCCTAGCCATCCCTACCTCCTGGCCCTACATCTGCAGATCCCGATGACCTGTTCCAGCCAGGGCCAGTCTCCTAGGAAGAGGCCCCAAGAGAGAACAGCTTCCTTCCTTCCCAAAGGCAGCTTCCATGTGTCAGTCCCTCCCTGGGGCCCAGCTTGGGTGGCTGGTGTCCTGTCTGTGCCCTGCTGGGGAGTGCTGCCCAGCCTAGCTCTCTGTAAGGCAGGTGGGTGGAGGGGTGAGGTGGGCCCCCTGGCGCTGGGGCCCTGCTCACCAACTTTCTCTGGTTGCTGAGGCAGAAGGTGCAGATCTGTTTGGGCTGCGCATTCTCGCCATCTCGGGCTGGCGGCGGCGGCGGCGGCGGCGGGGGTGGGGGGCTGCCCGTGCGCGCCGCATGGAAGAAGGTGGGTCCGGAGTGGCACGGCTGCCCATCACCGCAGGCCTCGCCCACCAGCAGCACGTTGCCCAGGTGCGAGATATAGCTGGAGGCCAGGCGCAGCGTCTCGATCTTGGAGAGCTTGCGGTCGGCGGGTTCGGTGGGGATGAGCGTGCGCAGCGCCGTGAAGGCCGTGTTCACGCTGTTGGTGCGGTCCCGCTCGCGAGCGTTCGCCGTGTGCCGCTGCCGGGGCTCGCGACCCGGCCGCCCCCCGGGCCCCGGCCCGCCGCCCCCGGCCCGCCGGCCCACGGCCCGCCGCCGGGCGCCCTGGAGGCCGCAGCGCGCCGCGTGCACGCGGCAGGGCTTCTCGTCCGAGCCCGAGCTCTCGCTGCCGTGGTCCTCATCCTCAGACAGCGGGCTCACCTCGGGGTACAGGTAGCGGCCCGGCGGGGCCGAGCGTAGCATGGTGAAGGACACGGGCCGGGCGGGGGGGGGGGCCGGCGTCAGCTCCGCCGTGCGCCGCTCATGCCGGCTCCTGCGGCGGCCACGGGCCTCGCGGGCCGCCGGCCGGGCGAGGCGCGGGTCTCGGCTGCGCCCCGCGGTGGCGGCTGCCGGGCGCCGCGCGCACACGTGCGTCCTGGCTGGAGCGGGGCCGCGAGTTGCGCCTTTATAGCGCCGGCCGGCCCCTCCCCCGCGCCGCCGCCTCCTCCCAGGCCCAGCCCGTCCAGGCCGGGCCATCAAGTGAGGCTGGGCTGCCTAGTGGGGGGGGCTCCGCGCCCCGTTCCTGCCATCTCGTGGACGCCCCCACCCCCCTGCCTTGGAGCATCTTTCTGGCTCTGGGATGCAGGCGAAGTGGAAGCCCCAGGTGCTACTGGACCCCCTCAGGAACTCGGTGCCTGCCCTTCTCTCTTGGTGTTCAGGGGGAACCCATGAGCAAGCAGGCTTTCCCTCCGCCTGCCCAGGTTTACCCAGATGCCCTGGCCCCCTTGTTCCTCCTGCTGGCACATGGCCTTCTGTGCCCAGCCGTGTGCCAGCCACAGGAGTGTAGAAGGGCCAGAAGTCAGCCCCAGCGGTTGCTGCCCAAAGACTTGTGTGTGGGGTGGCACAGTCTGTGCCCTGCACCTGTCTGCTCCACGTCTGTGCCTTCTGCCAGCATCCCCTCTTTATCCTAGACCACTACTGCCCCCCTTTCCCCCTGCCTGGTGCTTCTGGAGCCTCCTCAACACCGGAGCATACCCAGATGAGACCAGCTCCTTCTAGGGCCCCTCCAACCAGGGATGGCCATCCCTTCCCCCAGCCCAAGGTGGAGGACGACAGGCTGACTGTGTAGATGTGGGGGGTGCTGGAGACCTCTTACCCCATGGGACCACAGGGCCCAAGGAGAGGGCCTGGTCAGGCCTGCTGAGAGGGGCTGAGGGGCCAAGAGGTCCTGTCCTGCTGCAGAAGGGCCTTGAGCACCCAGCTGGACCCAAGTCTTGTCTGGGCCCCTACCCCCATGGCTACTGTTGCAGGAAGCGGCTGCCTGGGCAGCAGTCCTTGGTCTGGAGGAGTGAGGGTGGTAGCTGGCAGGGGCTGAAACCAGGAATGTGAGTCCAGGAATGTGGCTGCTCTGCCCACCGAAGGAGGGAGGGGGCAGGGCCAGCAGGGGCAGGGAGGTCTCCAGCTACCTGTAGAGCAGAGCGCAGTGACTTCTGTCACCTTGTGGAGTGAGTGGGGAGGGGTCTCCCCCTGATCCCTGTCTCTAGCTACCCATTTTGGCCTAAGGCCCCCTGCCAGGGGAGGGAGCCCGTGGGCGATGAGGTCATCCCTGTCTGTGGCTGCCCAGAGCCCTGGCCAAGGAATCTGACGAGGGGGAGGCCAGGGCTGGCACCACTTCAGTGGAAAATGTGAAGGTGCGGCTGTGGGCCTCAGAGGCCTGGGGGGGCAGCAGCGCCGGCTGCTGTGCCACGTCAGACCCTAGGGCCAGGGAAAGGGCACATGTGGGGTCTGCCAGACTCAGGTGCTCGAGGCCGGTCCCTTTGCTCTTGCTCTCTCTCTTTCTAAACCCAGGGGGGCTTACAGGGAGGGAGAGCATGGTGGGACAGGTGCTGACATGGTGGCCCTGGCTACAGGACATCCGGAACACAGTGGGCAATGTGCCTCTCGAGTGGTACGAGGACTTCCCGCATGTGGGCTATGACCTGGATGGCAGGCGCATCTACAAGCCCCTGCGGACCCGGGATGAGCTGGACCAGTTTCTGGATAAGATGGACGATCCTGACTTCTGGTCAGTGGGCCTCTGGGTGGGGCCTGGGGAGTGTCTGGAAGCAAGGGCTTTGGCTCTAACTGGCCGTCCCCCAGGCGCACGGTGAAGGACAGGATGACAGGGCATGACCTGCGGCTGACGGATGAGCAGGTGGCCCTGGTGCAGCGGCTACAGCGAGGCCAGTTTGGGGATGTGAGCTTCAACCCTTATGAGGTAGGTTGGGACAGCTGGCCCTGGGGATCTGGAGCTGGGCTGGGCCCCTGCCTGGACACCACACCTGTCTCCCTAGCCGGCTGTGGACTTCTTCAGCGGGGACATCATGATCCACCCAGTGACCAACCGCCCTGCCGACAAACGCAGCTTCATCCCGTCCCTGGTGGAGAGAGAGAAGGTGGGAGCTGCCTGCCCTCGGGCAGGGTGAGGCCTGTCCCCCAGCAGGCTGAGGCCCTGTGCTCTGTCCTGACCCGAGGCTCCCCATGTAGGTGTCTCGCATGGTGCATGCCATCAAGATGGGCTGGATCCAGCCTCGCCGGCCCCGAGACCCTACCCCCAGATTCTACGACTTGTGGGCACAAGAGGACCCCAACGCTGTGCTGGGGCGCCACAAGATGCATGTGCCTGCCCCCAAGCTGGCCCTGCCTGGCCACGCCGAGTCCTACAACCCCCCTCCTGAGTACCTGCCCACTGAGGAGGAGGTGTGTCTGGGGGGGGTGGGGTCTGGGCTTCGGGGTGCCCTCCTCCCCGCTCACCCCACCTGCCGGTCGGTCTCCACAGCGCTTGGCCTGGGCACAGCAGGAGCCTGGAGAGAGGAAGCTCAATTTCCTGCCACGGAAGTTCCCCAGCCTACGGGCCGTCCCTGCATATGGCCGATTTATCCAGGAGCGCTTTGAGCGCTGTCTTGATCTGTACCTGTGCCCACGTCAGCGGAAGATGAGGGTATGCGGGGTGGCATGAAGATGAGGGGCGCTGGGGCGGGGGCGGGGCCGGGGCCGGGGCCACGGTGACCAACTGCTCTCCTGCCCCAGGTGAATGTGGACCCCGAAGACCTCATCCCCAGACTGCCACGGCCAAGGGACCTGCAGCCTTTCCCCACGTGCCAGGCCCTGGTGAGTGGGGCCCCGGGGGTGTGGCCAGCACCCTGGCATCTGTCTCCTCACTGTCGCTTCTCCTCTGCAGGTCTACCAGGGCCACAGTGACCTTGTCCGCTGCCTCAGTGTCTCCCCAGGGGGCCAGTGGCTGGTTTCAGGTAGGCCTGGGGGCGGGGGGGGGGTGGGGTCAGCCCTGTGCTTGGAGGCCGGCTCGGGGGAGCAGGCACTGAGCATCTTCCCGCTCTTCCCAGGCTCAGATGATGGCTCGCTGCGGCTCTGGGAGGTAGCCACTGCCCGCTGCATGGGGACTGTGCCTGTGGGGGCTGTGGTGAGGAGTGTTGCCTGGAACCCCAACCCCAGCATCTGCCTGGTGGCTGCGGCCATGTGAGTGTGGGTCCTGAAGGGCTCTTCATGGGAGGGGTACGGGGGGGGGGACACTGTGCTGAGGGGCTGCCTCTGACCCTGGCCCTGTAGGGATGATGCAGTACTGCTGCTGAACCCAGCCTTGGGGGACCGGCTGCTGGCAAGCAGCACCGACCAGCTGCTGAGCTCCTTCACCCCGCCAGAGGAGCCTGCCCTGCAGCCTGCGCGCTGGGTGGAGGCCCTGGAGGAGGAGCACCCAAGGGGCCTGCGGCTGCGCATCTGTCACGATAAGGTGTGTGGGGGGAGGGCGGTGGATGGGCTTGCCCCAGCCAACAAGCCAGCCTCATGTTCTTTCACAGCCAGTGACGCAGGTGACCTGGCATGGGCGTGGGGACTACCTGGCCGTGGTGCTGGCCACCCCAGGCCATACCCAGGTGCTGATTCACCAGCTGAGCCGACGTCGCAGCCAGAGCCCGTTCCGCCGTAGCCACGGGCAGGTGCAGCGCGTGGCCTTCCACCCCACTCGGCCTTTCCTGTTTGTGGCTTCTCAGCGCAGTGTCCGCGTCTACCACCTGTTGCGCCAGGAGCTCACCAAAAAGCTGATGCCCAACTGCAAGTGGGTGTCCAGCCTGGCTGTGCACCCTGCAGGTGAGGAACACGTCCCTGCGGTGGGGCTGGGGAGTGCACCGTAGACGCACTGGGCACGTCCTGTTGCTGCTCTGGTCCCTAGGTGACAACATCATCTGTGGCAGCTATGACAGTAAGCTGGTGTGGTTCGACCTGGATCTCTCCACCAAGCCGTACAAAGTGCTGAGGTGAGGGGCGCGGCCGGCAGTGGGGCGGCAGGGCCCCTCCCGCCTGCACCTGCTAGCAGTCCCGTCTTCCCCCAGGCACCACAGGAAAGCTCTGCGGGCCGTGGCCTTCCATCCGCGATACCCACTCTTTGCGTCCGGCTCGGACGACGGCAGCATCATCGTCTGCCATGGCATGGTGTACAAGTGAGCGTTGACCCTTGTCTGGCTCCCCGGGGGCGCTCGTGTCCAGCTGTGTCCTGAGTCCTTCTCTTCCACAGTGATCTGCTGCAGAACCCACTCCTCGTGCCCGTCAAGGTGCTGAAGGGGCATGTGCTGACGCGGGACCTGGGTGTGCTGGATGTGGCCTTCCACCCCACGCAGCCGTGGGTCTTCTCCTCAGGGGCAGACGGCACGGTCCGCCTCTTCACCTAGGCTGCTGCCCTGCTGCGGGGTGGGGGCCAGCGCCCAGCGTCTTCTCAATAGAGGCTTCCCCCTCCTTCCCACCAGTGCCGGACTTCACCTCATTGCTTTTTCTAAAATGGGAGTGGGGGGACATCTGCACCAGGCTGGGACACCCTCCTGGCCTGTCCCAGAAGGAGGGGCCACATCACTACACCCTGTTACCCACTGAGGAGCAAACGGCTTTATTGGGAGACCTGTGGGGGCTCATTGGCTTGCCCTGCCCAGTCTGGCCCCTGGCACCTTCCCCACCAGCAGGGGCTGGGTCCGGGTAGCGCCTGGCAGCAGAGTGTCCGAGGAGGGTCCGCAGGGCCTTCTCTGGCAGGTGCAGGCACGCTGTGCCGTTGGCTGTTGGCTGCTGGTCTGCCTCAGGCGAACTTCACCAGGCGGCCCAGCGTCTCGGCAGACTTCTCCCGGACCCCGGGTGCTGGGTCCCGCAGCAGGAGCTGCAGTGCTGGGACAGAGGGAGAGGCGGCTGTGTGCACGCCCTGCGCCTGCTCCTGGGGCCGCCCACAGCCTTCCTAACGGAGCTCTGCTGGAAGGGCTTGGGAGCCAACGGAAAGATAGTTTTTCCTTTTTTAGTGTTTTTTAAGCTCTTTTGGAACAGTTAGGAAGTTTCCGTGAATTACTAGAGACGATGAGGTCACCAGTGACAGGGAAAAAAATCTTGAAATCCAGGAAAATCACTTAGTCCCCGCAGATGCCCACAGGGTCACTGGGCCCCAGCAGAGCTGGGCAGGTTGCGGGGGTGGGGGGGTGGGGTGGGGGCTCAGGCTGTAGGGGCACACACCTGCCATCAGTTGCTCCAGGTCCACCTGCGGCTGCTGCTCGGGTTCTGCATGCAGCACCAGGAACCCTGCAGCAGGTGGGGTTAGGTGTGTGGCAAGAGTGGAGGTGGGCCCCAGGGTCCGGGGGGTAAGGAGGTCAGCCAGCGCTCACCTGTGAGCATGGGGGCTGCAGCGCGGACCTCTTCCAAGGTGCTCTTAAAGTAGAACAGGTTGGTGCTCACCAGGCGGCCCAGCAGGTCAGGGAAGTGATGCATCTGCAGAGGCAGGCAAGGCAGTAAGGGTGGACAGCCTCCCCCGGGCAGGGCCTCCCCCGGGTGCCCATCTCACCAGGTGCTTGCAGGTTGAGTTGAGGAACTCCCCGAAGTGCAGGCTGCGTCCCTCCTGCAGGTGCTTGTGGAAGGTGGCTGCCAGCTCCTCGCACTCCAGGTTGGGGACGCACATGCACAGGGCAAACCTGCAGGCCTAACAGGGTACCACGCTGAGCCCTGCACCCTGCCCAGGCCCCACCCCTCCCCCATCGGCTACTCACACTGGCCACAGGGGCTTGAGGGTCCTGCAGGTGTAGCAGCAGAGGCACCAGCCCGCCCACAACCTGCTCCAGGAAGACTTCTTCACAGTCCCCATGGCAGGCCTTGTTGAGGTGCCCAAAGAGGCGGATGGAGGCTTCTCGGAACTCCACCTTCTCCTGGCGGAGGTGTTGCCCTGTCACCTTACAGTGCTCCTCCCCCTGGCCCTCCTGCAGCCTGCAGCTATGGGCCCCTGTCAGGTGCCATCCTTCCTGTCCCATGTAGGGGGTGGGCTTGGGAAGAGAACTCAGGTTGCCACAGAAAAACTCCTTGTTAGGGGCTTGGGGGAGACAGTACCTGTTGGGGCCTAAGTGACGGGTGGAAGTATGGCTCGGGGGACCCATGGGGAAGTGGCAGGGACTGGCCGGGGGCCATGAACGCTGGCTTCAGTGCCCAACCCCACCGTGGCTGGCCTACACTGTCGAAGAAGGGCCGGATGCGGATCACTGTGTGCAGCAGCACCAGGTGCAGGTCCCAGGGTGCCACCAGGTCCAGCAGTCGAGCCAGGCCCACCATGGCCTCCAGGGCCACCAGGCCGTGTGGGTCATCCCCGTCGTCCAGCCCGCTGATCATGGCTGTCAGGAGCTGGGGGCCGTGGGCCCGCACCTGGAAACCCTGCATTCAGCCTTTGCTCTGCCCCTAGCCCCTGCAGGCACTGTCCCCCAGCCCCAAGCAGCTGCACACAGCCACCACCCTTGTCCACTTCCACCTGGATCTGCACACCCTAGCCACGGCCTGCTGGACCCACCTTGTCCGGGGAGCCAGAGGCCACGTTGGCCAGGCCACGCAGCACCAGTCTCCGCACACTGGTACTTGAGTCCTTCTGTCGAGCTGCCAGGTTGTCCAGCAAGGACTCCAGAAGCATCAGGTCATTGACCACATTGCTACTGAGCAGCTAGGGGCAGAGGCACCGTGACCACCTGCTGCCTCCTACCAGAGTACCACAGCAGAACAGGGGGTCCAGGACAGGCTGGGGATCCCCTTCCTCCCTCAGGTCTGCACTGACATCGCCACCCTGGCCTTCCACTGCCAAGGCCTGGCCAAAGTGTTAACCTCCACGGTCATTGAGGAGGACCAAGGCAGTGGCCACCAAGGGCCTGGGGAGCTCTGTCTGCCAGTCTATGGGCTGGGCCCACCACGGGCCATGCCAGGAAGAGTGAGCCAGCTCCACAGGGGCTGGGGAGGCAGCACCACCTGTGGGCTCCTACTCAGTTATGAGACAGAGCTGGTGTCTCCCCAGTGCCCAGCAGGAAGTCGCGACCACCCCCACCTCCCTCAGGGTCCTACCTCAGCCAGGAAGGCAGTGGAGGTGACTCTCTGGATCTCGTACAGGCTGTTCTGTGTGCACACAAGCGCCTTCACCACTAGGGGGAGCCGGGGCCCTGCACACCGGGCCATGGCACTGGGGAGGGAGGCCCCCAGGGGTTCAGAGGCTGAAGCAGCCTGCCTGGAGCCCACAGGCCCCGTCCAGTCCACTCACGTGCACCTCAGGGCGCTTTCACCCCTCACCCTGCATAGCCAGGACTCTTGGCAGCCCTGCCCAAGCCTTCCAGCTCTTCCTCTCAGACACCCCCTCCCACGGCCTCCTCTTCTGGCTCATGGATGCCCCTCCTAGGCAGCTCCAGGGGTCCTAGGCCCTCGGATGTCCCCTGAACAGAACTCAGCCTGCTTACCTGGCCAGCCGGGCGACCCCCTCCTCGTGCCCTGCTGAGGTCCTGAGCAGCTCCCAGCCCCCTTCCAACTGCATACACTGTGCCACGTCCTGGCTGCCACCTCGGAGCAGCAGGGCCTGGAGCGCGTCCACTGCAGAGCTGTGGGGGTGTGAGGCTCAGCTGCCCGGTGGGCCCCGCCCGGGGCACAGGGGTCTGTGTGTCTCTTCCCACCAGGGCCCACCAGGGCCAGGAGGGGCCTGGGGAGCTGAGCCTGCGTGCAGCCCCCTGTAGGCGCACACACGGGAAGGGATTCCAGGGCTGCCCAGCCCCCACGCCTGCCAGTCCACCCTTTAGGGAGCAGACTGCTAGGACTGCTGGGAGGTCCTTGGGTGCCCAGCATGACTGGATGCAGGGCCTGAGACAAAGACCCTCATCTCTTGGCCTGGTGGGGAGCTTCGTATCAGGCTGAGCCACCTGGCCAACCAGCCTTTCTGGATTCCTCAGCCATAACTGCAGCAGGGACAGCGGAAGAGGCCACATCTAGCTTCCAGCCTCTCCCAAGCACCTTTGCTGTGATGTGCCAAGCCACTGTTGGGCCATGAGAGTAGCGGCCCCAGGTCTGGACCTGCACACAGCCAGTTCTTGCCCCTCAAAGGCCTTGGGTAACTCATGTCTGTGAGATGCTATGTCCACACTGGGAGACTCCAGGGCCTTCCATAGGGATGGCAGGCTGGGCCTCTGCCCCACTCCCAGGGATTAAGCAAGGCCACCAGGTGAGGGAGCAGAAAATGGCCCCAGTGCTGGAGCAGCTGGCAGAGAGGCATCCAGTGCTGGGGGTCACAGGCGGGGCGCTGGGCCAGATCTCTGGCTCTCCAGCTTCTTGCAGAAGACCTGAGGCTCACGGGCCAGCAGCCGGCGGGAAATGGGACCGAGACCACAATCCCCAGGGCCTTGCTCCAGTAAGCCCTCTCTGCAGGTAGCTCTAGCATCCTCACTAAGGCCTGGGGTCTTGCCCAGACCAGTCCATCCCCGCAGAGGTCTGGTTCCCATGCCACTGCCTTCCTCTGCTCACTGGCCACTCAGGTTAGGCCCTACAATGGGTTGAGTCCGAGAGGCATCCCCATGAGCTCTTGCCCTGGGGGCAGACATCCAGAGGGCAGTGTGAGGAACCCACCATGGGTGACACCATGTCTGTGACAGCCTGTCCACTACAGTGGTCACCTCTTGCCAAGTGCTGGGCCTGAAAAGCCTTGTGTTTACCCTGATAGGCTGTGATTGTGTTGGGGACTATGCTGTGCGGGGTGTGGGGAACAGTGGGTTCAGGTGTGCAGCCGGGTGGGCAGGGGCACTGCTGAAGCGTCAGGGCAGGCCTTGCCAGCCCACGCATGTGGGGCCCTCTCAGCCCCTGGGGGCAAGGACCCTGGGTCGGGCTGGAGAGCCACGGCCTAGAAACCTAGGCAGAGGCTCCGCGAGGAAGCAGATGCTTGGAGCTTCCTCCCAGCCCAGCCACCTCCCTGGGGACATCCTGAGGTGGCTCACTGTTGGCCACCAGCTGGACCAGGGCCTTGTGTGCTCGGGGTGTGGGGGGGTGCTTGAGTAGGCACCCAGGAGTCCTCAGTTCTAAGGGAGGTCTGGTCTTTGGGCTTGGGGGTCCTGGGCCCTGGGTATGGAGCGGCCTGCACTGACCACAGGCAGAGAGAGCCACACCAGCTGATGCAGAGCACCCCACCTCCGTCCACATGGGACAGGGCCAGCCGTGGGCCACAAGGGAGCCAGGAGCGGGGTGCCTGAGGGAGACAGCCGGCTCCCGCTCAAGGATCCTCGTTTGGCTCGTGAGCTGATGGCCTGTCAGCCAGGCCTTGCAAATGTCTGGGGCCCAGGACTCCCGGACGCTCCCAGGCGGAGCTGAGTCCAGCATGCCAGACCCGGGATTGGCCAGGCCAGCAGCTGCTCCTTCCCGTTCAGTTTCCACTGGGTCTTCAGGGAACCAAGCCAGCCCTGGCACCCACACCTGCTGGGTTTACAAGTGGGTCCTGAGGCTGAGCAGCCCCTGGAGGTGGTGCTGGGTGACTTGAGGCTACCCCTCCATGTGTCCCTGGCTGAGGTACCCACCCAAACCTGGACACCTGGGTGGGCTGGAGGCAGGGCAGTCAGGGTGGGGGCATGGCAACCCAGGGCTCGCCAAAGTCCAGGCTCACGTGGCACTGCCAGGCTGCCTCATGGAGTGTCTTCTTCCACTGCTCAGACTGTTGGTAACCCTGAATGTCCCCATGCTAGCCCAGAAATGACCCCAAGGACCAGGACCGGCAAGCCCGAGAGAGACACATGCTGCTAGATCTTGAGGACAGCGCAGCCCAGCCCCGAGTCCGCTGGCTGGTTCTGCCTCACCGGCCCCTGGTCACCTGCCCTCAGACTCAGGGCTCACTCCACAGAGATGGCAGAGCCCAACCCCTAACAGCCCAGGGGCTGGGCAGGAGCGCTGCACAAAGCCCAGGGCAGCCTGGCCACTCCTGCTCAGCCCCTGGCACACCCTGAGGCTGCTCTGCTAGGGCAGCTTCCTTCCATGCAGGCTCCAGGCCATGCCCAGAGACCCCCCACCGACCCACTGAGAGAGTAACATCCTGGCCCACCTGGACCACAGGCAGCTCCCTGCGAAGTCCCTGGCAGCCACCCATGGTCAGCACTGCTGCACGGGCTTGCAGTACTCCTGTCCCCACCCAGCGCCGACCCCAGTCCTGTCTGCACAGGTGACATGAGACCAGGGGACTGCAGACGGGGGCCTTCACCCCCAGCACGAAAGGTGTCTGGGCACCACGACGACGGCCCGACCCTGCACCGATGGGCAGTGCCAGCCCTGGGAGCAGACTCTCCTGGACCCTCCCCTCAGGCCCAGGCAGAAGGCACGGTGGCTACCCTCCCTGCCTCCAAAGCACACAGCAGACAGCCCTTACCTGCAGGGCTCCAGGCTCCTGGCCGGGGCTGTGCCAGTGCCCCTCCTCTCCTTGACCTGCAGGCTCCGGGGCAGCTGGACGCCCACAGTGCAGCTGACACGCAGCAGCAGCGCCACCAACAGCTGGGGGTAGAGCTCTAGCACCGCAGTCCCCGAGGCAGGAGCAGACAGGACCTCGTACAGTGCACAGGTGGCCTGGGGAGGGGCCCCAGCAGGGTCGCAACCCCTAGGACACAGCGACCTCTGCTCTCTGACCCCAGGGCCCCACAAACCTCCGCCCCTTGGCATGCACCCATGTGCATGGGCTCCACAGAGGTCTCGGGTTGCCAGAGGAAGGCAGGAGGAATCCCAGGGCCACCACAGGGATGGTCCTGAGCAGCGTGGCTCCCGGGACAGGAGGCATGGTGGCCCTGGGAGGGGCCTGGGTCACCCATTCTCTGTCCTTTAGGAAGAGGAAGGAATTCCCACAGCTGCTTTACTGCTTAAAATGTGGCCAGGCTGGCTTATTTTTTCCACAGGATGAAACGTGACACGGGCTCCCTTGGGGGCCGACACCTGCCAGGCTTTACGAGCCTGGGCCGGCGCCTGCAGCCCTGGAGCCCCCATGCAGCTGCCAGGTGCCTGCGGGAGCCTAGGCCTCCCTGTGGGGTGGGGAGCTTGGTGCCCTTGGAGCTCGCACTCACCACAAGGGGCAGCAGTGTGGCCACCCGGTGAGGGCTGCTGCCCAGCAGAAAGGCCCGGCTCTCTTTGAAGGGGACGTCCCTGCTCATCTTCTCCAGGAGCAGTTCCAGGACCTGCGTGGTGAGGCTGGGCTGCACGGCCAGGGCCCGCCACAGGGCACAGGTGTGGCTGGAGAGGCGAGAGGAGGCTCACCATGAACCACAGGCACTGGCACCCAGGCTGGGCCTCTGCCCAGCAGCACTAAAGCCCCCGGCTCCCCAGTGCTCAGATACAGCAGCCTCAGCTCCAGCTAGATGGCAAGCAGCATCCTGACCTGAGAAGTGAGCTCCCCCCTTCCTCGACCTCAGAGGTCCATAAACAGGGGCAGTGAGAGGCAAGAGGGTGCAGGCACTGCTGGGGCCCGCCAGAAACAGCAGCCTCTCAGGGAGGCAGGGTGCAGGAGCAGCTCGTGGTCACAGAGGACCAGGACACAGGGACGTGAGGCAGCACGGGAGATCACCTGGATGTCACGGGTAGCCGAAAGAGTCCCACGCCTTCACGGATATAGGTGTTCGGACTCAGAAGAATCAGTCAAGTTTGTGATCAGAGAGATCACTATAAAGTTCAGAATGTCTAATGGGAACTAGAAACCCTGAAGATATAGTAAAGTCGAAAGGAAACCAAAGAAGCAGCCTGGGAGGCTGATGCAGAAGCGTGGCAAATCTGGGGCCAGCCTCAGCAGCTCAGTAAGACTGTCTCAAAATAAAAAGTAAAAAGGGAGGCTGGGGCTCAGCGGTAGAGCGCTCGCCAAGCCCGTGTGAGGCGCTGAGTTCGATCCTCAGCACCACATAGAAATAAATGAATAGAGTAAAGGTACTGTGTCCAACTACAACTAAAAAAATTAAAAGGGCTGGGGATGGAGGTTGGTGGTAGAGAGCCCCGGGTCCAATCCCCGGTATCAAAAATACACAATCTGGGGCTGGGGATGTGGCTCAAGCGGTAGCGCGCTCGCCTGGCATGCGTGCGGCTCGGGTTCGATCCTCAGCACCACATACCAACAAAGATGTTGTGTCCGCCAAATACTACAAAATAAACATTAAAAAAAAAAATACACAATCTGTAGGAATGATGATGATAAGGAAAGCCAAAGACACCTTCAAGTAAACATAAGTGGATTCGTCACTCAAGGATTCTTGCCAAAGAAATGCTGGAAGTCAGACTTGACATGAAGGCAAGTGGTGGGGATCCCAGAGCCAGGAGCAACAGAGCATGCGGGGTGCATGGACCCGCCCACAGCACAGGCCAGTCCCCGGGCAGCTCAGCTCAGAGAAGCCAGGCCCAGCTGGACCAGGGGTCCTGGGCTGTGCCAGGGCTGTACGCAGTGGGCCAGCCAGGAGGTGCCAGGGTGTGGGGGAGGCCCGGAGGCCCTGAGCCTGACCTTTATAGACGGGAAGCCCACTCCTGGCCCGCAGGGTGCACACCCAGCTGCTGGCCTGCTCGGCAGCTTGCTGACCACCCACAGCCACCCCACCCGTACCCTGCAGGAGATACGCGGGTATGAAAGATGGTTGTCCCTCAAAGCTCCACACTACAAACAACCCGAGATGTCCACCACCTGGAATCAGGAAAGTGAGCTGCGCAAGACACAGCCCTGAAGAACAAGCTGCCCCCAGCGCCCCCAGCCACACATGGTGCAAAGAAGACAGGGGCATCCATTCTGTCCCACCCATTTCCCGGAATCTCAGGTGGGGCAATCAGCCAGCAGCGAGGAGGCACTCAGTTGTCAGGAGGACGTGCCTGAGCAGTGCTTAGGGCCCTGGAAGGCTAGATGCTGTCTCTGCCCCCGGCGGGGGGTGCTGAGGTCTGCCAGCATGGAGTGACCACAGAAGGAACCAGGACACACGTGCCCTCTGCACATATTTACACCCCCACAGAAAAAGGAATAAGAAATGCAAAAAGAGCAAGCCAAGTGGTAAATATGCAGTAAAGTTCAACTAAATGAAGACTGCACAAGAGAGTGACTTGAGAGGCCGAGGCAGGAGGACCACAAGTTGGAGGCCATCAAAACCCTGACTCAAAATAAAACGTGAGAAGTGCTGGGGGAAAGCTTGGTGGTAGAGTGCTTACCTGCACTCAACCCCAGCACCACACACACACACACACACACGAGAAGAGCAATGCCACGCCGTCAGAAAAGCTGGGCACACAGGTAGGCTGGGGGCTGGGGAGGAGCCCTGAGCCACACAGGACACTGTGCTCGAAGCAACAGTGTCCCCTGTCTAACCGTGGGATGGGAGCAGCAGAGGTGAGGAGACCCTGCTGGTGGGGTTCTCACAACAGGCTGGCGAGGGGCAGGCGCCAGGGCGCACCCGCCTGCCAGGGGCAGAGCACAGCTCCTGGCCGCCTTCAAGGCACTTGTCAGAAACAGCTGTGACTCAGGGTGACACCGACAGGAGGGACACAGGCACGATACCCCTTGGCCCAGGGCTGTCCCTGTCAGCACCGCAGCCAGGACCAGGCACGGCAGCTCACGGGTGCGCCCCGGGTGCAGTGGCCCCAGAGGCAGGGCCAGCGAGCCCTCGAGAAGCTCAGGGGCCTGCGGTCAGGAGCCGGGAGGTGAGTTTGGGGAATGTCCTGTGAGGACACAAGTCCCTCAGCTTCTGGAGGGACCCAAAGTGAGCATGGCCACGGGAGGCTGTTCCCAGGGATGGCCCGACGGAGACGGCCTGCGGACCAGCCTCTAGCAGCCACGGCAGTCAGAGCTGGCGGGCAGCCCCGGGGCCACAGAGGAGGGCCAGGACCGGCCCAGTGGGGAGCTGGATGGAGCCCTAGCAGCCAGGCGGACCTGGGAAGGGCCTCAGCCAGACCCTGAGCGGCTGTGAGGGACAGCCCCACAGTGCCTAGAGGCAGGCCTGTCTTAGAGGACTCCCGTCCCCACGGCCCGGGCCTGAGGACCCACTCAGAAGAGCTGGGCACACAGGTAGGCTGGGGGCTGGGGAGCGAGCCCTGAGCCACACAGGAAGGACCTCCCACGCTGGTCGACAAAGCTCCACCTAAGGGCCCGCCGGCGCTGGGTACCTGTCGAAGGGCAGGGGGCTGCCCAGCAGGCTGGACACTACGGCCGCGCAGTGCTGGGAGGCCAGCAGGTACAGGCCGTGCTGGGCGGCCGGCAGGATGTGCTCTCCCTGGGTCTCCTGCAGCTTGGAGCGCAGCACACTCACGATCTCCGGCACCTGCAGAGGGGACAGGACAGGAGGGAGACGTGGAGGTCAGGCCACAGACCAGGACAGATGAGGGCACACCCAGGTCAGGCCCACGCCACAAGGACAGCCTGGCTGTGGGGGACAGCCCCTGGAAACCAGAGCGTCCAGCTGCTGGCCCAGGGCCAGCTCCTGTGGTCCCAGTAGATGGAGAGCGGATTCCATGGGGAGAGCAGCTGAGCTGGGCTCAGTGACAGCACTTGCCCACGAGGCCTGTGTCCACCCCAACACCAGGAGCAGGACAGAGGAAGGGAAGGGAGACGGCAGAGGGACCGACGAGGCGCGGAGGGCAGGTGCGGGCCAGGAGGCACAGCGGACGCTGCTGGGCCCCTCAGGCCCACAGACTTCTGGAGGCCCAACTCGTGTGACTCCGCGGCGCGCTGGGGGCCGGGGAAGACAGGAGAGGACGACGGCGCCTCAGAAAGGAGGGGTGTGGGACCTGGACACACCCACCAGGGTCTGCAGGGTCCTGCTGCGGCCCAGAGCAGTGAACAGTGGGGAACATGGACAGGTGGGTCCCAGCAGCCCCATCATGGTGGGTCCCCAGGCTCAGGGGTGCTGGCCGGCAAGTCTCTGCTCCAGCCTCTGCAGTGCCGTGCCCCACCGCCAAGGTCGGGCCGCTGGAAAGCACACAGCAGGCCAGCAGCACACTGTCCAGGCTGGGTCACCTCCCAGCTGCGGCAGAGGGACTCACCAAATGGCCTGAGCAGCTGGAGAGGAAGAAGGGCCTGCCCTGGCCAACAAGGACACTCAGAGGTGTGGCGGGAAGCCGACAGGCTGGGTGCTGCCCACTGCCGAGGCTCGGGAGGCCCAGTCACTGCCTGGCCCCAGCTTGGGTGGCAGCTCCCTGGCACTGGCATGCCCCTGGCATCTGCACTGCTGGGCCCTTCTCCTCTGGCCGCACCTGTGCCTGACAGGTGGCTGCCACAGCTCGGTGGACTCTGGCTGGCCCAAGGGTCCCACCTGGAACAGCATGTGGGCTCCTGACTGTGTGCCTCCTGTGCTCTGCCACTGGGCACCTCCAGCCCCTGGAGGAGGCGCTGAGCTGCCAGCAGGGCTTGTCCACACTCGGTGAGGCCGTGCAGGGCTGCGGCAAGCTGTGGAGGCTGGTGTGGAGGCTGGGGATGGCTGGCCTCCACACTCATTGTCCGCTCACAGCCCCAGGACGCCTCACACACCCAGGTCCTGCATAGACCCTGCCCCCTGAGTGAGGGCTGCAGCCCACTGCCCGGTGGAGGCTGTACCCCAACCTTCCGGGCTCTTTTGGGCTCATGGATCTTCACCAGCCTGGCGGAGGGTCCTCCCCTCGCCGTGCACCCCTGCAGAGCACCCTCACCTCTCTGTCCACTCCACGAAGAGCTTCGTGGAGACACAGTCCAGGAGCCACTCGAGAACACTGCCCACAGCAGAGTCCCACTCCCTCCCCAGCCCCCAGCCCCCAGCCCCCCGTCTCTGTGGTCTGCTGGTTCCGAATGTTCCAGGTCAACAGAGCTGCACGGCACGTGGCCTATGTCTGGCTTCCTTCACGTGGGGCTGTTTCCAAGGTCCAGCTACTGTCCATTTGTTCACTGACATGGACATTTAGGTGCTGCTGCCATGAACATTTCTGCACAAGGTTTTGAGTGAACCCGTCTTCATTCTCCTGGGGATGTGTGTACCTGGGAGTGGGCCACGTACTATCTGTGTGTCGGACTTGCTTCTTTCTTTTTTTCACGTTGTTAGCACTGGGAATTGAACTCAGGTGCTTTACACTGAGCTACATCCTCAGTCCTCTAAATCTCTTTTTTTTTTTTTAATTTTGAGACAAGGTCTCACTAAGGTGCTGAGGCTGGCCTGGAACTTGCAACCCTCCGCCTCAGCCTCTCAAGTCTCTGCTCACAGCGTGGCCACCACGCCCGGCTGTCCATGTCTGACTTTCTGAGCACCTCCCAGACAGTCCCATCAGCAGCACCTGCCCTCCCAGGGGTCAGCTTTAACTGGGATCTCCTCTTTTCTCAAGTTCCCTGGGCGCCCAGTGCACACCCCCAGCCCACAGCAGGCCGAGCTGGCCCCAGTGGCCTTCCCAGCCCTGCTCCTCTGACCCAGGGGGCTCTACCAGTGAGCACATCCTCAGCCCTTGGAATTTATTATTTTGAGACAGAGTCTCACTGAGTTGCTGAGGCTGACCTGGAACTTGCTATCCTTCCTACCTCAGCCTCCTGAGTCGCTGAGATTACAGGCGTGTGCCAAGGTGCCCAGACACAGTCTGGGTTTCTACGAGGTCCCCTGCTAGGGTATCGCATGGCAGGGAAGAAAACAGAGGGTCACCGAAGCACTAGAGGCCCACGGTGCCAGAGCCCAGCTGCAGGAGCGACTGCGGCCGAGGCGCAGACCAACCAGGCGCTAAGGCTGGGTCAGCAGCACTGCCCCTGACGGGGCCATGAGGACCACCTGGCTCGGTAGGTCAGGTCCATGGAAGGACCTACCTTTGTCCAGAACAGAAGGACCCAAGGCTAAAGAAAGCCCCTAGAGGACAAGGCAGGTCAAGGCTTCTAGACAGAAGCCCTTTCTTGCAGGTGACAACAAGAGCACAGGCCACAGAACCAGCAGGAGCTGGAGGACGTCCCCAGCAAGACGGTGACCCACAGCACGAGCCCCGCGCCTGCAGGTCCTGCGCCTGGAATGGAACCTCTCAACCCAGGAAAGCCCGGCCAGAGAGCGTGCCAGGGCTCAAGTCAGCCTTCTCCAGAGATGACGGGCAAATGGCCGAAAACCACGCGGAGACACTCGGCCTCAGTCACCGTCATAGGAGCGCAAATTCAGACCTCACGTCTTTCGGGGGCCACTACAAAAAGGACAAACAGAAGCTGACGAGCACTGATGCCCACACAGCAGCCTCGGGCACCGCTGACGGGAATGTGGACGCGACGGCCACGTGCAGAACAGCAGGGAGGACCCTCAGGACGTCACACAGGCCACCCCAAGACCCAGGAACCCCACTCTGGGAATCCTCCCAGAAGGACCAAGGGCGGGGCCTGCAGAGGAGCCCACGCAGCACCCTCGCTGCCGTCCCCCGTGACAAGCAGGAGGAGCAACCAGTGCCCACCGCTGGACAATGGTGACAGAATGAGGCACATGTAGCACTGGACCAGCCACAGGCCCAGCAGCCTTCCCCTCCAGCTGGTCCTTCCCCCTCCAGACCACCAGCGGTGGACCTCCGAGCCTCAGCTGCACCCCCCCCCCACGCCGGGCCCACTCGCCTTCTCCAGCAGTGCGGGGCCCCGCTCCTTCAGCAGGCAGTTGATCATGACCGTAGCTGCACGGGAGCAGTTCTTGTCGGGGTCTCCCAGACCCTCAAACATGGTCAGCAGGAGGCTGATGAGCTGGTCTGGCGGAAGGCGCTTGGCAATGATCTAGAAAGGGTGATGCGGAACCAAGAGGCGAGGCCCCTCCAGACACCACTCACTCAGGGAGGCCCCAGGGGTTGGCAAGTCCCTCCTGCGCAGTGGCCCCTGAGCCCCTGCAAGGACCTGGCTCCCCTGCAGCTCAGCAGCCGACAGGAGCCCCTTTCCTCCTCCTGTGGGCACGAGGTGGCCAGAGGTCAAGGCGAGGAGAGCAGGGGAGGGTCAAGAGGCAGCAAGAGCTGCCTGAGCCAAACCACCGGCTCCCACTACCCTGCCTGGCCCCTGCTGCGTCTCTGTTCCCCTCAGAAAGGGTGCAGGTGACTACGTCCTTCCTTTTCCCTTTGTCAGACTCAGACCCATGAGGGTCCTCCCAGGGAACACAGGAATGCAGCAACATGGGGCTGCAGAGGGGCAACCTTCTTCATCCCCTGGAGCCCTGTTGGGCCTCCGAGTAGCCACCAGGAAAGCTAGGGGCAGGAAGGGACAGGACAGCTCAGGCTAGTCACAGGGCCCAGGGAGTACAAGAGATGGGGGCGAAGGGGACACCCCCACAGAGCCACGTGCAGGCTGCTGAGGGATGAAGGCCTGGGACAGGTAGACAAAGGACCTCGGCCCCTGCACAGGCCAGAAGCCAAAGGCAGCCCTCCGCTGTCCAGAGAGGCCATGTGCACAACACCAAGAGAGGCCATCGGGCTTCTGCTCGGGAGCCTACAGTGCAGGAGGCCTGGCTGTGAGGCTCCCTGCCCCAGGCCCAGCCTCACCACACGGAACACCACTCTGCACAGCCCATGGTGCCTCAGGAGGAAGGCGCTGGGGGCACGGGAGTTGTGGGCCCGAGACTGGGCCAGACGACACATTGTCTGAAGGCAACGTGTCCCCACCCTCGTCCCCTGCTCTGCGCTGGAGCACAGCCTAGAGACGCCAGGCAGCCCCAGCCCTCCTCCTCGGGCACATGCCTCGCAGGTACCTGGGCTACGCTGTGGCAGGTGTGGAAGAGGGTGGCAGGGTCAGGGTGCACCAGGCCGTCCTTGAGGCTGAGCAGCCGCTCGGCCACATCATCGCGGTAGTCTCGGGAGAACCCTGAGGGGCCAGAGGGGCAAGGCTGAGGTCCTCTGGGACGAGTAGCCTGAACTCCAGGCTAAGCAGGCGGGGAAGGTCGAGGGACAGCCAACTCGTACGTAGGCGACGGAAAGGCATCGGACTGCCTGGCCCAGGACCGCCCGCTCCCACTGCCCGCCTGCCTGGCCGACAGCCACCTCCCCTGCCTGCCGGGCTCACCCTCGTGGCCCAGCTGCAGGTAGAGCAGGGTGTAGACGCAGTCCACGGCCTGCCGGCGGGTGGCGGAGCACAGGTCGGCACACCGCGGGGAGAAGAGGCCAACGAGGAGGCCCAGGTTGTGGAAGGGCACCAGAGCCTGCGGGGAGATGGTAGGCCAGGGAAGGCAGGTACAGTCCCCACCGCTGACACCCGGAGTGGGCCTCCCTGTGGTGGCATGGCCCCCACACCCAGCACAGGGGACCTGCTCGGCTCCACTAACCACCTGGGCCACCTAGCACCCCGAGCACAGCAGTTGCTGGGGAAGCAGTTATGGGCAGGCAGAAGGGTGGTCAGGGGATCAGGGGGAGGCCCCTGCGTGGGCAGCAGAGGGGGAGGAGGCACAGGACTCTGCTGACTCGGCCACATCCTTGGGAAGTCCCTCCTCTGGAAGGCCAACGCCCTGGGACGGAGCAGGTCCCCGGCTGGCTCTCAGGGCTCGCTCCTCCACGCTGACCTTCGGCCCTTCTCCACTTCCCAGGGCCTGGCCCCATCAGCTGCCCCTCCCCCGGGCTCTCACAAGCCCCCGGATCCCGCTGCTCTTGCACCCCAAGAGTCGCTGCTGCTGAGAATGCAGGGCTTCCGGAAGGCAAGACTGGGCTGTGGGCCTGGGGCCGCGGGCAGGTCGGTGGCCTCTGTTCTTAGTGAGCCACATTCTCAACAGGGACGTGACGAAGACAGGCAATGACAAAGCAAGCGGGGAAAGCCTGTCCGACTGGCGGCCCGGGCACAGACCCCAGGGTCACTCCTGGCCAGGACCACTCCCGGCAAAAGGACGAGACCCGAGCCGGGGCACCGAGGGGGAAGGCCGGGGAGCCTGCAGGGTGCTCCGTGGACGAGGGCCACATGCAGGGGCTCCCAAGCCAAGGGACCCACAAGGGGTGGGGCAGACGAAGCTGCTGGAGTGGCCACGCCCTCCCTGCCCACAGGGGCCTGTACTCACGCTGACGTGCAGGTGCTGCCGGAAGTGCTGCAGCAGGCGGGTGCTCAAGCCCAAGGCCCGTGCCCGCTCGTGGCCCTTAGGGGACTTGATCCATGGGCTCAGGTGCTGAGGAAGAAGGGACTTCACCCAGGTGCCAGCTTGGGGACCGCCCAGAAGAGCAGAAGCCTGTGTCCTGAGTGCCAGCTCGGAATCCCTGAGGCGGTCAGCCCTCCCCACCCCTGTGCTGTCTGCTCACAGACGCTGCCCACCCCAGGTGACCAAGAGTAAACCAGGCCTGTTAGGCACAGGTAGAGTCCACCTTGGCCCTAGAAGGGTGTCCTCCTAGACCCAGGGGTCCACCCCAGCCCACTATAACCATGAAGGGAGATGGAGACATGCTGCAGCAGGACCATGTCCTGCCATCTTGCTGGCCCCCAGGGGTCAGGAGTTACGTCAGGACCCATGCTTCTCCATCCCAGCACCACGCAGTGGGGGAGAGGGACAGGCCGCGCCCCCTGCATGGCTGTCCAGATGGGAGTGCTGCCTGCCTGCTCAGACCACCCACTGCAGAGGGTATCAAACTGAGGTACCCCTGTGGGGAGAGAGGGCCAGGAAAACAGGGAGGGGCCTGGCAGACTGCCCTTCCCCACCCCCACCGCACACCTCGACCATGATCTGAAGGCCCTGGGGAGTCATGTTCCGCTGCAGGAGGCCCGCCAGCAAGTCCTCCAGGGCACGGACTGTGTCCTGATACAGGGACTGGAAGGAAAGCCAGGACACGGGGCCGCATAGGTGACCCACCACCTCCAGCGGTCTTCCCATTGCCCCATTGGACACATGCACATGGCGAGAGACACACGGCAGTACCTCCTGGCTGCCGCCATCCTCCCGGTCCGGCTCGGGAACCAGGGCCACGACACTGTGTAGGCAGCCATGGATCACGTCTGCCCGCGCCTGCTCCTCTAGTGCTGGCTCCAAGGAGCTGAACGGGGAGTTAAGGGCCCCAAGCAGTCACCCTTGCAGAGGGCCCTCTCCAGCCAGCGACGCAGAAGTCTCTGGTCCTTCAAGGATGGCAGAGCTGCTTCAAGGATGGTGTGGGCTCAGGCCTGTCGGCCGCAGAAGTGGCCACCCCCTGGAGCTGAGCAGCACTGGGGGCGGGTGTCCCTCCAGGACCCGGCCCTGGCGACCCAGCGCGGCCTGCCGACGCCCGGCCAGGAAGGATACACTAGGTGGGTGCAGGCGAGCATGGCCTTCTTGCGCAGGGGTGTTTTCAGGGAGTCCAGGGGCTCCGCCCTGATGAATTCCTGGCAAGGCAGCCGCAGGGCTTGGTCATCAGGAGGCGCCCGCCTTCCTCCCCGCTTAGCCTACCCCCAGGCCACGTGGAGGGCTGGGGCTGCCTGTCCCCACAGAACCCTGTGTGCCATCCCCAGGCCACCTGCCTGTGTCCCCCCTCAGTCTTCCCCAGGCCTCGCCCACGCTGCCTGTCGGCAATGGCCCAGCCGGCCCACCTGCTCCCCTGGACCCTGCCTCAGAGCGTGCTCTGCCAGAGCTCACCATCATCTGTGCCACCAGCTCTGCTTTCCTTGAGAAGTAGAAGGAGCTGGCCTGCGCACTGCTGCAGATGGCCTGGCTGACCATGCACAGGCTCTGGACAAGGCACAGCTTCAGGGCCGGGTCCTGGAGGAACACCCGCCCCCAGTGCTGCTCAGCTGCAGGGGGTGGCCACTTCTGCGGCCGACAGGCCTGAGCCCAGCAGCAGAGGCTAGGCCACACGTCATCCTTTCCTTTGCAGCCACTGACATAGCCACTCTGGGCCTCAAGGGCCCTCCAGCCAGCCCCCCTTGTCAGAGAAGCCCCAGGCCCCTGAAGTTCAGGTCCCCCAGGGCAGACACTGGGCAGTGTGGTCAGATGGGGGGGGGGAGCAGAGCCTGGGTGAGGCCCCCTGCTGTGGGCCTCAGAGAGTGAGGAAAGCCGTCCTGGGGACCGAGGGACAGCCCCCAGGCTCACGGGCTGGGAAAAGAAACCAGAACAGCCCCCGTGGGCCAGCCAGCCCCAGAAGGCTGTGCTCTTCAAGGGTGGTCGGCTGTCCCCACCCCACGTGGGTCTGGTCAGGTTAGTGCAGAGACGCCAGGAAGGAGGGTTAGTTGAGAGCAGGGTAGCCTCCAGACCTCCTCCTCTGGTTTGGCTCAGCCCAGCCCACGGCCTGCGGGGACCCAGAGACCACAGCCCTGAAGCCGCAGGGAGCAGAGCCAAGGAACCCTGGTTGTCCCTGGGATGTGGGGCCGTGCCTCAAAGCAGGTGGCCCACCTGTCCTCCTGGCATGTGGCCCTGGGCTGGCCGCTCAGAGGTGACAAAACCCAGCCCCTCCCGAAGGCAGCTCAGCTACTCTGGCCCTGGCAAGGGGGGCTGTTCCAAGGGGCCAAGGGGCAAGAGAGGGCCATCCTCCAGAGCCTCCCTCAGGGTACCACCAGGTGCCCGTGAGCTGCGGCCTGGCTCTGCTCCCGCAGCCAGCCCAGCCCAGCCCAGCCCAGCCCAGCGGAGAGACAGGAAAGCACAGGCCACCCCCGAGTCCTGCACACTGTACCTTGGTTTCTACCTTTATTCCCAGAACCTGACAACAGAAAGTGAGACCAATTAAGACCCAAGACTGGTGTCCGAGACCAGCCCCCGGGAGCTGCGGCGCCCACCTTGGTGCTGAAGCACTGGAACATGTTGCGGAGGACCTCGGACTCCACCTTGGCCAGCACCAGCTCGTGAGGGGCCCGCGCGGCCACATGCCCGTAACAGAGGATCAGCGCGCTCCTCACCTTCTCCAGCTCCTGCTCGCCCCGGTCCTGGCGGGCGGAGAAGCAGGTCAGCACGCGCCTCTCACTCTCCCCCGCAGAGTCTTCAGTGCAGACTCTGTTTCTAAATCCCTCGGTTCTCGCAGAGGAAGGGCCAGAGCCAGCCACTGACACCAGAGGAAGACCTCGGTGCTACCTGGGGACAGCAGGAGGACAGGCCAGCTGGCCACCCTGGGCCCATTGGGAAGGTGGCACAGAGGAAGGGTTGAGGCAGTGGTGCCCGGGGGAGGGGCCAGCAGGCAGGAGAGTGGGGGGCCCAGAGTTTGAGGCCCTGCTCTGGCCCCAGCACTGCAGACCAGCCCTCGGTCCTGGAGGCAGTCACTGGACCAGAATGAGGGACAATGGCCAGGTTGCAGACCAGAGTGTGGACTGGGAGGAGGGGACTAGTCCTTCCTGCGGGCCAGAAGGGGAAAGGTTGGCGTGGCCAGCCGGGCAGCTCCAGGGCTTCCACACTGCTCCCAGAGGCCCCTCCGCATCACAACGGGCAGAGGGAGGAGCACCTGTCAGCCCCACGGCTGCAGGACAGGGGTGGGCTTCCTTCCAAGTCCAAGGACACTGTACCCCACAGCCTCGAACTTGTGAAAAGACAAAGCGCCCTCAGAGGACAGGACCCCTGCCCTCCGCCCAAGACCTCCAAACACACGGTGGCGGCCACGCAGGGGGACCCTCCTGACGGCCCTCCACCCTCACCTTGAAGATGCTGAAGATGCCGCTGGGTTTCCTGAGCACATCTGACCTCATGAAGTCCTCCAGCTGGGTCAGAGTGTCCTCAAGGTGGGCAGTGGCACAGATCCCAAAGCAGCAGGCCAGGCCCTGGGGTAGACACTCAGCGGTGCTCGTGTCTGGGCCAGGAGGCCCCAGCCCACCCCGCTGCTGGGTGTGGGAAGGGGCACACACATGCCGGGGTGCAGACAGGGCGCCACGCACACACCTGCACCTCGGGACAGGGCCCTGTCCTGGGCGCCCACCTCGTGCTCGGCCTGCTGCTGGTAGCTGGCGGCTCCCAGCAGCTCCCGCAGGCTCTTCCTCACCACCTCCCTGCTCGCAGCCGCCGCCAGCGCGGTCCCCAGGCACTTGTACAGGAAGTTCTGGAACAGAGCCACAGGGCTCAGTGCAGCCGCTCCCTCACCCGGGGAGATGGTGCCGTCCTGCCCAGGGGACAGGCCCGAGGACAGAGGGCAGAACCCAGAGTGTCTAGGCAGCCGGAGGTGGGCCTCAGGCTTTCCCCTCTCCCAGGGGGACGCGCCCCAACAGCGGCCCAGCACCTTCTCCTGGGGCACCCTGTTGTAACTTGGCAGCCGCTTGCGCATCTCCAGGCTCAGCTGGCAGGTCCATGTGTTGTCAGAGACGACGGCCAGGGTGTCCCGCAGGAACTGCCAACGAGGGAGCCATGAGGGCTGGCTGGGGGCAGGCAGCGGCCCTGCAGCAGGCGCGGGTGGGAGGGAAGGCCCTCCCTGTGTCCTGGGCTGCTGGGGCGGAGGCCAACTGCCATCCTCACCCAAGACGCCCCATTCCTGTGCCCCTCACCCAGCCACACCACCAAGTGGACAGACAGTGTGGCCCCAGGAGGGCACAGCCCAGGCCTGTCCCCCAAGCCCGCCCTGCCCAGGACAGAGAGGCCACTCTCACCGTCAGCAGCTTTTCCTCCCACTCCTGCAGGGACAGTGTCTCCTCAGTGTGCGCTGAAACCACCGGGCACCCCGTCAGCCCGGGCTGCCGAGCAGGCCTACCTCAGCGGGTGCCCGCACCTCCCAGGCTGCAGCCCTGGCAGCCCAGCACCCTGTGCCCCGCTGCAGCCTGTACTGACCCTGCCTTGGACCGCAGCCAAGAGGGTCCATTCAGACTCACAACCCGCACAGCCCTGGCCAAGGCGAGGCCGGTCTCACCCTCCAGGTGCTCCAGCAGCAGAGGAACGGCCGTCTCCCACGGCTGAGCCAGCAACGGGTGGATGCTCTGGCGCATGACCCCCAGGAGGCGCAGCGAGGCGGCTCCACGCCCGTCCCCCAGGTAGGGGTTGGAAGACACGACCTGGGGGGCGCGGGGTGGGAGCGTTCTGAGCAGGGAGCTGACGTCCTCGTAACACCTGCCCCTGCAGATGTGTGCTCAGCTGGACCCCGCCAGGGCCACAGGGATCTGCCCAACCCGGGGAAGAAAGCCTGTGGCCACAGGTGGGGGGGCTCCCCACCAGGAAGGCAGCCCTGGCAGCCATGTGGACAGGGACAGAGATTCAGGGACACAGGAGGCAGGCGCTGGGGCCAAGCCAGCAGCGGGCTGGGGGTGGGTGGGACGCGCCCGCTGGTGTGCTGGGAGAGCGGCGCTTACCAGCAGTCTGGTGGTCACAGCGTAGGGAGACGGGAGGTTGGCTGGACAAGAGACATGGAGAGAGTCACTCAGAGGGACAGGCACAGGGCGGGGTCAAGTGAGGGTGGGCCTGGGGAGTGCGCACCGTGGGCCTCGAACTGAGCCAGGAAGGCATCTGCCCCCGCCTCCTGCCTCTTGAGGGCCAGATGCACCAGGCTCCGACAGAGCGGGGTCAGGGCCTCGGTGAAGTGCGCGGGGACGAGGAACTCCATCAGGTAGGGCCAGAGGACCTGGGAGCAGAGGCCCCGGAGGGCCCCGGTCAGTGCCAGGGCAGCCAGCACAGCAACAGGGCCGCTCCCTGGGGCTGCCCAGGACTCCCTCTGAGCAGAGTTCACTTGTCCTGCTGTAGGTCAGGGGACTCTGAGCACTGCCCTAGGGAGGCAGCACTGAGCAACGCCCGGCTCCCCTGTCACCCAGGACTGGGCTGGGCAGGGCGAGGGCGGGGCCCCCGGGAGAGCCAGGTGAGGGGCAGCCCAGGCAGGGCCTGCTGAGGTCGTCCACTCACGTCACTCATCCTGTCCACCGTGGTGCTGACCAGGTAGAGGGTGCGGACACTGACGGCCCGCACGCTGTCAGCGGCTGCCAGGTCTTCGCCATCAGGGCCTGGCTTCTCAGGCTGGGTTGGGTGAAAGGCCAGAGTGTGCGTGAGCCAGGTCGAGGGCGCTGCCTCAGGCAGTCACACAAGGGCCACCTGGCTGGCCTCCTACACCTGGGGACGCCTGCCTCAGCTGCCACAGTCAGGAAGAGGCGCTGGGCTGAAGTCCCCCAGGCCACCGCGCGAGGGCCAGGCGGCTCAGGCGGCTGGGTGCTGCGGTCCTCTGTCTTACGGAGAGGCTCCCACAAGACGACGACTCTGTGCTCCCAGGTGCTCTGAGCCGTCCACTCACTTTGAAACTCCAAACGCAAAACGTGAACAACAGAGAAAGGGCAAATGGGCGCCAGACCCGGGAGACTCCTGCTACCCTCGTCTTAGGAACCAAAGGCCACGTGGAGAAACAGTGATGTGAAGGCCCCGAGCAAGGCTTCTAGATCACGCTACAAAAACACAGAACTTCCTAGGAAACCCTGTGAGCAACTCTGATTCAACAAACTTGAGGAGCAGAAATCAAGCAGGCCAGACTCACTCTGACAGGCAGTCACACAAGTCACAGTAGCCGTGACACCCACCTGGTGGCTTTTAAAGATCACCAAGAAAACACGTGGGTTAAAAAGAAACTAAACCGTCAGAAACGAACACTACGAACACAGTATCAGGCCGAGTCCAGGGACACGTCTCAGCTGAGACTCACCAAGGAAGGGACACCATTAGCAGCATGAACCCAGAACCAGAAAGAATCCCAGAAATACTGTGTGAAAGATCCTCGTGGTGGACACAGAGGACCCAACTCAGGAAGGCGACGATGTGGAGGGGAACTACTGGTTGGAAGAAGGACGGGGACATATCAAATGAAAAAGGCTAGAAGACCAACAGAGGGACGAACAGTCAGGCAGACGCAGAACAGCCATACAGCAGCAAGTAAAAATGGGACACAAGAACTGTCTAAAGGGATTAAGCGGAGACCTTCCCTAGAGAGACGAGGTGACAAGAGCCTGTGTGGAGAGGGCCAGGGCTGAGCAGGGTGCCAGGTGTCACAGGGCCAGTGCCCAGGCCCAACAGGCACACTCAGTGGTCACCCCTTCCCCTGCCACCTCTCCACACCGCCTCGTCACCCAGACTGCCGCTCTGGGCCCACTGGACACTAAACCCTCCCTGTTCCCAGCTCTGCCTGTCCCCGTGGATATGGTTCCTAGGGACCTCGGAGGAGTGGGCTCACAGCAGGTGCCCTTGTCAACAGATGCCCTCTAGGCCACCCATGGTGCAGGGGGGCAAGGGTTTCCTCCCTTTTTAAGGACAAATGGTACTCCACTGTACGGACAGGCCTGTTGTGTCTGTCCACTCACTCTTCCATGGACACTGGTTGCTTCCACCTGCGGCCACTGTGAACAGTGCTGCCATGACCATAGGTGTATATGAGAATCTCTGAGAAGCTGCTCTCAATTCTTTTATGTATCCAAAACCGCCATGCCGTTTTACATGACGTCCACGGACACCCGCCTTCCCTCGGGGCCTGGAGTCCTGGGGCCGCAGCTGGGGGAGCCTGTCCCTCAGCCTCCGAGTCTAGGCCCCGCAGAGGCACTGCAGTGTCTGCTGGGCTAGGAGAGCACAGGAGGTGTGCCCGTGGGCCGCAGCCCTGACGGCGTCACAGCCGAGTTCTCCGAGTCCTTCCAGGGAATCGAGCTCACTCCAGAAACAGAGAAAACCCAAAGGGTGCTGTGGTGACTAAAGAAGGTAACTTCACCAGGTGCAGGGACACATGCCCGTGACCCCAAGCCTCAGGAGGCCAAGGCAGGAGGGAGGGCAGGTTTGAAGCCAGCCTGGGCAACTTAGCAAGGCCCTAAGCAACCTATTGAGACCACGTCTCAAGATAAAATGTAAAAAGGGCTGGGAATGGAGCTCAGTGGTAAGCACCCCAGGTTCAATCCCTGGGGCCCCCCAAAAAGAAGGTGACTTCATAGTTAAAAACGTCCTACAGCCAGGTGTGGTGGTGCACCCCTGTAATCCCAGCGGCTCAGGAGGTGAGGCAGAGGCAGGAGGATCATGAGTTCAAAGCCAGCCTCAGCAATTCAGCGTGGTGCTAAATAATTCAGTGAGACCCCGTCTCTAAATCCAATCCAAAACAGGGCTGGGAACGTGGCTCCTGGGGCAAGGGCCCCGAGTGGTTCAATCTGCTGGGCCCAGTCTTAACAGCAACTGGGAAGAAGGGAGGCTGCACAGACTCTTCCAGGAGCCAGGGGAGGAGGGAGCTCGACCAACTAGCCACAGGGGCCTGGGCCGCGGGAAGGCCTCACAGGGAAGGCCTCACAGGGAAGGCCTCACAGGGAAGGCCAGGGCCGCGTCCCTGTGGGGAGAGCTCGGCTCCCACCACGGTGCCAGCACTGGACTGCAGGTCCTAACTGATGACGAGGCAGGAGGAAAAGAGACATCAGGAGGGGAAGGAAGCAGGAAACCATGATTTCAAGAAGTCATGATGTTCCATGTGGAAAACTGCAAAGAATTGATAAAAATGCAAAGCCACAGGATAAAAAGTCAACACCTAAAACCAACCGTCTGCCCATTTCTAACTCCATGCCATCCGAAATCCAACCCAGGAGGCCGAGGCAGGAGGATCCCAAGTCCCAGGCCAGGCTGGGCAGCTCTGTGAGAACCTAGCTCAAAAACAGACCAACCAACAAAAAAACAGAAGGAGGAGAAAAGAAAAAAGAAGGGATAAAGGAAAACAGGGAAGGAAGAGGAGGAAGTAAAGGTGAAAAGGAAGAAGACCCTGAAGTGAGGAACACGGTGAGCTCAGGCCCAGACCCACGGAGTCCAGGACACACAGACTCTGGGTCTCGCCGACTCTAAGATACTGATGAAAGACATGCAAGGATCCGAATGAGCATGGGGACATGAGCCTCATGCTGGAGGCTCCCTCCCAAATGTTCTACAGACAGTCCCACTCAAAATCCCACCGTCTGTTCCAGAGACCAACAGGACGATTCTGAAGTCCACACAGCAAACAAAGTGAGGGTGGCGCCAGAGCCCGGCGCAGCAGGGCCAGAGCCAAGAGCCGCACGCTGGCTTTGCAGCCAGAAGGCAGCACAGGGCTTGGGAGGCACTGTCACCGCTGGACTGCACCAGCCACCAGGTGCACAGGGAAAAGAGTTGTCGCCACTCGAGGTGCTGGGACAGCTGGGCCGGGACCTCTTAATACTTCTAGGAAAGAACATGGCAGATCTGTGTGACCTTGTGCTCAGCAAGGATCTACCAGACAAGACACCAAGAGTATGATCCACAGACAAAAACCAGGTAAACTGGTCTTTAAGAAATTTAAACTTGTAGCTGGGCACGGTGACACATGCCTGTAATCTCAGTGGCTCAGGAGGCTGAGGCAGGAGGATCACAACTTCAAAGCCAGCCTCAGCAACTCAGCAAGGCCCTAAGCAGCTTACCCCCCCCAAAAAAAAAATTAGACTTCTACTTTTGAAAGGCATTATTAAGAATTAAAGGGCGGGGCTGGGGCTCAGGGGTAGAGCGCTTGCCTAGCATGTGTGAGGCACTGGGTTTGATTCTCAGCACCACATAGAAATAAATAAAGTCCATTGACAACTAAGAAGATATTTAAAAAACAAAGAATTAAAAAGACAAGCATGCAACAGACTTGCAAGAAAATACTTACAAGTCATATATCTGAGAAAGAGCTTGCACCCAGAATATACAAACATCTCTTAAAACTCAGTAAGAAAAGAACCCAATTCAAAGAGGAGCACAAGGTCTGAGCAGACTTGATCGGAGCAGCAGCACAGCCTTAGGTAGCGGAGCCCACGGGAGACGCGGACCGCTCAGCACAGGTCAACCCAGGGTGAGGCACCACCCCAGCAGGGACTGCAGGAAGGCTGCCCGGAGCCGCTGCCGTGCACGCATCATGGGGCTGAGGCAGGAGGGGTTTGATTCCCTGTACTAGAAATAAATAAAATTAATACTGCCTGGGCCAGGGGTGTGGCTCCTGGCTAGCATGCATCAGGCCCCAGCTCAATCCTCAGCACTGAAAACACAGACCTGTCCTGACCCAAAGCCCCGAGCACTCACAGACACAGAGCAGAACTCCCGCCCAGCTCTGGGAACGCCACACACCTCCTTTTTGGAAAACAGCTCGGAGTTTCCCATGGAGCTCAACGTACATCTCCCCCCAGGCCCCTCGCCCCCCCCTCGCCCCTCCCCGGGTGTTACGGGCTACACAACACGCTCCAAAGACAGGGCTCGGGGGAGTCCAGATGGCAGAGTCCAGGGCTCAGGGTTCAAGTGCTGGGACACAGGTCCTCAGTGAGGTGGTGACGGAGGGACTCCAATGGCATTCAGCATCTGACAAGAGTCTTTTAGAGACTCAGAAATTTGGGTGCATTAAAAAGAAAGAAAAGAGCACACTGGAGCCAAGGAGTGGCAGCAGGGACAGTGGTGCTGGCTCACCTCAGGGGACAGGGAGGACACAGCACCACAGGGGACACATGTGGCACAGGGTCTTGTGGATCAGAAAGGCAGCCTGAGCTCAGCTGATCCAGGGCCTGCACAGCCATCTGGTGTCTGGAAGGTGCAGCTTCTCACCTGGCCGTGGGCAGCTGAGGTGGGGGCCGTCTTGAGGAGGCCACACTGCAGCTTGCTGCCGTAGAGCTGGAGACCCCAGCAAACCTGTCCCAGCAAGTGCCCAGCGCATGGCCCAGGGTGTGCCCAGCAGAACGGGACTGGGGGGTGTCCACCAAGGGACACAGAGGGGAGCCCAACTCGCTTTCCCCTGGACTCTGGTGGCTCGCGTGACCAGCCAAAGCGGGCAGGGATCTGGACAGGTGGGTGTGAGTGCACACGGGGACTCATCCTGGGAGCTGTGACTGAGGGCAGCAGAGCGGGCGGAGGGTGACCCCCACCCGCCTGTGAGCAGAGTTCTCGGGAGGCTCCTGAGACCTGGCGCCCAGCTGCCAGGCCCTGGGGGTGTGCTGATCTGATCTCCCACCCCAACCCCGGCCGGCCTCCATAGCCCACGCCCAGCCACTGAGACTCCTCATAAGCATCGCTGCTGCCCGCCTGGGAGTGCGTCCACCTCGTCCTCATGGGCACAGTCCAGCTGGCGGCACTGGCCACCCCGTCCTACCCTAGCTGCTGACAAGGGGGGCTGAGAGCCACTGCGCCCCGTCCTGGGCCTCCCGGGGGCAGGGGTGAGCAGCACCAAGCCCCACTCCCTCTGCAGCTTTCTCAGTGCTCAGCGGGCACAGGAGCGACGTTGCGCCCTTCCGTGGGGACGACCCTTCACTGCCCCCTCTTGTTCCGGGCCTGGTCTTGTCTGTGTGCTTGCTGGTCCCGCACATGCACACTCACGGCTTCCGTCTTCCTCGTGGCCGCATCTCTGAGCTCTCTGCCTGTCTTTCCGGGGTCAGAGTTTGGGGTTTGTTCCTCTTTGTCTCCTTTCCTCTCCCTCCAATAGCAGATCCCCTGTCCCCACCCGATGCTGTGCTTCATTGAGAGACAGGGTCGGAGTTTGCGTAGCACTTTGCTGCTGCTGAGGCTGGCTTTGAACTTGTGATCTCCTGCCTCAGCCTCCCGAGCCGCTGGGATGACAGGCGTGGGCCACCAGGCCCAGCTAGAATCACTTGTCACATCTCTTTTGCAGTCTCTCTGTTCCCATTTTAAACATCCTAAACTTTCTTCTACCTTCCCCACACATTTTCCTTTCTCTTAATGAACTATATTTTACCACTGTTTTGGAACTAGTTTCTATAGTTCCTCACCCAACACCACTCATGTTGTCAAGAGTCATTAGTACCAGGGATGGCAGAGTTGACACCTACTGTTTATTTAAATGTTGGAGCCAGTTCTGGGCTATTGATTGTTTTTCTTGTTGGAAGCTGCTGACCCTACGTCCCTGTTTTGTGTTCATTAGTACTGAGATAGGACAGTGGGTACTGGGTATTTATCATAGCACTGTGTATTGTCTGCTTCTGTTGTTTCTGTTTTGTTCCCCCCACCCCCTGCTCCGGCCCCCGGTACCAGGAATTGAACCCAGGGACACTTAACCACAGAGTCACATTCTTAGCCCTTTCTTAAAAATTATTTTATTTTGAGACAGGGCCTTGCTAAGTTGCTGAGGCTGGCTTTGAATCTGCCATCCTCCTGCCTCAGCCTCCCGAGCGAGCCACTAGGGTTACAGGCGGGCGCCACCGGGCCCCGCCTGTTGCTTTTCTGTTTCTCCTTTTCTTGTGAGGTGCTCAGGATCCGCTGGAACACTGCAGCCTCACAGGGTGGAGAAGCTGCTGATCAGCTAGACCCAGTCAAGAGAAAAGACGAAGCCAGCCTCAGTGGCCCACACCTGTCATCCCAGTGGCTCGGGAGGCTGAGGCAGGAGATCACAAGTTCAAAGCCAGCCTCAGCAACAGCAAAGTGCTATGCAAACTCCGACCCTGTCTCTCAATAAAATACAAAATAGGGCGGGGGATGTGGGTCAGGGGTCGAGTGCCCTGAGTTCAATCCCTGGTACCAAAAAAAAAAAAAAAAAAAGTGGTTGGAATTGAAGAGGGTTGTAGAATGAATAATCTCTTCAGGGAAATAATAACAGAAAAAATTCCAAACCTTGAGGCTGAGATGGACCTCCAGATACAGGACACATTCAAACTCCACATAGACAAGATCAAAAAAGAGCTTTTCCAAACTCATCATGATTAAAATAAAACAAAAACAAAAACAAGGACAGGACTTCAAAAGCCTCAGGAGAAGAGTGCAGGTCACATCTAAAGGCAGGACGATCAGAGACCCTTCTGACTGTTCAGCACCAACGCAGGAACCCAGGAGGGCGTAGAAAGGTCTGAGTCCTGAAAGAGACAACTGTCAAGCAAGATTTGTGTCTCCAGCCAAGTCACCCTTCAAGTCCCTGAAGATTAGCAGAAACTAAAAGAACCCACGGTGACTCAGCTGGCACCCCCGGGAGGACTTGCCCACACAGAAGAAATGGGCCTCAGACTCCAGTGCTCCCAGGACAGACCTCGTCTGAAGCACAGCTCAGCGAATGGGAAACAGGACAGGTAAACACCAGAGACCAGTCACAATGGCAGGAATTAATAACATCTCCCTGTGATAAGCCTGAATGTAAATCATCTTCACTCTCCAGTTAAAGACGTAGGTTAGCCAGGCGTGGTGGCACACTCGGGAGGCTGAGGCAGGAGGATTGCAAATTTAAAAACAGCCTCAATAACTTAGTGAGACCCTAAGTGACTTAGTAAGACCCTATTGCAAAATAAAAAATAGAAAGGGCTAGGGTGCAATTCAGTGGTAAACTAACCCTGGATTAAATCTCCAGAGCCAAAAAAAGAAAAAGACCTAGGCTGGCAGAATGGATTCAAAAAAACAGACCAACTGTATGTTGTTGGCAAAGACAGCCACAGGCTGAAAGTGAATGGGTGGAAACTGATCTCCCATGGGAATGGAGCCCCAATCAAGCAGGAGTAGCTACTCTCACACCTGACCACGCAGACTTCAGCCCAAAGTCAACCAGAAAAGACAAAGACCTAAAGGAACAATCCAACGAGAGGATTCAACAACCGTAATCGTTTATATCGCCTCCTGACATCAACAGACACCAGTCAACTGGGAGACTCAGGCCCCAGGACAACAGCCGTGGACGATCTCCACACACCTCTCACCAACACCTAGGTCACCCAGACACCAACTCAGGGACGGCTCCTCAGACCTTAAAAATAAAAACAAAATGGACTTAATAAACGTCCAAAGAATATCTGACCCAACTGGAGCTGAACGCACTTTTCCCTCAGATGCTCATGGAACCTTTTACAAAACAGACCACAGTTAGGCCACAAAGCCACTCTTGGCAAATGCAAAAACAAACAAACAAAAAGAACCCAATATGATTCTTTGCATCTTATCAGGTCATAATGGAAAAAATGAGATATTATCATGAAAAACTACAGAGATCCTCTAAACACTGGAGATGAATGGTACACTTCGGAACGGTGACTGGGTGAAGAGAATGAGACCAACGTCCAACACACCTGGTGGCCTCTGGGACCCCAGCGAGCAGTTCTGAGAGGGAAGTCACGGCCATGAAAGTCTCCATAAGAAACCCAGAAAGATCCAGAATGAGCAACCAGCAAAGGATCAGGACACAAAGAGCTGGTTCTTTGAAAAGGTAAGTAAGTTTGATAAACCCTTAGTCAAACTGAGCAAAGCAAAACAGAGAAGACACAAATTAATAAAAAACCAAATTAATAAAAAAAAGTAATGAAAAACCACCACAGACATCAGAAATCCAGAGGATCATTAGGGGCTATCTTGAACATCTATACTCCCATACATTGAAAAGGAGAAGAAATGGATGTGTTTATAGACACAGACAGCCTGCCACAATTAAATCAAGGAGACATGGAAAACCTGAACGGACAATAACTAACAATAAGACAGAGGACGCAATAAAAAACCTTTCAACAACAACAAAGCACCCAGGACCAGATGGATTTTTACCTGAATTCTACCAGAACTTTAAAGTAGAATTAGTCCTAATGGTCCCCAAATTATTCCATGAAATACAAAAGGAAGGAACACTTTTTTTTTTTTTTAGAATTTTAATATTTATTTTTTAGTTTTTGGCGGACACAACATCTTTGTTTGTATGTGGTGCTGAGGATCGAACCCGGGCCACATCCCCAGCCCAAGGAAGGAACACTTTCAAATTCATTCTATGAAGCCAGTATCACACTCATACCAGAACCACATAAGGACACATCAAGGAAAGAAAACTACAGATTAGCTGAGCGCAGTGGGTCATGCCTGTAATCCCAGTGGCTAGGGAGGCTGAAACAAGAGGATCCCAAGTTTAAGGCCAGCTTTGATAATTCAGTAAGGCCCCAAATAACTTAGTGAGAACCTGTCTCAAAAAAATAAATAGGGCTGAGGTTGTGGCTCAGCAGTAGAGCATTCGACCAGCATGTGGGCGGCCCGGTTCGATCCTCAGCACCACACAGAAATAAATAAATAAATGAATAAAAAAGATATCGTATTCAACTACAACTAAAAAATAAATATTTAAATAAATAAACAGAGCTGGGGGATATGGTAAATTGCTCTTGGGTTCAATCCCCAGGAAAGAGAGAGAGAGAGAGAGAGAGAGAGAAAGAAAGAGTAAAACTACAGACCAATATTTCTGATGACCATACATGCAAAGAAACCTTAGTATCAGCAAGCTGTGTTGAACACATTAAGAAGACTGCACACCATGAACAAGGTGGTTTTATTCCAGGGTTGCAAGAATATGGTGCACACCTATGATCCCAGCAGCTCGGGAGGCTGAGGCAGGACGATCAAGAACTCAGAGCCAACCTGAGCAACTTGGAGAGTCATAACCTGCTCGAGAGCCCCTCTTTAAAACCTGGAGCAAGACAGGGGTGTGCACTCTGACCACTCTCATTAATACAGCACAGACACTCTAGCCACCAGGCAGGAGAGGAAGGAAAGGGACAGAAACACAAAAGGAAGAGGTCACGTCACCGGTGCTTCAGATGGTGGGTCCTGTACTCAGACCATGCAGAAAGCTCAAGCCGATGAACACGTTCAGCAAACAACAAGTTACAAAATCAACATACAAAGACCACTAGCTTTCCTCTACACAGATAATGAATCTGCTGAGAAAGAAATCAGGAAAATTATCCCATTCACAAAAACCTAAAACCACACACACACACACACACACACACACACACACACACGTAGGAATCTGACCCAGGAAGTAAAAGACCTCTACAGAACTACACTGAAGAAAGAAACGGAAGGAGACACAAGAAGATGGGAAGCCCTCCGTGTCCACAGACGTGCAGAATTAACACTGTCCAAATGGCACCTTTCCAAAAGCACATACAGATCAGTGCAATCCCGTCAAAACACCAATGACTTTCTTCACAGAACAAGGGGGGAAACAGTCTAAAATTCCTTTAGAAGAATAAAAGACTCAGAGTAGCCAAAGCAATTCTGAGCAATAAGAGCCAGGCTAGAGGCATCAAATATCTGACTTCAAATTATACTAAAGAGCTATAGTAAAAAAAAAAAACAGCATGGTACTGGCATAAAACAGACACACAGAACAACAGAATAGAAGACACAGACAAACCCACACAGATACCATCATCTGACCCTTCACAAAGGTGCCTAAAACAGATTGGAGCAAAGGCACCTTTTTAACAAATGGTGCTGATAAAACTGGTCATACATATGTAGAAGAATGAGAATGGATCCCTATTGCTCACCCTGCACAGAAGTCAACTCAAAATGGATCACAGACCTAGGAATCAGACCCCAAACCATGCAACTCCTAGAAGAGAACATAAGATCAACACACCTGTATAGGTGGATGCAGGCTTGGACTTCCTCAACAGGACTCCTAAAGCTAGAAGGAATACCCAGGATTAATAAATGGGATGGCATCAAATTCAAAAGCTTTTGCACAGCAAAGGCAACTAGAGCATGAAGAGAGAATCTACAGAATAGGAGAAACCTTGGCTGACTCCTCTTCTGACAGAGAGTTAATATCTAGAATATATAAAGAACTCAAAAAACCTCACAAGAGAAAAACAGCCCAATCAATGAGTGGGAAAATGAATTAAACAGACACTTCTCCAAAGAAGAAATACAAAAGGCCAATAAACACATGAAAAAATGCTCAACATCTCTAGCAAATAGGGACATGCAAATCAAAACTACACTGAGACTTCCTCTCACCCCAGTCAGAAGGGCAGTCATCAAGAATACAAACAACAAGTGCTGGAGAGGGGACAAAGGGGACACTCTTGATGGGATTTAAATTGTTACAACCACCGTGGAAATCAGTATGGAGGCTCCTCAAAAGACTAGGCATGAGGGGCTGGGCGTGGCTCAGCAGGGAGCACTCACCTACACACAAGGCCCTAGGTTCAATCCTCAGCATCACATGAAAATAAATAAATAAAGGTATTAATAACTACAACTAAATATAAAAAAAAAGACTAGGCATGAAACCACCATAGGACCAGTGGTACCCCTCCTCACTATTTACCCTGAAGCATTAAAATCATCTTACTACAGCAATACATGCAAGCCATGTTTACCTTATTTTTTTCTTGTGGTGCTGGGGATCAGACCCAGGGCCTTGTGCATGCAAGGCAAGCACTCAACCCACTGAGCTAGCCCATGTTTGTAGCAGCATGATTCACAGCAGCCAAACCCTGGAACCAGCCTAGGTGCCCACCAGCAGATGAATGATAAAGAAAATATGGTGTAGTCTCCGACTCCATCCATTTACCTGCAAATGCCATGATTTTATTCTCTTTTAATGCTGAGTAGTATTCCAATGACCACATTTTCTTTATCATTCATCTACCGAAGGGCATCTAGGTTGGCTCCACAGTTTAGCTGTTGTGAATTGTGCTGCTTTAACACTGATGTGGCTGTGTCCCTGTAGTGTGCTGATTTTAAGTCCTTTGGGTAGAGTCCGAGGAGAGGGATAGCTGGGCCAAATGGTGGTTCCACTCCAATTTTCCAAGGAATCTCCATACTGCTTTCCACATTGGCTGCACCAGTTTGCAGTACCACCAGCAGTGTATGAGCATAACTTTTCCCCACATCCTTGCCAACTCTTATTGTTGTTTGTCTTCTTTTGTTTATATACTTTTATTTATTTATTTTTATGTGGTGCTGAGGATCAGACCCAGAGCCTCGCATGTGCAAGGTGAGAGCTCTACCACGGAGCCCCAGCCCCAGCCCCTATTTGTATTCTTAATGGCTGCCATTCTGACTGGAGTGAGATGAAATCTTAGAGTAGCTTTAATTTGCATTTCTCTAATTGCTAGAGACGTTGGACATTTTTTCATATATTTGTTGGCTGGTTGTATATCCTCTTCTGAGAAGTGTCTGTTCAGTTCCTTGGCCCATTGATTGATTGGATCATTTGTTCTTTTGATGTTATCTGATGTGCGTGTGGTAAAAATTTGCTCCCATTCTGTAGGCTCTCTGTTCACCCTCCCCAATTGTTTCTTTTGCTGAGAAGAAACTTTTTAGTTTGAATCCATCCCATTATTAATTCTTGGTTTTAATTCTTGCACTACAGGAGTCTTATTAAGGAAGTTGGGGCATAATCCAACATGACAGAGATTTGGGCCTACTTTTTCTTCTATTAGGCACAGGGTCTCTGGTTTCATTCCTAGGTTCTTGATCCGCTTTGAGTTTTGTGCATGGTGAGAGTGAGGGGTTCAATTTCATTTTGCTGCGTATGGATCTCCAGTTCTCCCAGCACCCTTTGTTGAAGAGGCCGTCTTTTCTCCAGTGCATGCTCTTGGCACCTTTGTCTCATATAAGGTAATTGTAGTTGTGTGGGTTAGCCTCTGTGTCCTCTATTCTGTACCATTGGTCTACAAGGCTATTTTGGTGCCAATACCATGCTGTTTTTGTTACTGTGGCTCTGTAGTATAGTTTAAGGTCTGGTAGAGTGATGCCACCTGCTTCACTCTTGCTGCTAAGGATTGCTTTAGCTATTCTGGGTCTCTTATCTTTCCAGATGAATTTCATGATTTCTTTTTCTGTTTCTATGAGGAATGTCATTGGGATTTTGATTGGAATTGTACTGAATCTGTATGGTGCCTTTGGTAGTATAGTCATTCTGACAATGTTAATTCTGCCTATCCAAGAGCAAGGGAGATCTTTCCATCTTCTAAGGTCTTCTTTAATTTCCTTCTGTAGTTTTCATTGTAGAGGTCTTTCATTAAGTTGATTCCCAACTATTTAATTTTTTTTTTTTTTTTTTTGAGGCTATTGTAAGTGGGGGAGTTTTCCTCGTTTCCCTTTCAGAGGATTTGTCACTGATGTACAGAAATGCCTTTGATTTTGGGGTGATCCTGCTACTTTGCTGAATTCATTTATTAGTTCTAAAAATTTTCTGGTGGAGCTTTTTGGGTCTTCTTTGAGACTACCATGACCAAACACCAGGAGGACAGAGGGACTGCTGAGCAGATCAATTCACCAAAGTTTCATTCAATACTTTACAAAAACTTCTTCAAAGAAACGTTATTTCATTTTCTGCCTAATGGCGATCAAGGGCCGTTGGGTAAAACAAGGTAGGTCTATCTGAAACGGATTCTGCCCATGCGGCCAGCAGATAGATGTGCACTGCACTTTCTCTGCATCTACTGAGACGGGTCGGGCGTGGGATTCTTATCTTCAGTCTGTTGATGTGATGAATCACATCTCTTGATTTCCGTACGTCGGACCCACCTTGCATCCCTGGGATGAACCCCGTGCCGAAGGCTTTCTGTGACATGAGGAGGCTGATTCACAATGGGGCTGGAGGGGATAGCATGGGAGGAATGGAGGGACTTCAGATGGGAAAGGGGAGGGAGAGGAAGGGAGGGGAGTGGAAGTAGGAAAGATGGTGGAATGAGATGGACATGGTCACCCTAAGTACACGTATGGAGACACGAATGGTGTGATATAAAAGATCATGCTCTATATGTGTACTATGAATTGAAACACATTCTGCTGTCATGTACAACAAATTAGAATGAATTTTTTAAAAAAGAAAATGTGGTATACGTATACAACGGAGTTTAAGTCAGCCATAAAGAAGAATGAAATTGTGTCTTTGTAGGAAATTGGATACAACTTGAGACCATTATGTTAAGCAAATAAGCTGAACTCTGAGGGTCAAGATTAATATTTTCTGGCACATGTGGAAGACAGAGAGAAAAAAGGGACAGGAAGTTGAGGGGATCTCATGAAAACTGGTGGGACATCAGTAGGGGAAAGGACCAAGGGGAGAGAAGAGGGGGCCGGGAAATACTGGGGAGTGACATGGCCCAATGATCCTGTGACACTGTGACACCTAACGATCTACAACCACAAATCCCACTGTGTACAGCTAGTGCATTGAGAAAGAAATATGGAGACTGCGCCCAGCGGCACACGGCGGAGGTTCCTAACTGCTGAGCCTGCCCACACTTCAATGTGAGTGGACGACTCACAGTGGCACTGCATGTGATGGAATGCACTCAGCAGTGGACAGGGACTGCAGGGTGACCTGAGAGTCCAGCTCAGCAGGACTGGGTAGCTCAGTGGCAGAGTGCTTGGTTACCAAGCACAGTGCCCTGAGTTCAATCCCCAGTACTTGGAGAAAAACGCCTGATACAAGGGGAGGAGCTGACTTGAGCTACACTCCGTCAAGCCCACCTAGGCATTCTAGAAAAGCCAAACCAGAGGGACAGCTGGCTACCAGGAGGCAAGGGAACGTGGGGTGCCAGATGTCCTGTGTCTTGACACAGTGCTTGTGTGACTGTCATCAAAAGCACATGTGGCAATTTAAAGGGTGCATTTTCCTGTATGCAAATACACCTTAGTGAGACTGACTTAAAGAAAAGTAAGAGGGCCGGGGGCATGGCACACACCCTGTCATCCCCAGTACCCCCCCCCCGAAAAAAAAAAAAAAAGATAAACCCAGGCAGTGGCTGTTACCAGTGTGAGAGCTGACCTCAGGGACAAACCCAATTTTTACTAAACCTTCCCAGGCCACACCCAGCTTCTAGATCACTGCAGTGCTCTGGAGGGACCCAGGGCCTCCCCACCTGCCCTTTACTTTTACCAGTCACCTGCTACTTTTCAAGAAGAAACTGACTTATTTACCAGCTTTTAAGACAGAAAAGCCCCAAAGAGAACCACGTCTCTGCTTTCTGCCTCTTCTGAGTTTTGGGAGCTGCCAGTGGACTCAAGGCGCAGAGACCCCGACTCAGAAACAGGGAACCTCCGTGCACAGACTCAGGTCACATGGCCACCTACTGCTGGGACAGCAGCTCCTGGTGACGAGCACTAACAGAGGTTGGGGCAATGTAGGCCAAAGAGCCTAGCAGCTGCTGGGCCCAGAGCTGGTGGGTGAGGCTGGTGGGTGAGGCGTGGCCCTTACCTCCTGCTCAGGGGGCAGCGCACACTGCTGCACGATGTACTCAATCATCACCTCGCCTCCGGGCTGCTCCAGGTAGCCATGGTGAGCCATGGCGCTGATCACCTGCACCACAGCCCGTTTCACCTGCCCAGAACCAACAGGTCAGGAAGGGGCCAGACAGAGACTGTCATGCCAATCCAGCCGGCAGACAGGGGCCTTATTCCTCCCCCTGCCCACACCTGCACGGCACACATGCCTGCACCTACACCCACCTTGCAACCACACCCACACCTGCGCCTCAGCTCCTAACTGTGCCAGTACCCACACCTACACCTGCACCTGCACGTATGCTTATACCTCTACCTGTGGCCACACCTGCACCTACACCTCTATCAGTGCCTGCAGCTGTGCCCTCACCTGCACCTGTGCTACTTGGTCCCTGGGCTGCAGAAGCCCCATTAGCCCCTGCAGCATCCTCCTCCAGTGGTGGACGAGCCCAGCTCTGTCGGGGGCCTCTCTTCCTTCTTCCCCACGGCCCCCACTCCCACAGCCCTTCATCAGTCACCCTGTCTCACTCCTTCCCTTCTCCGTCCACTTCCATCGGCCTCACCCAAGTCTATGCAAGCAGTCGTGCTGAAGGGCCCACCCCAAATCACCCTGCCCTCAGCCCCCTGAACACTGGCCAGCGGCCGCCCAGGACTAGACTCAGCCTCCTGGTGTCTCTCTCTGCCTGAGATCTGCCTGGCCTGGGGATGCACTGCTTCAGGGCCGGCTGCTCTTGGTGCATGGTTTCCTGGGGGGCACCACTGCCCTGGCCATGGTCCCTGATGTGAGCCTTCACCCAGACACTCCTGGGAGTCCTCAGCGGCATGTCCAGCCCTGCTCCATAAGCACTCCTGGTGGCTCGAAGGCGTGGCCAGTCCAACATGCTGAAACAAGCTACACTGCCCCCAGAGCCAGCACTGCCTCCATCCCAACGCCACCCTGTCCCCAGAGACATTGGCCTCTGCTCCCACCCAAAGCCCTCTGCACGTACTGCTCCCTTGGGAGGCTTCTCCCTCATCTTGAGAAAGTCTCTGCAGAGGTTGGACATCGCCATCCCAGCGAGGCCTCTTCAGAGCACCCCTAGCTCATGCTACCCCAGTGACACGCGTGCCTACAGGATCAGGTGGGTTGGGCTGGCAGCTGACTGCCTAGAGAGCAGCAGAGGGCCTGAGGTGACCTGCAGTAGGGGCAGGTGTGGGCACAGATGCCCCTGGCACTGCAGATGTCATGTGAGCCCCCATGACAGCTGCAGGGCCTTGTAAGGGAGGCCTCAGGGGGCGCCTCGGAACACGAGGGTCTGTGCACTGTGGAGCGTGACCCTGCCACAGGGGTAACTCGGGACCCATCCAGAAGCTGCAGGGACAACAGTGAGAGGAGAACCCAAAGAGCAGGCCAGGGCCAGCAGCAAGGTCGGAGCAGACCCCAGAGGAGCTCAGGTCCCTGCTGCCCCTGAGTAAGCAGGTCCTGACCGCCCTGAGCACAGGAAACCTGCACGGCCCAAAGAGGGGTCTTGACTCCTGGAGATCACCCTAAGCCACCGGAAGGTCCTGCTGACAAGAACGCCCACTGGGGCTGGGGCTGGGCTCAGTGGTGGAGGGCTTGCTCGCACCTGTGAGGCCCTGGGTTCGATCCTCCGCACCACATAAAAATAAACAAACAAAATAAAGGTATCGTGTCCAACTACAACAAAATATTAAAAAAAAAAAAAAAGAATGCCCACTGGCTTAGGCCACAGGCCAAACCACATGGTCTAACAATGTGATTCTGACCACAAGAGGTCCCTGTCTATGGGTCTGGACCTCGCCTGCACTCTGTCCCACGGGCTTCTGGCTCGGGCTGATTTTATCCTGCATCTTCTCCCTGCAGCAGACTAACTAAAAATATAACAGCTTCCTGAGTTCTCTGAGTCCCTTGAGTGAGTGCTGGACCGGAGGGTGGTACTGAACAGCCCTGGACTTGCAGTTGGCCCCGGCAGTGAGTTGGTCCCTGGCATTAGGCCTGGTTAACTGTGTAAAGAGTATAATGAGGGGCTGGGGATGTGGCTCAGTGGTAGCGTGCTTGCCTAGCATGCGTGAGGCACTGGGTTCAATTCTCAGCACCACGTAAAAATAAAGATATAAAACAAAAAAGAAAAAAAGAGAGTATAATGAAGGCAGTTGCTAGCCACACACTAAACCCATGTGCCTTCTCATGCTGGTGGCCCAGTGCCTGGTGAGGCAGAGCACTCTTCTGTGGCTGCTCAAGGTGGAGCCCAGTCTGACCTGTCCAGTTTACCTTATTGTTGGTGTCCAGAAGGGGAAGCCTCATGGCAGAGAGAATAAAGGGCTTCTTAACTTCCATTTGAGCAGCTGCAAGAAATGAACATAATGGCTCAGTCAGCACCATGGCCAGAACCAGCCGTCCCACCCACCTCTGTCCCCAGGCCCAGAACACTCCTCTAGGGTCTGGCCTTACCAGGCCTCCACGTGGGAGAAGGAGAAGGCCTAAGTCCACTGCTCTCTAGGGGACAAACGATTTTCCCCCAAATAACATAATTTTACCCAATTAAAAAGCTAAAATGTGGGCAGTTCAGGGAAGTAGGTTAAAAATATGGGCCTGGGCCAAGTACAGTGGTGCACACCTGTGATCCCAGCAACTCAGGAGACTGAGTCAGGAAGAACCAGTTCAAGGGCAACCTGGACAACTTAGCAGGACTTTGTCTCAAAGTAAAAAAGAAAAAAATAGGGGCTGGGGTTGTGGCTGAGCAGCAGAGTGTGTGCATGTGTGTGTTCAATCCTTAGCCTCACAAAAAAACAAACAAAAAAAATAAAGGCATTCTGTCCATCTACAACTACAGAATTTTTTTAAATAAATTAAAAATTCACAAGTTTTTTAAATTAAAAAGTGTTGGGCATGCTGCTCAGTGTTAAGGAGTACTGACCTAGCATGTACTAAGCCCTGGGTTTAAGCCCCAGCACCACCAAAAAAAAAAAAAAAAAAAAAAATTTAAAGAGCCTGACAAGAAGATTGCAAACTTAAGGCCAGGCTTGGCACCTCAGCAAAACGCCTCAGACACAGAGGACTGAGGATGTAGGTCAGTAACAGAACACCCTGGCTTCGATACCCAGGCAGAAAAAAGGAAGGAAGGAAAAAAAAGAGCCTGGGAGGGTTGACCAAGCCGTTGTCCACTGGACGGCATGGACTCTCCATGGTCTCACCAGGTGGAGTCGGACAGGCCCTGGGCTCAGTACACATCTCGCCTGTTCCCAGGAGACCTGCGGCTGCTGGTCTGGGGGCTCCCTCTTGCTGAGAACCAGCAACCTGACCCCTCTTTTCCTGATATCTAGAAGAGGTTAAAAAATGGCCATCAGGAAATGGTGGGGTTAATAAAAATGAGCACAGAGGACTTGGCATGGTGCAGCGACCACTACTGCACTGCGAGGAGCAAAGCTTCATTCAGCAGACAGTCCCTCGACAGTGAGGGAGGTGTCACCCTGACATTTGAATCCACAGCCCAGAACCCTGAAGCCACAGGAGCCATAACGCTGGCCAAACTCAAGCGGGGCCGCGTGAGAGCGCCTCCTGGAGGGGACCCCGTGTCAGGCAGGGAGGCGCAGGGCGTCAGGACCACAGGGAACACGGGGCAGCACAGCCACAGCAAAGAGCAGGGACTCTGCTCCACTGCAGCAGATGCCCTGAAGTGACCAGCACCAGGAGGTTCTGGTGAAATCACTGGACATTAAAGAAAAAAATACTTGGATATCTGAAAACAAAAGCAAACAGAACAGGAGAGAAAGTTATCTACGTCAGGTTTGGATGGCGACCCTCCAACAAAACCCAGGACTCCCCCTCCATTTGAATCTCAGATAGACAACAAACAGCACTTTAGCACAAGAACGTCTCAGTCACACTGGGGGCCTGCTGGTCTCTGCTGAATCTGGCAACTCCTTGCCAAAAGCAAAGGAGTGACCTGTTAACCCACGAGACAGGAGCGGGGGTTGGACACGCAGCCAAGGGTCCGCCACCCACACAGAGCCAGACAAGCAGGCAGGCAAGGCTGTGCTCACGAGCCTCCCCGAGCCAGCCGACAGCCACACGCACGCGCAGCGCCTGCAGAAAGAGCCAGAGGAGGGCGGGAAGGAGGGCAGACACGGTGCAGGGGGAGCCAGGGCAGGGGGAGAGACACGTTCACAGCTTCGTGCTCAGTCACCCTGCAGGGGAAGCATTGTGACTCTAGTGTCAGTGCTGTGTGACAGGGTGAGAAAAATAAGGAATGGCCAGGCAGGGTGGCACAGGCCTGTCATCCCAGGGCTGGGGAGGCTGAGGCAGGAGGATCTCAAGTTCAAAGACAGCCTCAGCAATTCAGCAAGGCCTGCCTCTAAAAGGCCAGGGTATGGCTCAGTGGTGAAGCAGCCCTGGGTCCAATCCCTGGTACCAAAATAAAAATAAAAATAAAAAAACACCAAAAAGGGGCTACAGGACATTGTGATTCCATCAGCCTCGAGAGCCAGAAAGTCCCAAGGGGAGCGAACAGCAGGGAGAACTTGCCATTTCAGAGGAACCTGAGTGTGGGCCAGAGAGAAACCTGGGCGCTGCCCAGCGGGGCAGACAGGAACCTGCCCGTGCACCAGAGAGCAGCACGCCAAGAGCTGTCACTTCTACAAGTGGACGTGCTATGGTCTGGATGTGAAGTGCCCCTAAGAGCCACAACACTGACACAGGAGCGTCCAGCGGTGCTGTGGGGGGTGAGGCCTCACCAGTCCGTTGGTTTGAATGGACCAACTGGTGGTGACTGCCAGCAGGCAGGAAGAGGATGGGGGAGGGCAGGTTGCTGGGGCATGTCCTAGAAGTGGGCATCTGCCCAGTGGACCTTCCCCACTCGGCTTCCTCACTCTGCCCTGGCAGGGGCGCTTCTTCCTTCAGGCCCTCCTGCCGTGACCCTCTGCCCTGCTGCAGGCCCAGGCAATGGACTCAGCGGCCGTGGGTGGACCTCTGAAATGGGAGTGAGGTGACTGTTTCCCCCGGGAGTCGTCCTGCCAGATGTTTTGGTGACCGTGATGAAACGGTGACTAACACAGCACAGAAAATGACTTCAGAGGACAGAGCAGAAATGCAGGTCACGATGAAGCGACTTCTCAGTGGGAGAGTGTGTGCGGGAGGGGAGGGTCAAGGAGCCCGGCCAGCCACGCGCACCGTGAGCCTGGGGTGGGGAGAGGCCTGGGCCCTGCCTAGGCTAGCCCCCAGGCCAGGTACTCGGCCTTTCTGCACCTCCTGGCAACACACAGGGGCCGCTGGTGACGGACAGGAAATGCTGATCTGGGAGACTACTCATCAGAGTGGAGAGTCCTGCCTTCAAACTCCCTCCCAGCCCAGATGGCCACTAGCAGCACCACAGGGACGCGAAGCCAACAGGCCCAGGCTGACTGTGCCGGCAGAGGCCCGTGTCCCATGCCCTCCCTGGACTCCTGGGTCCAGCACCGTTCCTGCCCCTGCCCCATCTCAAGCTGTCCCTACATCATTCCCACAACTCTGCGGGCTGCCCCAGTCCCACGGCCACTATCTGCAACCCAGCACTGGTAAAGAGCTGACCTCACAGGACAGAAGCCAGTGCACATGTCCCGTAACAGGCCAGACAGGCTTTGTGGGGTGCAGATCCTGTCTCACATGTGTTCCCAAGTTGCTTAGCAAACGCAGCATGCCCAGCCCTATTTCATTTTATTTTGAGACAGGGTCTTGATAAGTTGCCCAGTCTAGCCTCAAACTTATGGTCCTCCTGGCCTCCTGAGGAGCCATGATCACAGCACCACCACACCCAGCCTTGCACTTGCTTTTGGAATCAGTTAAGAATGTAAGCTAGGGGCTGGGGCTCAGTGATAGAGCACTTGCCTCGAATGTGTGGGGTCCTGGGTTCCATCCTCAGCATCACATAGATAAATAAATAAGAAAAGTATTATGTCTACCTACAACTGAAAACTTCAAAAAAAGTTTTAATGTAAATTATCACCAACTTTCAGGCCTAAGGTGGCTCATGGTCTGACTCCTCTAAAAGGAGATCAATAAGATTCATCAAAAAACAAACCCACATGTAAAACTGTGATCACTTTTTTCAAACTTATTGTTGATCAATTAAATCAGCCTTAAACGCAGGAAACCTGAATCTCCAACTATGTGGAGACCATCAGGCACAGCTACTCAGGACATACTCCAGAACTGGCCTCGCTCCTCAGAGAAAGGACACTGCATTAACAAAGTCTGAGAACTAAACTAAGCCAGAGTGTGGCTTCAACTAGATCCCACAGGAGAGCAAGCCACACCAGGCAAGTGTGTTTACTGTCAGGCTCTGTGTCTGGGTCCTGTGCTGATGGGGTCAGGGGAACACACAGGGAGTCAGGCAGGGCCTTCAGGGCACTGTGGTCTGCATCCTCTATCAAGGCAGGTATTAGTGATCAACGTCCAGTGAAGGGCAGATGGACACTGCTCTTGTAGGATTTTGCAGAATAGAAAGGTGGGAAAAATTTTTAGGAAATTCAAAGTAAAGGCCCAGCACAGGGGTGGGTACCAGAAAGAAGTCCCGCTTCTTGGGAGGCTGAGGCAGGAGTATCACTTGAGCCCAGGGGTTCAGGGCCAGCTGGGCAACACAGCAAGACCCTGTGTCTTAATGAACGAAAAATGAAACCCAAGTGCGATGCTACTTTTCACCTAAAAGGCAATCTCCACCTTCCAAGCACTACCCCACACTGGACACAGTGCAGGCGTGGAGGGCACTTACCAGCCGAGTTGATGAGGTGCCTCAGGATCTGCAGGGTACCCACACGCAGTCTCTCACTGCTGGTGTCCAGCCTGGGCAGCAGGAAGGCCAGCAGCCGGTCAGGCAGGCAGGAGGCTGTGGGACAACATGCACATCAGGTGGGGTCTAACAGCCTCTCCTTTGCGCCTCCGAGTCCTCAGGGCCAGCGTCCATCTGTCCTGGCCATCTTGCTCCCAGCATGGAGGAAACACAAAGACTCGCTTTGGGGACCGAGGGAAGCTGGAACCCCAGGCCACCATCTCTGCCCCACAGCATTCTCAAGGGCACCAGTCTCAGGGCAGGCATTGGAGCACACCCTCCTGCCAGGGCATAGGCCCAGCAGGCAGCACCAGCTGGAGCACAGGAGATCCAAACCTTGGGCCCACGGGATCTGAGCGCCCACTCAGCTTCTCAAACTCACAGGGCCCCCAGAGGCCTCCGCATCCCACTTGCTCTGGGCAGAGCTGCACCTGGGAGCAGCTCTTCAGCACTTGGGCCCAGGCCAGTGCAGGTCTAGGCGACCCAGGCATCAGCCTCCAGCCCGGCGCTCTCAGCTGCCAACAGGAACAGGGGGCTACGACCCACGCAGACGCCTTCACCTTGGGGAACCAGGTCGCCTATGTCCTCATCAGACCTGCTGTCCTCCTACACACACCTGGTGTGGCTGAGCCAGTCTGACTGCCTCTCCTTCCATGCCCCAGGTGGACACTGGTATCGCTGGCCCTGAGCATGCATGGGTGCAGGGGACAGAGCCGACACAACAGCCTCTGCTGTCCAGGAGATCAGGTGATGACATCTCTAGCTGGAGTCAGGTAAAGTTGGGAGGATGGCCAGGACCAGGATAAGAGGCACCATGGAGCTGGTCATGGGTGAGGAGCAGGGGCAGAGCCTCTCGGACGGGCAGGACCATAACATGCATCTACCTGGAAACTAAGTGCCTGGGGCAGTGGTGAGGGCTCAGCCCCCTGGGGCCTCTCGGATGCTGGGCAGAGGTAGAAAGGCGGCCTCCTCATCCCATTCACACCATCCTCTACATGAAGAGGCAACTGGCGCAGTGTGTCCCTGAGGTACCTGTTCAAGGAGGAGCCCACCACTCACCCAGCACAGTGAAGCAGCGCAGCACCTCTTTCTGGCTGCTCATCACCAGGGGACTCGAGGACTCCACGGGCACACAGATCTGCTCCAGGGAACAGGACAGAGGTTACAGGGGACAATGCTTGCTGCCCTCCTGGGGCTCAGAGCCCCAGCAAATCACTCTCCAGCTCATTTTCACCCAGAAGGGATGCCCAGGTAGGTGCCAGCTGTGGGACACACATGCTGTACCATCAGAGGTGCCTGGGTGGCCAGTCCCTTGCAGTCAGGAGGGGTAGAGAAACACCACACCACACACAGGCAGAATGAGCCTGCAGGACACAGGGTGCTTTGTCATTAAAAAGAAGCATGCCCACGTCCCCGGGTGTGTACTCCCAGCCATGCGCTGGAGCCAGTCCCCTCTGGAATTAAGCACCAGAGACATCCGGAGCTCACGGAGCTCACGCCTTCAAAAGGTGTCTTGATTAAAAAGTAAAGACTAAAAGAAAAACCTCTGGGGCTTCGCGGAGCCTCACTAACGCAGGCACACTCAGTGGGCCCGCAGGCCCGCCCACCTCCTCAGTGTCACAGCCCGGGACCCAGGCAGGGCCTCTGGATGAGGCTCTAAGGAACCTCAGGGTCCACCCTGCAGCCACGGGAGGGACCCCAGCACAGAGCAGCGCCCAGCCCAGGACTGTCCCTTGCCTGACAGCACGCCTCCTTGGGGTTCGGGGAGGAGGCAGGTGAGGTGCAGGGGCTGAGGGCCAGACCTGACCCGACAGGCCCCGACCCTTGGCCTCTGAGGAGGCCCGGGAGGACCACTCCCGAGAGTCAGGTCCCTCTCAGAAGCAGGCCTTCCAGCCCAGCAAAGCCTCTGGATGACAGTGCCAGCAGAGGGCAGGACCACAAGGGAAGTGGGGCGGCTTCCATGGTAAGTGGTGCACAGCAACGGGCAGTCGCCTGGGAAGAGGCAAAGCGGACTCCCACCCATCTCCTCCAGACACAGGCCACCAGACAACGGAGGGCAGAGGGGGGACCCACCCATCTCCTCCAGACACAGGCCACCAGACAACGGAGGGCAGAGGGGGGACCCACCCATCTCCTCCAGACACAGGCCACCAGACAACAGAGGGCAGAGGGGGGACCCACCCATCTCCTCCAGACACAGGCCACCAGACAACGGAGGGCAGAGGGGGGACCCGCAGGCAATCACTGAGTGCAGAAGGCTTCTGTCCATCTGAACCTGAACCATGGCATAACATAAGCTGCTGGGGTGCAGCTTGGTGGCAGAGCACTTGCCTAGCCTGTGTGGGGCCCAGGGTTCAGTGCCAAATACAGCAAAAAAAAAAAAAAAAAGAAGTTTTACAAGGAGGGGGCCGGGTTGTGGCTCAGTGATAGAGAACTTGCCTAGCATGCATTAGGCCCTGGGTTCATCCCTGACACCCACAAAAATAAACAAATAAAATAAAGGTCACTGGGGACAGAGCTCAGTTGGTAGAGTGCCTGCCTTTCATGCATAAGACCCTGGGTTCAATCCCCAGCACCACAAAAAAAAAAAAAAAAAAAAAAAAAATTTGGGCTGTGGCTTAGTGGTAAAGTGCTTGCCTAGCACACATGAGGCACTGGGTTCAAACCTCAGCACCATATTAAAAAAAAAAAAAAGAAATAAAGATATTATGTCCACCTACAACTTAAAAAAAGTAAATATAAATAAATAAATAAATAAAAGGAGGATAAATGATAATACAAATATTAAACAATTTTTATGGCAAAAAAATACTAAAGAATCAAAAAAATAAGATAGTGCTTGTCTTGCATACATAAGGCCCTGAATTCAATCCCCAGCACCAGAAAGAAAGAAAGAGAGAGAGAGAGAATAAAGTAGGAGCGGGCTCGTTAGTGCATGCAATTCAGGAATCTAAGACAGGCGATCGCAAGTTCCAGGCCAGCCTCAGCAATTTAGAAAGACCCTCAGTGACTTAGCAAGGCCCTGACTCAAAATTAAAAATCAAAAGGACTGGGGATGTAGCTCAGTGATAGAATACCCCTGAGTTCAATTCCCAGCACAAAAAAAAAAAAAAAAAACAGGATGAAACAGAATATTTATTCATATAAAACAACAAGGCTGTAAGAACTGCTACAGATCAATATGGAAAGAAACTGAAAATAGAGAAACAGGACATGATGGACAGCACAAAGGAAAGGAAGTAACACGGTTTTTCTATCTTCTCAGCTTTTGCATATTTATATTCCCCCTTCCTATGCCCACCCCCCACAGTATAGTTTTGACGAACATATATGGTTTTGGGGGTTTTTATATCAGGTTAGTGACACTGCATCACGTTTCTGAGTTTTCCCTCCTTCTTGTGTGTTCTTCAGTGAGGTCTTGGGCTCTGGTCAGGCTGACTTCCAGACACCTCGTGGTAAGTTCCCGCTGCTACAGTGCACAGTACTTCAAATAGGTCCTAGCTGGCCATACTCCACCTGCACCCTGTCCCACGAAGAGATTCTGCCCTCCTGCCCATGCTGAGCACCCCACTGCGGACAGCGCCCAGCTGCTGTGCACCACAGCAGGCTCGGCAGGTGTCTCCTTCAGGACTTCTTTGTCCTTCTTCTAGATGAGTGACTGAGCATCCACAAAACAAGTATGCACCCAGGAGGGGTGCAGCTGACCTCCAGCTGGGCACATGAGGAGGGGCCAGTGCCCCAAGACAGCAGGGAGCCCAGCAGGAGCAGGGCCTCTCCTGCAAGATGTGCACCTTCCTTACAGAACTGGCACAGGACTCCCTGCTATGAGAAGCGGGCTCTTCCTCTTCCACGTTCAAGGGAGTGTGTCTGAGGTCTCCCCTCAGTCAGGACATCGGGAAAGGCTTGGGCAAGCAATCTTCATCAAGTTGAGGAAATCCCTCTTCCATCTTTGTTGCTAAGAGTTTTAATGATGAATAGAAAAATGTCAACAAAGCCTTTTCTTCATCGACTGAAGACAGATGACATTTTCCTTTTGTGTGTCACTGTGATGACCCAGTGCACCCCAGCCGCTGAACAAGTGGCTGAACAAGTCTGGTGTTTCTCGAAGAGCACGCCTCTGTGAGGTCCTCTGACAGGCAGCGCGGGACTCAGCCTGCCGTTTCTTTACACAAGTCTTCACAGTCATCCTCCTAATCGCCACCTGCCTTGTCCTGTGTGGTTCTGATTTAGGTCTGGAATCAAGGCCAGCCCCCAGAATGACTAGGCAGCTCAGGATCCTTCTCTGATTTGCAAACCAACTTGTAGGACAGGAACTGTTCCGTAGAAGTTTGGCAGAAGCTGGGCATGGTGGTTCACACTGGCAATCCTAGCAATTCAGGACACTGAAGCAGGAGGATCCCAAGTAGGAGGCTAACCTAGGAAACTTAGCAAGAGCCAGTCTCAAAATAACAAAAGGCGGACACACGGAGACAGACAGACAGACAGACACACACACACACACACACACACACACACACACCCCAGTATGGTAGAACCCAGGCTTGACTGCAAGCGGACCCTGCCTCGGGGAGCAGGAAGCCTGCCACGTGACTTCCCCCGTCCTCCTGGGCACACTCCTGTTCTGCTCTCTCTAGAGCCCAGCTGCCCGCGCAGTTCCACATCGTCACCCCAGTGCTTACACCACCTCCAGCGTCTCGGCTGCAGCCCTCCCCGCTTCCCACTCCTGGACCAAGGTGAGTGAGCTTGCCAGGCTGGCCAGTGGGCCCACTGATGCTGGAGAGTGGGAGCAGAGCAGGTGAACCCACCCCCTGCGGCTCCTCCCTCACTCCCAAGTCTCCATCTGTGTACTCTGGTCTGCATTAGAGGCCAGTTCCCAGGCCCTCTTCATCATGCCTTGGGGGGCCCAGCTGGACAGCCTCCCTTGGAGCACTTCCCCCAGTGGGGTCTCCAAGGCCCCTTCCCATGCCCATCTCCCTGCAACTCTGGCCTCTGCCGGCTGCAGCCAACTGCATCCCTGGGCCTCCTCCATGCCCAGGCCCCTAGGCCACCTGTATGCACCACAGCGAGGCTGGAGGAGGCCTCACCACTGAGGACCACACCCACAGCACCCTCAGTGTGGCCACTCCTTGCCACCCAGACCCTTCCCCACCCACCAGCCACACCCTTCCCTGCACTCCTGTCAGGTGACCTGACCCCAGCTCTGCCTGCAGCCCCTGCCCCCAGCCTACCTGAGTGTGCAGAGTGGCCAGGAGGGCATCAAGCTGGACCTCCAGGGTGCGGCTGCCCACACTCACTGCTGCCTCCAGGATCTGGCCCAGGCTCTGCATGAGACAGGCAGGAGAGGACTTCAGTTCACGTCCTCCCCCCAGGAGAGCCCCCAGGTCACAGGGAGAAGTCCAGGAAAACATGCACTCTGCCTGGGGCTTCCAACAGGAAGCACTAACTTTACCAACAGGATCTGGGACGGCTGGGACGACACCATGGGCAGGGGTGGAGGCGGCAAGGAACCACCCCCTGGGCTCCTGTCCGGAGCGGAGCAGTGGGGGTCCTTCCCTTCAACCTAGCACTAGGTCCTCAGAGGTGGACATGCCCTCCCCGCCTGCAGATACCTTGGACACGTGGAAGGTCTCCGCGTGCTTCTTGTAGAGGCCGAGGACTCCAGGGAGGAGCCTGGGAAGCTGCTCCTCTAGCTTCTCACTGGGAAGCAAGTGGCTCATGGGCCCCAGAGCCGCCACCACGGCAAGCCGGAGCTGAGGAGACAGAGGGAGGCAGTTTGTCTGTCACTGCAGAGCCGTCCACAGGAGAGGACAGCAGGGCCCAGTGGGGCCATCAGGGCTGGATGCAAGTCCAGCACCTAGAGGTCAGGGCATGGTTGCAGAATGACCATGGCAAGGGGCTGGGTGGGGGCAGGAGGACTTTGGAGGCAGCAATGGAGCCTGAGAAAGACAACGGTGACCACAGCTCCCAGGAACAGGATAGATTTTAGAGCAGGCTGGAGCCAGTGTGGAGACCTGTGCAGGTAGACCCTGTGCAGGTATGGCAACCTGCAGGCAAGGCCCCCACCAGCTCCTGAGCACCAGCTGTGGGGGGGCACCAGGCACAGAGCACCTGTGGGTAGGTATGGACGGGCAAGTTGGCCCCTCTTCCCCACCCCAGGATCACCTTCAACAGAGCTGGCAGAATAGCAAAGCACAGTCCCCGAGGCCAGGCCAGGCCCATGGGAAGCAGCGGTACCTTGGCATCTCGACTCTGGAGCCAGTGATGGAAGAGAATGTCATAGGCGCTGAAGATGTCGGTAGCAAAGGCATCCCTCCTGACAGTGGGGTCCGGGGCTTGGTCCAAGTTGGCCAGGTACTCCAGGGTGCTCTCACTGAAGTGCTGTAGGGCTGAGATGGCCCCTGGTGAGCTGCTGCAGGCGATGCTGCGCTGGGTCTCCAGCCTGCCCTTGGAGATCCCCAAACAGCCTGCAGGACACCTGCCCAGCACCTGGCCAGACACACTCTCCCAATTCAAATCCCCCTGGAAACCTCAGAATGCGGCCTTATCTGGAAACAGAGTGGTTGCTGGTGTAACTGTTAACATGAGATCACATCAGAGCAGAGTGGAGCAAGAGGACAGTGTCCCACAAGAAAAGACAGAGACAGGAACAGGGAAGATGGCCGTGTGCAACAGAAGCAGAGACTGAGGGTGAACCAAAGCTGCTGAGGATCGACGACGCCACCAGAAGCAGGCAGAGGCAAGGAATGGTGCTCCCTGAACCCAGAGGGAGCCAACCCACCAACACCGTCTCCTGGACTGCTAGCTTCCCAAACTGGCGGACCGGCAGCTTCTACTGTGTTACATCAGCCAATTGCTGGCGGTTTCCGATGGTGCCCTCTGGCAACTCCCAATGCCTGTGCCTGCTCTCCAGCCCGGTGGAGTCAGCCCACTGCCCTGACCGACAGCTCCTGTCACGCTTTCCAAGGGCAAGAGGCAGAAGCAGAGGGGTGGCAGCACCAGGCCTGGGCAGGACAGATCTGGAGGGAGGGAGGGTGGTGTGGCCCTGGGCACCAGCCACCCAGGCCTTCCCAGAGAGTGTGCTGCCGCCTGTATGTCCTGCAGGCTGGACAGTGGCTTGCACACCACTGGGCTCCGAGTGACCATGGAGGTCGAGTAAAAAGTCCAGCAGGAGGTGAAGCTGGAGGCTGGAGGCAGGACACAGACCTGGCGCAGGCGCAGATGTGGGAGCGGTCAGCAAGGGGCCCTGGGTCAAGAGAGAAGGCGAGCTGCTGAGGCCACGTCCTAGGAGGAGCCAACACAGCATGGGCTGCTGAGTCCTACAAGAAGTGGTCTGTGGGCTGGGCTGGGCTGGGCGGTGGGGCAGTCGCCTCACCCGTGTGGGCCCTGGGGTCGCGCCTCAGCACCACATAGAGATAAATACATAAAATGTCTTGTCTTAAAAAAAAAAAAAGTGAGCTGCTCACAGGTATCCACAGCCATCTGCCCCCAGCCTGGGCACAGGCACGTGGTGGTGGGCTGGTGTCTGAGTCCCCTCAGTGTAAATGTGGTCTTCAGACAGTGAACGCAACCTGGACACGGTCTTTTTCCTTTGTGCTCTGGGTCACACAGCCCAGGGCAGGGAGGAAATTGGACAACAACGTCTACCCCGGTGGTTGTGCCCAAGTCACGTGGCACTTCTCTGCCCCATAGTGCAGGGCACACAGCACCAGCTTCCTCCTCCCCACGGTGAACCTGAGAGGCCCGAGAGAGGCCCGAGAGGCCCAGGGCCAAGCAGCTACTTTCCTGCTGGTGCGCACCCCACCCCACTTACCCTGCTGGCCTCCCCGCCTTTTCCAGCCCAAGTGGTGGCTCTGATGGTAGGATCTGCTTCAGCCACATGAGGCTTATCCCCTCCCTGGTGATGGGCTTAGGGTTCCAAGGAGCAGGTCTCTGGCACCATTGCGGGGGTCAGCGGTGAGTGGCTATGCTACCAGCAGACATGGACTGTCCTGGGTTCACTTCACACATCCTGGCATCCACAGTTTGACAGGACACACTGGGACGGATGGATATCTTCTCACTCAGCCACTTTGGGTCTGCCGTACTCGGCAGCATGAGGAAGGTCCTCTCTTTTGTGGAGGCAGATGGTCAGCAAGCCTGACCATCCAATGCCTTCTCTCCATCCTGTTTGTTAGTGCTGCCCCTCGGGTGTCTTCAGACCTGCCCCCTGTCCATTCTCCTCCAGGTCTTCAGACAGATGTCCATGGTACCTGCTTCCTCTTCAGTGGACATAGTTTCATTTCAAAAAATCATATTTGGCCTTTTCTTTTCATAGAACTTGCTCTTTTCTTATGTTTGTTCCTCCTTTCATCCCTTCCCCTATTCTTCTGCATCCCACGTTGGATCATTCCAAAACGTTATTTTCTGCTTTGGGTCTGCCGTATGAACAGTGACCAGTGCCCTGCGTGCTCAAGCTGGACCCCAGACCCAGACTGCACTTTCCTCACCGAGTGCCTGGAAACACCACCCAGGCTGGCTTCACGGCTGGCTTCACGGACGCTGCCATCTCCAGGGACAGTTCTGACTAGCTCACACAAAGCTAGTGCCTCAGCCTGGGGCTCTGCGGGCCAACTGAAGGGACAAGCCTGAGCCCCCCATCAGCACAAGGGCAGGCCATAGTGACAAGTTCTTAGGAAGGAGAATTTAGAAGTTTTGAAAGAAAACCACCTCCTGGCCAGGGCTCATGGTGGATGGCTTCCCACTGGTCACCCTTTGTTGAGGGCAAGAGCTAGGAGTCTACTGCAGGTGGGGTCTGGCCCTGCTTGGTGCACAGAAAGGCCTTCTTCCCCACCACCCTCGTCTCTCCCAACCTTTACTGACACTGGGCAGGGGACAGAATCCTCTGCCCGCTGCACTCCTCTCATACCCTCCGAGGACCCAGGATTTCTTTCTGATCAGAAGGGTGTTTGTCAGACTGGTCAGCATGTCTAGGTCATCCATAGCAGGAAGGTTTTTGCAAATGACAGGTCATCACATTGCCAGAGGCAGAATCCATTTACCCACCTGCTGGTAGGTTTTTATTGGTGAAGGGTGCTAGGAACTGAACCCAGGGCTTGACCACTGAGCTACATCCCTAGCCTTTTTAATTTGAGACAGGGTCCACTACGTTCCTACGCTGGTCTTGAACTTGTGATCCTCCTGCCTCAGCCTCCCAAGTGGTTGGGAATGCAGGTGTGCACCACTGCAGCCAGCCCAGCAGGTTTAAACCCAGGGGTGCTTAACCCTTGAACCACATCCCCAACTGCCCCCCTTCTTTTAAATTTAGAGACAGAGTCTTGCTAAGTTGCTTTGTGCCTCGCTAAATTGCTGAGGCTGGCTTTGAACTCACGATCCTCATGCCTTAGCCTCCTGAGGTGCTGGGATAGGAAGGTGTGCACCACCGTGCCTGGCATTCCCTATGGACATCCCCCTTTCTCAGGAATCAACCATCAGGGAGTCTTCTCCTCTGTAAACGACGGTCATCGTCATCCCCCTCGCCAGGCGCTCCTCCCCTTGGCACTTCCAACCCCACTGAAACTCTGGCTGGCCTGGTGGGGCCCCAGTGCTGCTCAGAGCTGGCTGCCCATAGCCAGGGATTCTCCTCCTCCTGGCGCCACAGTGGTGTCTGTAAGTTCTCCAGGGGCGTGTCACTCCCGCAGCCCCAGCCTCCCTGCAGGTCAGGCCACCTGTGGGCCCCTCAGCTACGCAGGCCAACGGCCACCCGGCATCTTCCCCTCAGCTCAATCCACTCCTTGGCGCAGCAAACCTTCCTGTGGCTCTGGGGAGGCACAGGGGGAGGTGCACGTCTGAGCCCCCACTCTCTGAGAAGCCTTTATTCTACCCTCACTGCCAGATGGCACCGGGGCAGACTGATGCAGGACACGGGCTCCTGGCGGACCATGTGGCCCAGGCCTGAGGCCAGGCCATCTCTGCACTGCATCCCAATGTGCTGGGCACTCTCCATCCCCCCTTCTGGGGTCTGCTGTGGCCTATGCTCCTTGGTCTCACCTGTCAATCTTCCTCCTCTTCCTCTATTTTCCACAATGAGACCTTTGGCTCTGTACCCAGGGGCTTCCTTGGCCCTCTTTTCTGGCCTTTCTCTGGTGTCTTCTACTTGCCGCCTGACGTAGCTTCTCTGTGGAGCTCGCCCACGTCTCCCTGCGTGCTGGCCATGGGCCTTCTCTGCTCCCTTCTCTTCCCTGAACGCAGTCTTTGCTTCTGTCAGACTCCTTTGTGGGGCAAGAACCACCAGCTGCCGGCCCTGTGGGGCCTGTCTCAGAGCCTCCCCACTCCTCTCCTGCCTGGCCACAATGCCAGGCTGTGACTGGCCCTCCCACCTGAAGGCTGCTGTCCCCACAGGACCACGGTGTCCTCCAGCAGCAGGGAGCGGCTCATCCTGTGAGCAGCACAGATGGAGGAGGCATCCTCATGGCTCCCTGTTGAGCCAGTCCACCTGCTTCAGCACAGAGAGCACTGACCCGCACGAACTGGATGGGTTCAGGCAGCTGTGGCCAAACAGGCCAAGGGCAGGTACTTCCCCGGAGAGCCACCAGGAGGCAGCAGGCAGCACTCAACAGCAGGCCACGCCAGGGCTGTGCAGCCCTCACAGCACACCTGCTGCCTCTGCCTGGGAAAGCCCTCCTCCTACCAGACCTCTGTGTCCTCAGGGTCTGCACACAGGGACCCAAGGCCACACCCTACGCACTGTCAGGAACCCCATGGTCATCCAGAGCCAGGTCAAGTGGTGTTTTCCTGCTCACACAGGGTTGCAGCCCCAGCAGGCGGGAGAGGCAGGGCCAGGGGGAGGGGGTGCAGGGCTGTGAAGGGAGGTGGCGGGAGCTGGAGCCATTAGAGCTCTGCAGGGTGAGAGGGGACCCCGGACCCAAAGACACCAAGAGCACAACAGAACCCGGGACCCAAAGCACCAAGTCACCCTCTAGCCTGTCACCCCTTCCACACCAGAACCAGGCCCACCCTTGGCACCGGGCCACTCCCAACCTCTCCCCAGGGGAAGTGGCAGGGAAACTCCTAACATACCCCCACCAAGAAGGACCTGAGGGCACAAGGTCCTGTCTTCCTGGGGAACTGGAAAGGCCCAGGTGTGCCCCCTTCTCACAGGGCACCAGAACCCAGCTCCCGCCAACTCACCGGCCTTCTTCTGCAGGGTGGCCTCCACCCCAACAGACTCACCTGGCACCTGCGGGCTGACACATGCTCACACCAAGACCTACGTGGGCCCCGCCAGACACATGGGAGGCTACAGACACAGGCTGCAGGGAGCCTCTCCATCACCACTGAGGTGCCCATGGGGTGGTCACTGCCAGCTCACAACAGACACAGGGCAGAGGAGACAGTCATGCTCCAAGGAAGCAGAGCTCCCTTCCAGCCTGAGGCCGGGCAGAGACGGGTGGTCCCCAGTGGCAGAGAAGCAGCAAAAGACAGAGCAGCGTCTGCTGAGTGCAGGACCCTCGTAGCAGCAGTGGCTGGGCCAGGAAGATCCTCCCTCCAACTGCCCACCTGCCTTTCTACAGCTACTGGACTCCTGAATCTCCAAAATAGATATTTCTTAAGCAGACCCCCCCCAAAAGGGGCCCCTGAGATAAAAGTGAATGAGGTGGGCAGCCGTGCCCAGTCATCTTACCACAGCAGAACACCACCCTCAATGCATCCTGCTTCGCCATGCCCAGCATGGGCAGCATGGTGCTCAGGATGGACGGCAGGAAGGGGACCATGCCAAATGCTGCAAGAGAGGAGCCGTCATGAGGCTGCAGCCAAGTCTGACCTGCACACGCCTCGGGCAGGGAAGGCCACAGAGCACCATCAGCACGGCCCTGAGTACCCGCCAGCCTGAGCAGGTGGCAGAGTGCCAAACCCAAGGCCCAGGTACTCCCCAGAGGCCCAGATCAAGCTGGCACCTACCATTGGACACTGAGAGGCTGGCAAGAGTCTGCAGCACAGAACAGTGTGGCAGGACCCCGGGCTGGAACCTGCTGAGCACCTCCTCCATCACCTGGTTGATGAACCGCTTTCCCACAGCCACCAGGACGCTGCTCGCAGCCTGCTGCCAATCACAGTCCAGGCCCTGCACCCCAGAAAGCCATAAGGCAGACCTCTCCCTGGATCCTCCCCACAGGCTCCAGCAAGAATTCTGCCCTAGGTGACAGCTGGCCAAGGACAAGCCACCCTGTTTCAGTGTCCCTACTAGGTTACTAAGTGCAGGTCAGAGGGACCACATGGTACAGCCTCCCCTCCAAGGGCCCTCAGCCTGCAGGAGAAGCAACAGAGCTAAGAGAAGTCGGGCGAGGTCTGCAGGAGAATGTGGCCCATGCCATGGGCCGACCACCGGGTAGAAGACAGACCAGGAGTGCACGGCACCAGTGACCTTAGTGCCCTGCATTAAGGCACCTTGTTCTCACTTTACCTTCTGCCTCTGAAAATTATAGGGTGGCCATCCCCTGACCTAGAGGGTGTGCACAGGACCAAGGGGTCTCTGCCAGCCCTGAGCCAGCCAGACACAAAGCCCTATGCCTGAGATTCCTGGATAGAGGCCAGGGAAAAGGAGTCTCCTCCTGAGGGCAGGACTGAGCCTGCAAGACCAGAGGCCCATACCTTCGTCCTGGTCATCTCGCTGGAGGCCAGGAGGATGAGAATGCTGGCTGTGTCCTTGTCCAGCTGGTGGATGTGGCTGCTCAGGACCATCTCCATGGCCCTCAGGATTAGAGCGCGATAGGGCTGAGCCAGCTGGGAAGAGAAACCCCCAGGAAGGTTTCTGAGGTGAGGATCACCCCAGCATTTGCTTTCTCACGGGGACTCAACTACACAAGGCCACTTCCTGCCTCGAACACAGCATCCTCTTGAGCCCTCAGAACCTGCTCAAGTGCCCACATCTCTTTAGGAGGGCTGAGAAGAGGCTTCTAATGAGTTGGTGGCTCCTGCTTTCCCAGTATGGCCAGCAGGGTCTCCTGGTCAGGAGTTCCAAAGACCCTTCTCTTTCCCTGCCCGGGCCTCCAGTCTGAGGAGAGGACACCTTCTTTCTCCATCTCTCTTTGCAGCCAGGACTGTGCTTGCCTCTCACTGCCGTTCCCCAAGGCTATGAAAAGCTCGAGTCACAAATGCAGATGCCGCTGCTGCTGTGGCCACCATGCCACATTCTCTGCGCTGGACCTGCTGACTCCTCCTAGGTGTACCTGCCATGGTCCTGCCGCTCACTTCCACCGTCCACCCTGGCAGCTCAAGTTGTCCTCACCTCAACTGAGGACACCAGTGGCATGGGCCGACCACCGGGTAGAAGACAGAACAGTAGAGATGCCCAGCAGAGCGGCAACCGCCAGGCCCCAAGGGCAGGCCCTGGGGCTGCTGCTGCTGAAGGCATCCAGCTTCCCACAGGAGCCTCTCCCAGCGGTGCCTGCCCCCAGGGCAGCCCATGCCAGGTGGCATGGGGACCAGGAGGGCAAGGCAGGGCGGGACAGGCGGCACTGCTGCCCTTCCTGGGTGACGGCAGCAGCTGTGGCCACTGGCCACAATGGCAGCACAGGAGTGGGGGCGCGCCTGCAGGTGGACACACCAACTCTGTTCCTGGGGACAAATGGCACAGCTTGGTGGGGAAAGGAATTCCCGGGTCCCTGGGCCCCAGGTGACAGGCGTGTCTGCTATGCCACACAGTGACCCTCTGTCTCCGGGCCCACAGGGGACGAGACTTCTGCTCCTGGAACTAAACAGTGCACATCCTAGCAGCTCAAGGACACTACCAGCACCCAGGGCCCGCCAGTCTTCGAGGAAAAACTTCGACCCTGGGCTGTTTTCAGCCCGAGATTTCCCATCCTTGAGCGCTGGGCCTCAGTGGTGGGGACACAGGCCTCCAGGCAGTCCCACTGGCTGGCTCCCACTGCCTGCCTTCACAGCCTTGGCAGCCACCGGGCACTCAGTGCTACCACAGACGGCGAAGCGCCCCTTCCAGGGAGAGCTGCCTTCGGCACGCCCACGTCGGGGAGCACTTTCTTTAGAGAATAAGGAAATTTGGGGTGGAAAATTGGAAAATTAACGTTAATTGGTAGGACTTCATTTAATCAAGAGTATTAATTAAATACTGGGAGACAACTCTGATAAAGCAGGCAGACACTTGTTCCCACCTGATCTAGAGCCACAGCTTCAGCCACTTCCTGGCTCTTGGCCTGGACACACCTCCAGGAGCCCACGTGGCCTTCCTTGGCAGCTAATTCTCCTTACGTACACAAAGGAGCTTTGGGGGGGGAATCTGCCTTTTTCCCAGGCATAGGGAAGAAAAGGAATTCCTGGGCCTAAGTCCTCAGGTCACAGCTGATGGCACACCCATCAGCTTTGCTGACAGGCCAGTGGCAGGGATGCGTGACCCAGGAAGGGGTATGTGACTAGGGAGTGGGAGACAATACTCTGAAAACTGTCCCAGGAAGCTGCTTTTAAAATAGAGTATGCAGGGCTGGGGTTGTGGCTCAGTGGTAGCACGCTCGCCTGGCATGTGAGAGACCCTGGGTTCGATCCTCAACACCACATAAAAATAAATAAACAAAATAAAGATACATATAAAAAAGTTGTCAAGCACTCTCGAGTTCCATCTCAGGTCCCAAAAAGTAAATAAAAATCAATTAATCAAGGACGGACTCTCTCTGCCCTGGGGCTGGGGCTGAGTGGCCTTCCCACTCAGCATTAGGGCCCTCCAGTGGTGGAGCGCTTGGGTGGGCCAGGCTGGCGAGCTCTTTTGGTTGGTGCGTTAAGTCCTGCCTTTACTCCCTCAGTCCTGGGGCTGGCACCGGCTGTGCTCTACTGCTAGGCTACATCCCAGTCCTTTTTGAGACAGGGTCTTGCTAAGATGCAGAAGTTGGCCTCGAACTTGTGATTCTTCTGCCTCAGCCTCCCAAGGTGCTAGGGTTACTGGCAGGCTCTGCCATGCCCAACTAAGGGCCGCTCCTGACTAGGAGGCGAAGGCTGCCGAGACCTCAGGACATAAAGGACACAACTTACATATGGCAAAGTGAAAACGCGGGATCCTTCCTGGCTGCTCATTTTTAAGGAAAAGGTTTCATTTCCATTTCTCTCTTGAAGACTGCCACAGGCAGAGAAGCTGAGGTGGGTGGTGCTCAAGGGCTTGGCCTTCCTGGTTGTTTTCCACCAGGCCCCACCAGAGAGACCGGATTACAGCGTGGGGTGACGGAACTTGGGCACTGACCACACCCTCCGTGGTGCAGAGCTGGGACAGGAACAAGACTGGCTCACCGTGAAACAGACCCAAGGCGAGGCCCGTCCGAGTGCGGCTCCATGGCTCTCAGGTGTCAGTGGGTGGCCGCGGAGGCGGCCCTGTCTTTTCCCCAGGCTTGATTAATTGTGACTCAAAGTTCAAAGGGTGGCCACAGGGGCAGCCCTTATGGGGTCCCCTCTTGCCCTGAATAAATCCTGTTCCTTTCACTACTGAAAACAAACAAATGTGGCCCCAAAAATCCCCCTGCATAAAGGCATGTCAGCACAGCCCTAAGGCCATGAACTCAGCTACACAAAGGCCCAATGCTGACCCCACAAAAATGTGATAACCTGAGATATATCTTTAGTTTCCAGGTGCACAACTCCTAAAATCCTTGGATTCTCCAAATGGTGGTTTTTTGTTTGTTTGTTTTTGGTACCAAGAATTGAACCCAGGGGCACTTAACCCCACTGAGCCACATCCCCAGCCCTTTTTTACATTTTATTTAGAGACAGGGTCTTGCTGAATTGCCCAGGGCCTAAGTTGCTGAGGCTGGCTTTGAACTCACAATCCTCTGCCTCAGCCTCTCCAGCTGTGAGTGCCACTGCCCCAAGCTCCAAAATGCCTTTGTATGCTGAGGACATGACTTGGCTGGGGCCCTTGGCAGCTTCAGGATGGGCGGGGCTGGTCACTGGAAAAACCAAAGAAGGATTAGAGGCTAGGGACTTGCTACCCCACCCCAGCCACCAGGGACGGGAGAAGAGTGAAGATGAGCTGATCACAGAGCAATTATCCTCCATAAAACCTAAGAACAAGGTCCAAGGAGCTTCCAGGCAGCCAGCAGGTGGCACACCCCAGGAGGGCATGGGGGTCCTGCGCCCGTCCCACCCCACCCTGTCCTCTGGGGCCCACCTGCATCCTTTGTCATATCTCTGATGAACCAGTGAACACGCATGCTTCCTGATTCCAGGAACCGTTCTAGCAAAGTCACTAAACCCAAGGAGGAGACTGTGGGAATCCTGATCTCTAGATGGTGCTCACATCAGGACACAGTGTCAACAGGGGCTTGACACTGCCACCTCAAGTGCGGCTACCTTGGGGACCTGACTCTACCTCCAGGCAGACAGGGTCAAAATGGAACTGAACTAGAGGACATGCAGTTGATATCCAGAGGGACTGACCGACTACATGGAAAATGCCCCACACATCCAGTCCCAGAAGTGTGCTGGGCTGTGAAAGTGCAGAGGAGAACCAAGCTTATCCGTACCTCCGTCTCTCTCAGGATACCCCAGGATGAGGCCAAGTCTCCACTCCAGTCCAAACAGAATCCAACAGTCACTTCAGTTCTGAAGTTGGGCTCTAACACCCCCATATGGCCCTGGAATCAATTCCACTTCTAGCCAAATAGTGGCTGATGCGAAGGGACCAGCCCAGCCCTGCACATGGGGGCCCAGGCCCTCGCAGCCTTGTGTACAGCTTAAGTCCCCACACAGAGATGAGCAGTCCCCACAGTCCGCTTGTGTGAGGAGGAGACTGTCAAGAGGCTGGAAAGCAGACAGGAGTCTGTGACACAGAAACTAGTAGAAGGGAAGGGGGAGAGATCCACCACTATTTGAAAACTGTTTGACTATTTGTGCATCTCTTCCCACCACTCCCCAGGGCCTGACGGCCCCAGGTGGAACCTGTTGTCCTGTGCCAGACCTTGGTGGATGTGTGCAAGACTGGCCATGCCCCGCAGAGCAGCAGAGCTGTGCCCAGGGCCCCTCTGCACTGAGAGGCAAGCGGCAGTCACAGGCCTCCGGGTCTGTGAAAACAGAACCCCAAACACCTAGGCCAGCCAGGAGCTGAGGCCATAAAGCCCCCCAGGTATAAAGAATACTGACCGGCACCTGGCAGCGGCAGGTGAGTGCTGGGTGGTTTCCTGCTACTGCACCCCTGGGATTGAATTCTGGAGTACCTGCCTCTGAGGTACAACCCCAGCTCCCTAGCACTTTTTTTCTTTTGTATTGAAACAGGATCTGAGTTGCTGAGGCTGGCCTCAGACTTGGAAGGCAAACAGCAGAACCTACAGGCAGTCACTGAGACCTCCTGGCAGCAGCTTGCAGGAGCGGGAAAGGGCTGGGGAGGGTCAGGTGCCAAGAGACGAGGTCAGCACTCACCGTGCACGGGAATGGGAAGGGGGATTCTGTTCCCAGTCAGCTAAACTACAGGTAGAAAAGAGGTGAAGTCAGAGGCCAAGTGGAAGGGAGAGGCACCCAGGTCACAGGGGCTCTGCAGCAAGCCACACGAAGGGGCTCCTTCCCCCGGCCCTGGCCAGGTCCTCCGCTGGTCAACACACCTTCTGTCCCACAACTGGATGCTGGTGTCAGAGTGCCACGTCACACCGAGCAGTGCCTGGCACTTCAGTGCTGTACCTGGCCCTCCGAGAAAGAAGCTCCGGGCTCAGGGAAAGCCCCAGGAAGCACTGCAGGCGAAGGCATGTGCAGCGCTGACCTGGCACAAGGGTGGCCCGCCAGTCCCCCTGGCTCACCCAGCTCCTGAGCAAGCAGGAGGGGCAAACAGAAAGGGAGCGGCCCTCCACGAGGTGTCCCGAACCCCAGCACCCTTGGCAGTGCTCTCCTGGAACAGGCGATTTCCCCAAGAGTGGCAGTCAGCAGATAAGAGGAAACACGTCACACAGACGTCCCTTTCCACACAGCAAAACGTCAGTTAAAAAAATAATAGCGGGGCTGGGGCTGTAGCTCAGGGGCAGGGTGCTGGCCTAGCATGTCTGAGGCACTGGGTTCACGTATCAGCACCACATTAAATAAATAAATATGGGGCTGGGGATGTGGCTCAAGCGGTAGCGCACTCGCCTGGCATGCGTGAGGCCCGGGTTCGATCCTCAGCACCACATACAAACAAAGATATTGTGTCCGCCGAGAACTAAAAAATAAATATTAAAAAAAAATTCTCTCTCTCTCTCTCTCTCTCTCTCTCTCTCTCTCTCTCTCTTTAAAAAAAAAAAAAAAAAAAAAATAAATAAATAAATAAATAAATAAATAAATAGATATATTATGTCCATCTACAACTAAAAAAATAAAAATAAAAAAATAATAGTGGGGACTGGGGCTATAGCTCAGTGATAGAGAGCTTGCCCTGGATGCATGAGGCCCTGGGTTCGATCCTCAGTAAATAAAATCCACATTAAAAACAAATAAAAATATTGTGTCCATTTAGAACAAAAATAAATAAATACATAAATAATAAAAATAACAGTGGTCTTTTGAAACCGTGAAACCGAGGAAAACCAGAAGGTGCGTGTGACGATTTCCAATGGCAGAGCTATGCGGTCCCACAGGGCACCACTGTGCCAGGGTGCCTGCACCCGCAGAGAGCTCTGATGACCTCAGATCTTGGGACAGTAGCCTCACATCCACACAGGGCTAAGGGAGAGTCCTGAATGTCCCAGGCTGTGGTGAGTCAGCCACACCTGCAGGAGGATGGGACTCTCCAGGGTACAAGAGAAGGACCTGCTCCTTCCTGGGAGAAGCTCCTCGGGGAGTGGATGTACTGGTGGCCTCCAGGATAAGGCAGAGCCTTGGGGACCCTCGCAAGCCCTCAACAAAGCACTCAGACACTTGAATTACACACTTTGGAAACAGCCTTCCTCTCCCTGGGCAGAGAGCCACTCAGGCACCGCAAATGGCGCGCACACGAGCAGGACGGCTGCCGCCCAGCCCAGCCTGACCAAGGGCCTCACCCCAAAAGTGGCCATTCTCCTGAAATGCCTGGCCTTGAGGGAGCCCAGAAGCTGCTTTCCGCTGACTGCCAAGCTGGGAACCTACCCTGCAGCTCTTGCTGCCATCTCCTCCCAAACCATAGCACAGATGAGAGTGTTCCTGGAGCCACCATGCCCAAGGGGAGAGGTACCTTGTCGTGCTGTCGCAGGTACTCGTTACAGGCGCGGAGCATCTCCCTGGGACGTGCCTCCCCGAGGGAGCACAGAGCACTGCAGACCTGTTCCTGCACCACAGGCTCCTTGTCGGTGATGGCATCCAGCAAGGTGAAGGACAGCTCTGCAGTGACAAAGCCCAGTCAGTGGCTTGAGTCTGAGGCGTCCCTGTCAACCACATTCCTGCAGCTGACGCCCCCAGACTCAGCAGCAGGAGATGGCACATTCTGGCACCACCAGCCTGAGGCCTCAGGACCCACAAGACACGGCTCCAACAGGCAGTGCTTGCACAGGTGGGAGCTGAGCGGAGGGGCAGGGACCTGCAGTGAACAATAAATGAACCAATGAAGCCACAGTCCCTGTCCCACAACACTCTGCCTAGCAGGACCAGATGTGAATGAGCAATCAACAGACCAACGAGGCACTATGCAGACCAGATCCAGCAACCGCAGCCCTTCCACTGGGCCCAGGGCAGGTGGGGCATCTGAGCCCGCTGACCATCCCGAGAAGATGATCCAGGCTGGGCTGGGAATGCCCCAGGCTCTCTGCTCTACCAGCACCATGCCCAATGCCCACGCTGCTAATGAGGACAGCCCAGGAGGCACTTGCCATGGCAACAGAATAGACAGGCATCGGAATGAGGCTCAGGCTCCCCTCTGGGGAGGAATTCCAGAGCAGGAAGCTGGGCTTTTAACAGCCCTCCCCACCCAAGACTCAAGAGTTGGCTGGGTGCCGGGGTTCATGTCTATAATCCAGAAACCTAGGAAGCGCGGCACAAAGATTACAAGTTCAAGTCCAGCCTGGGTCACTTAGCAAGACTCTGTCTAAAATAATAAAAAGGAAAGGTGGGGGATTGATAAGATCTCACTGTATCTAAGGCCAAGTTCACCTCAGGAAACCAAACCTGGACCCTCTGACGAACACCCTCACCTGTTTCTAGGCTCTGGACTACACATGGAGACCATCCTCTGTGGACAAGTACATGCCCTTCCTCTCCCTCATCCCAACAGCTCTGTGTCCCTGTCCTGACCTGGCTGGGCCTCGGATCTCACAGGTACCCAAACCCATTCCCATCCACCTCCATTTGTCAATGCCCTCACACTGCAGGCCTCTCAGCATCCCTCAAGCTGAGGAGGCAGCACCCAGAGTGGCACTTATAGCGCCCAAGGGACGGCTCAACCGTCAGCAGAGCTCCAGGAGGCAGAGCCATGTGGCCAGAATCTCACCCGACACCTGCAGTAGGCCACTGGTGATGTGCCTTGTCAGCTGGGAAAGCTGTGGCCAGCCAAGGCAGACCAGGGTCACGGCAGGTCTTGTTTAAAAGGGAGTGAGGATGGGCTGGGATTGTGGTTAGAGGTGGAGCGCTCGCCTAGCAGGCACGGGGCGCTGGGTTCGATCCTCAGCACCACATAAATATAAAGATATTGGGTCCACCTATAACTAAAAAATAAATATAGAAAAAAAAAATGGAGTGAGGGCCAGGCCGGCGGCACACACCTGTAATCCCAACAACTTGGGAGGTTGAGGAAGGAGGATCAGGAGTTCAAAGCCAGCCTCAGAAGATTAGCAAGGCACTCAGCAACTTACCAACACCCTGTCTCTAAATAAAATACAAAATAGGGCTGGGGATAGAGATCTCTGGTGGAGTGTCCCTGAGTCCAATCCCTGGTACCAAAAAATAAATAAATAAATATATTCTTAAAAGAGGATGAGGGTACAGTGATCAGGGACACCCACTCCAAGTGTGCCACACTGCAGAGAAACCACCATTTCAGGTCCACCTACACTGTTGCCGTAGCCTGAATACTGGCCTCTCCAAACTCACGCTGGAACTTGACCTCCAATGTGGTGTTTTAAGAGATGCGGCCTCTGGGTGGTGACCATCCTGACAGCAGGTGGCATTTGTGCCTTACCAAGGGTCAGTGGGATCCCTAGTCCCTCTATCCCTCGGTCATGTGAGGACATGGCAAGAGGTGCTACTGAGGAAGCAGAAAGCAGCCCTCATCAGACACAAACCTTCAGGTCTTGATTTGGGTCCTGCCAATCTCTAGAGCTATTAGAAAAAAAAAAAAAAATGTATTGTCTATGAGTCCCCCAGTCTAGGGTATTTTCTCAGAACAGCCCAAGCAGGATAGGACAATTACTGCATTCTTACTTCTCTTTAATGAAAACTTGGGGAAAATCTGTCCTTTCAACAGTCATTCCCACAAACCACGTTCTGAATGCCATGGCTCATCTGGATCCTAAACCCCAACAGGTGAGCTCCACATCCTGCCCAGACCCCACCAGGCTCCCAGGTATCAAGTGGACAGTCCATGTTGGCTTTGTCCTGTCCCAACAGCAGAGGGCAGGAGGCACCTGGCCATCTACCCCATGTCCTGAGCACTCACTCTCCATGTAGGACTCTGCCATTTCTGAGTTCTCAGCTTCCACTGCCTAAAGTGCACATGGAGAGCTTCTCCAGCCTAGAAGACAAAAACACAGATTTAATTCACAAGCCTCCATAATACCAAGTTTATGTGCAGTTACCGTTTTTGTGCAAAACACATTTAAATGAATTTCCCCTGGGAACTATCTCTACTGCAGCTGGTAAAATTATTCAGAGAGTCGAACAGACCCCCCCACACACATAGCTGGCAGCTGGGGGAAGTGCTGCCCACAGAATGGCCTCACCATCCTGAGTACTGGCAGACAAAGCTGCTCCCCGACCCAAAGCACCTGTCCCTTCACTGAGGAGACAGTGGACACTGTGCCTCACACACCACAGTCCTCAAAGCGCTTGCAGAGATGGCCCCTCCAGCACACAGACTACTCATGCGGTAGTCTCATGCTCACGTCCTGTGCCCTGTCCTCCAGAGGTCAGAGAGGCCACAGCTCACCCTCGCCTGGCAGCCAGCTTCACCCTAACCACTTGGCCTCCGTTCACTGAGGATCCACGAGCCCCACGGTCCCCTTCATCTCCCATCCAGCATTCCTTCCTGATGCGCTTCAGGGAAAGTAAGGAGAGACACCTGACCCCGCCGCCCTGGCATCTCAAAAGACTGTGCCCACATGGAGAGGAGGCAAGGTTAGAAATGGTGTCAACCTTGGGAGTTGCAGAAATTAAAAATAAATGAGAGGTTGGGGATGTGGCTCAAATGGTAGCGCGCTCGCCTGGCATGCGTGAGGCACTGGGTTCGATCCTCAGCACCACATACAAATAAAAGATATTGTGTCCACCTAAAAAGGAAAAATAAATAAATAAAAAATAAATATTTAAAAAAAATAAAATAAATGAGAATTCTAGTTCAGGAAGGCAGGCTGACCCCAAGCATTTACCAACCACACCAAAACTCCAATAAAATGACAGAAAAGATGCATGTTTTAAAAGGGTAAACCCTTAAGAGCAAGAAAAGACAGCTAACAGACAGAAACTCCCAGGGACCCAACAAGACAGAGAGGCAGAGCAGGCTGCTGTGACACTGAGGGCATCAGCGCAGCACTGCCCCTTCCTTCCTGGAAAGCATCTAAAAGGAACAAGGAAAACGGGAAATAGACACACTATTCCATCTGCAGCCCAGCAAGGAGAGGGGGCAGGGCACAGGGCCGACTCAGAAGAGCCCACACAGCACTCTTCTCAGGGGAGGGGACGGCTGGCGTGAAACCTCAGACCCCAAGTTCCCAGACCTGGACCGAGTCCACGCGGCAGAGGAGCCAGGGACAGAGGCTTTGCCTGTGTAAAGCCACCACTGCTGATCTCCACCATTCAACAGAAGGTGACCCAATCACATGACCTAAGGGTGGCCCTGACCCAACTCAAACAGGAGCAAACTAAGATGGCTGGGCACCAGGGACCATCTGCCCCAGACAGGTGAGCGTGACAGGAGCCACCCAGCGCTCCCACCAGAGCACCTCAAGAACTAGACAGGCTAGGCATGCAGCCCACGCCTGTGATCCCACCAACCTGGGAGGCCAAGGAAGGAGGACTGTGAGTTCAAAGCCAGCCTCAGCAATTTAGTGAGGCCCTGAGGAACTTGGTGAAACCCTGTTTCAAAATAAAACATAAAAAGGGGCGTTGGGGCTGTGGCTCAGTGGTGGAGCACTTGCTGAGCATGTGTGAAGCACTGGGTTCAATGCTCAGCGCCACATATAAGCAAATGAATAAAATAAAGGTCCATCAACGTCTAAATTTTTTAAAATAAATAAATAAAACATAAAAAGGGCTGGGGCCAGGCGTGGTGGTGCATGCCTGTAATCCCAGCAGTTCAGAAGGTTGAGGCTCATGAGTTCAGAGCCAGCCTCAACAAAAGTGAGGCGCTAAGCAACTCAGTGAGACCCTGCCTCTAAATAAAATGCAAAATAGGGCTGATCAGTGGTTGAGAACCCCTGGGTCCAATCCCTGATACAAAAAAAAAAAAAAAAGAAAGAAAGAAAAGAAAAGAAACTGGACACAATACATGAAAATGTATTTCTTAGAATGACAGACATCAGAAAGCGAAGGCCAGTGAACCCTAGGGGTGGGAAATGGGGGCCCCTCAACTACCCCAGGGCACTGCGAGGAGGAAGAGCCCCAGGCCTTGAAGCAGGCCAAAGGGGCTGAGAAACAGAGCCAGGAGGGTGGCCGGCTCCAAGACAGCTGGTGTACAGGCTCCAGGAGCTGAGAGTCGCCCAGGGCTACGGTGACAAGTGTCCCCACAGACACAAGTGCTAAAGGCTTGGTTCCCAGGGTAGAGTTATTGGGAGGGTGGAACTTTTAGGAGGTGGGACCCAATGGGAGGTCCATAGCTTACTGGGGGTGTGCCCCAAAAGGGGATTATGGGACCCTTGCCCCAACCCTTTCCTGGCCACAAGGTAAGCAGTTTTCCTATGCCACTTGCTCCCCATCATGTCTACCCAGTACCCTCACCAGAAGGCTAAAAGCAACAGGTCTGTCTGATCATACAATGGAACCTCTAAACCATAAATTAAAATAACCTTTTTGCTTTTATAAATTCATTATCTCAGGTATAATCTTACAGTGATGGAAAGCAGACTAACACATCCAGAGAGAACGCTGGAGACCTGCAGAGGGTCTTCCAGGCACTCAGTGAATTGTGATCAGTGCTGGGTTGGCAGAATAATGTCCCCAAAGATGCCCATTCCCGAATACACAGAATACATGAACACTTTCACTTATATGGAAAAGGGATTTAGCAATGAAATTAAAGGTATATACCTAGAGACTAGATTATTGTGGATTATCAGGGTGAGAGCAGATCCTTCAAAGCAGAAAATTTAGCCAGGCATGGTGGCACCTACCTGTAATCCCAGTTACTCAGGAGGGTGAAGTAAGACATGTGCCAATTTGAGATCAGTCTAGACAATTTAGTGGGATCTTAAAGAAATCAAAAGGCCTCGGGATGTAACTCAGTGATAGAGCACTTGCCTAGCATAAACAAGGCCCTAAATTCAATCCTCATACTCCACCCCCACCTCCACCCCCACCCACCCACCCCACTAAAAAAAGAAAACTGTCTCACTGAGTCAAAGAGAAGAAATAAGAGAGTAAAAAAAAAAAAAAATTCAAGGCATGAGAAACACTCAACCCACCACTGGTGACTCTGAAGATGCAGGAAGGTGGCTTTGATACAAGAAATAGGGGTGGCCTACAGAAGCCCTCAGCTCATAGGTGGAAAGAAAGCAAGGACTTTGGTACTAAAATGCAAAGAAACAAATTTTTTAGACAACCTGAAAGCAGGGCTGGGCATGTGGCTCAAGCGGTAGCGCGCTCGCCTGGCATGTGCGCGGCGCTGGGTTCAATCCTCAGCACCACATACAAATAAAGATGTTGTGTCTGCCGAAAACTAAAGAAAAATAAATATTAAAAAAATTCTCTCTCTCTCTCTCTCTCTCTCAAAAAAAAAAAAAAAAAGACAACCTGAAAGCAGAAACAGATCCTTCCCAGAGCCACAAAAAAGGAACGCAGCCCTACCTATATCTGGATCTTCACCTAGTGAGACCCACGTGGGGTTTCTGACTTTAAGCAATTTAAGATGATGAATCTGTGTAATAACTTTAAGTCTGTGCTAATTTGTTACAGCAGCGTTAGAAAACTAATACAAGTGCCACAGAAGGAAAAGTAACCGAAAGTGGGGAAAACCTACCCAAAGGGATTGGCAAAAACAGCATCCGGAGCTTACAAAGGGCCAGGAATGTGCCTGGTCCCAGGCCAGAGTGAAAAGCACAGACGTCACCAGGTACAGGTACCAGGCAGAGTGCTACGGAAGGGTCTTACCTTAGTGATGACATAAAACTTCCCCTAGACTAAATGCTGCTCTGTCCCCTCACAAAGCTAAAAGAAGCCCTGAATGGACTCAAGTGCATCCAAGAAACTTACCACATCCTAGCACAAAGTTCAAGCGGGATGACAGGGTGCAGCAAGGAGAGACGCAATGGCTGGTATCCAAAGTTACCAGGAGGCTGAGGTAGCGCGAAGAAGAAGGGGGGGGAGGGCGAGGGAGGGAGCACGGAAAAAAAGAAGACGAGACCCATGACGAAGATGAATGGCTCGAAGCCAACTGACCCGGACAAGCACAAAGGAGAGACTCGGCAGACGAGGTCATGCCAACAGTCACTGTGACTTACGTCACATATTCAAACACTGCAGGAAAGGTGCTGTGTTCACAAGAGGTTCAGGGTAAAAGGGTGGGAAAAGAAGATCAAGCCAGCCAGACTGCCGGTCTCATCAACACGACAACTCTGGACACTCTGTGGACACATAACAGAGCCCCAGAAGGCACAGAGCAAGCCTGATACGAACGGAGGGAGCACAGACAGACCTGAGTAACGGCTTTCAACACTCCTCTCTCCGGGACAGAGAGGACAAGGGGAAAACCAGCAAGACAGAGGTGTGAATGGCCACACTGTTGACCAATTTGACCTGATCAGCATTCACTGAACGCTCCCTTCGATAACATTAGGATACATGTGGGTTTTTTTCCCAAAAACACAGGAACATTTGCCAAGACTAACCATATTCTGGGCAATAAAACAAATCTTATAAATGTCAAAAATTCAGGCTGGGGATGTGGCTCAAGCGGTAGCGCGCTCGCCTGGCATGCGTGCGGCCCGGGTTCGATCCTCAGCACCACATACAAATAAACATGTTGTGTCTGCCAAAAACTAGAAAATAAAATAAAATTAAAAAAACTGACACAAACACTTTAGCAAATGCAATAAAATAATATTTTTTAAAAAATAAATAAATGTCAAAAATTCAAGACATACAAAGTACATTCTCTGACCACAATGAATAAAATAAATCAATAAGAGAAAGATAACTAAGAAAGTCTCAAGTACTTAGAAACTCTTCACTATGCTTTGAAGTCATGCAGGTACCACAAAAGGAACACAAAATGGAATCACAAGGTGGGAGGGTGGCCCTCACCTGGGATCCCAGTAATCTGTGAGGCTCAAGCAGGAGGTGGCAGTCCTAGCCCGGCCCGGGCAACCCAGAGAGACGCCGTCCCAAAATAAAAACCAAAGGGCTAGGAATGTGGGCCAGTGGCAAGACACCCTGGTTCAATGCAAAAAGTTATAAACCACGTTAAAATAAAAAGTTATGTTGAATTCTGTGGAGTTTACAGCACAAGTCTATATTAAGAAAGAATGCAAGGGGCTGGGGCTGGCTCAGTGATAGAGCGCCTGCCTCCCACATGTGAGGCTCTGGATTCGATCCTCAGCACCACATAAAATAAATAAACAGAGATGTTTTTTAAATTAAAAAAAAAAAAAAGGATGAATGAATGAAGCCCACACAGTGGTGCACACCTGTTATCCCAGTGGCTCAGGAGGCTGAGGCAGGAGGATTACAAGTTCAAAGCCAGCCTCAGCAATTTAGGAAGGCCCTAAGCAATTTAGTAAGACCCTGTCTCAGAATAAAAAATAGAGAGGGCTGGGGATGTGGCTCAGTGGTTAAGTTCCCCAGGTTCAATCCCTGGTACCAAACCAACCAACAAAGACCAGTGGATAGAAGGTGGAGAGGGAGGGAGGAAGTGCTGGGAGTGATACTGGCCAAATTATAGACAATGCAGGACAAATCATTCATAATACATGTGACAAGACTATTTTCCTAATATAATATGCAAAGGAGTTTGTGCATTACTAAGACAAACAAGAAAAAGGGCAAAGAACATATAGGATTTCTTAGGAGAAATAGCCCACAGATAAATGGAGGCTGTGCTGATCACTCCTTCAGACCAACAGCTCCATCCTCCCTTTCCAGAGCAGAGGGACAGTGTGGTACAATGGTCAGTCAAGGACTCAGTGCTGCAAGCAGACACCTTGTGGGACTGTGGCACAGCCATCAGCCCACATAGACTCTGCCTGGGCCCCTCCACCCTCTACAAGTGCTGATGATCAGCACCTCTAGTCATACTCTGACTTGGAGAGAAGCCAGGCACGTGGTAGGTTCCAAGAGCATCCCAAGTCATAAGGACAGGGATGCTGGGTGCTAGTACCCCTGGCAGAGCCAGAGGAAAGGCCACTCAAGCCAGATGGCCCAGAACTTTTTCACATCTCTCAACAGAGACCCTCACACTAGTGCACAGATATCAAGAAATGTACAGACATGTTAAGAAAAATAGGGCTGGGGACATAGTTCAGTTGGTAGAGTGCTTGCCTCGCATGCACAAAGCCCTGGTTCACTCCCTAGCACCACAAGAAAAAAAGAAAGAAAGAAAAACCACCAGATGCCCACCATGGTGGTTTTATTTAAAAAAATAAAACAAAACTATGGAAGAAGAGGTAGGAGGTCGAGTTGATGGGGTCTGTCCTCCTACACTCTTACATGAATGATGAAGCTGTGTCCTCTCGGTTCCACATTTAGTAAATGCCCACTTGGCCCTGTCTGAGGCCCACAAAGTCCTTGTATGAGGGCTCTCTTTGCCACAAAAGGACTCACAGGAACCCAGGACAGCAGCACAGGCCTATAATCCCAGCAACTTGGGAGGCTGAAGCAGGATAACAAGTTCAAAGCCAGCCTCAGCAACTTAGCAGGACTCTCAAAATAAAAAATGAAAAGCTCAGTGGTAGAGTTCTCCTGGGTTCATTCCCCAGTACTGAAAAACAAAACAAAACAAAACAAAAAAAAAACACTCATAAGTATTACAGCCGCTGCATGTGTGGACACAACAGAAGTATTACATCACCTGCACTGAGCCCAGAGGGGGCAAGCACACCACAGCCCAGAGGCTATGATGAGCTGGCCTGGAGGGTCAGACATATATGGGGTGGTCACGGACTGCCCTAGCCAGACATGGAGTCCAAGGGCCCTTTTTCCCTAGCACAGGGGCCAGAGAAGAGTCAACTTCTAGAGTCACCAGCACAAACTTGGGCTGGGTGACTGCTTGTCAACCCCCAAGAACACAATTTCTCAACATAATCCAAGTGGAGCTATGTCACTGGGTTCACATACCAACTCCCCAAGCAAGGTGGCCCTCTAGTTCAGTGAAGAAAGCATGATTCTCATGATTTATCAACCATCATTCTCTGAGCACTTCCCAGGAGCTCACAAGAGCCGTGGGAGCCTCATCTGGTGCTCCTCCCCAAGGGAATCAGACTCTGTGAGCTGCACTGGCAGAGAACATGCTTACACTCAAACAACTTAGTTCACAGAAAGAGGGTCCAAGGCCTGGGGTTGCTGATCACAGAAAGCAGCAACTCTGCTTCTCACCTGGACTTCTGTGGACCCTAGGAAAGAAGGGCAAGCACAGACATCTACCTCTCCAAGTACACACCAATGGCTGTGAACGTGAGCAGGCACATGCTCCAAAGTTCCACCTCTGCCCCCTAGTGTTCCACAGAACAGCAGCAATCAACCTTGGGGGACAGAGAAGTATAGCAAGATTCAGATCTGAAAAGCCACAGCAGCCTGAACATCTATTTCAAGAAAACAAAGACAGCTCAACCCTAGGTCATTCCTCATTCCCATCAGAGACAAAGTTCACCTGTTTACCTGAGGTGTGGGAAAGAAGATCTGCAGACAGCAGCATCCTCAAGCCTCCAGGGTGCAGAGACTATACAGTCAATCACATCATTAGCATACATGCCCATGAAATACCCACAACCAATGATTCCCAGAGGGGAACCCAACTTCACCTCACCAAGGACCATATGCCTACTAAGGGTCTCCTCCAGATGGCCATGGCCACTCAAGCCCAACAGCTCTAAGGCTCAACCCACCATCTTCACCCCTGACCTCCCACAACTGCTACCCCATCTGCTTCTTTCCTGCGTTGTCACCACTCAGCTATCTGGTTCAGAAATCAATACCACCAGCCCCTGGTCCTCCATCTCTCACACACACACGTCCTCCACTTCTACCACCCCACCATCTCCTTCCAAAGTGGTCTCTGCCTCCTGGACTAGCTCCTCTAAGCTGCCCATCACCCCAACAGCTGCTCCAGTTCACATCCCCGGGCTGGGCTGCTCTCCTTGCCAGGCCCTCCTTCCTTCACCCCCTGATGCTGACCTCATTGCACTAGCGTTTATGGCTCTGCCCAATCTCTAGCCTGAGCTGGCAATGGGGACCTCTGTAAGATGTGCAGAAATGAGTCCTGCACTGCGGCTGTCCTGACACTGCAGGAAAATAGGAACCCAAAATCCCCTGGGCCGGTTCTAGCTAAGCATCACCTAGCTCTAGCCTTGGCTTCGTTGCTGGACTTCCCACAGCCCTTTCAGCTTTGTGACCTACACTGTAAGACTAGTAGACACTCCTGACTCTGGACAAATCACTTCCCTGCTCTAGATGGCCTCTAAATCATCGAACACTAAAAGACTATGGCCCCAATGCACTGGGAACACTAGGGTTTAGGCTTAGCTTCAGAGGCATAAAAGGAAAGGACACCTCCTCTGAAAGACCCCTCAGTAGGCCACAGAAACATGGACCACCCCAGAAAGTAGGGACAAGGGCCGAAGGCCACCGTGCTCCCCACAAGGGCAGGCAGAGACCAACGAGTTAAGTTCCCCCGCAGGGGCAGGCACCCGGGCCGGTGAGAGAGGCTCCCCAGGAGGGGCAGGCACCGGGGCCAGCGAGTTCCGGGAGGGAACTCGCGCGCCTCCCAAGAAGCAGACCAAGGAGGAATTGAGTCGCAAGCTCCCAGGTCTCTTCCGGTAGCGACGCGGCCAAGCCCGTCCCGCGGGGCCGTAGGGTGCACCTGAGCCCCGGCCCGAGAAGAACAGGACCTCCCGGCGCTCGTCGCTGACCTTGGGGTGGCGCCCCAACTCGACTTGGCGCTCTGCCCAGCAGAAGGGACAACCTCCAGGCTCTCCAGCTCAGACACCCGAAGGGGCGCTTCCTCAGCGTCGCCGAAGGCACTCCCGCCTGCCCTTTACCTGAGGAGGAGCCACAGCCCAGACGCCGGCACCTGGACACCGCCCTCCAGCCCGGCCTCGGCCTGGAGTCAGCGGAGTCGTGCGCCTAGCCCCGCCCCGCAGCCCTCCGACCAACCGCGTCCCTGCGCGCGACAGCCTGGCCCCACCTCCACGCAGTCTCTGCGCTCATTGGCCGGAGGTACGTCCCTCACGCTCTACCCCGCGCCTGGCCCCCAAGCGCGAGTCGTGCGCAGACTCCGCCTCGCGCTGGGCCCCGCCCCTGGGCGCCGCGTGATGGTCGCACCTGACTGTTGGGCGCGAGCGTGGCGAGGAGGCTGGGACACCTGCGGGCCCGGCGCTAGGTGTCCCCTTCACCCCGCACATCCTGAGGGCGCAGGTCGGTGTGTCATTGCATCCAGATGTGCACAGAGCCCACAGGTTCACACAAACACGTACCTGTCCAGAAACACACTGGGCATTGTCGGGCTCTCGCTCACAGAGAACATCCAACAGACGCCCCAGAGACCTAGGTTGCGGACCCCTCAGCGAACGCAAACACACGCATGCCCATCAGAGGTGCACAGTCCAGTTACCAACAGACCATGCAAATCAAAATAGTCAGGTCCCTGCCCTAGGAACTTCTAAATCTGAAAAGAGGCAAATAAAATAAACTCCTCCCACTTATAGTGGTCACCTCTCCCCTTCCCAAGCACACAAACTGCCCAGCATATATTACATTATTAAGCACAAATAGACAAGTGAATGATTAATAAAGCCAATTACAGCGCAGGAGAAGGGCTATGAAGAGGCGTGAGCGGCTGGGAACTTAGAGCAAAGGTGGGAAGGACCCAAACCGCTCCCCGCCCCAGGTGACAGGAACGCCCAGGACTCCCTACTGCAAAGACCGGGAGGCCAAAATCACCTGGATAAGTTCACAGCTCAAAGAAAGCAGTGTGTGGTGTTCTGGAAGCACAGGAAGAGAGCCATTTGAGAAAAAGGAAGCAGCAAACTGACCGATTCCAAGCCTGTCAGAGTGGTTAGATGTGGAAATCAAACCGCAGGTTGGGTGGGGTCCTGGGAGGGCAGTGGGCTAAGGGTTCGAGGAGGCAAAGTAGGGACAAAACGTTCTTAACCCCCAGCAAGATTAATTTCACCTGTTTCTGTGGGGATGGAATCCAAGAGAGTGGGACAGGACGTAGATGGTCAAGAGAGTTAGATGATAGACATATGGGGGCCTGGTTCAAGACACTGCTAGGAGGGGCTGGGATTGTGGCTCAGCATTAGAGGGCTCACCTAGCACCTAGCACAGCACGTGGGGGCCCTGGGTTCGATCCTCAGCACCACATAAAAATAAAGATATTGTGTCCAACTAAAAAATAAGTATTTGGGAAAAAAAAAAAAGACATTGCTGGGAGATGACTCCCAGCTGGCAGGAGAACTAATCAGGGAACTTGCCCAGGAACAGAGCTTCTCCAAGTTCATGCCTGGACTCACTGCCCTGCTTAAAGCCTGTAGTGCTCTGCTCCAAGGCCAAAGTCCAACATGCCCCACTGGCCTTGTACTCCTCCCATTTATAGTGGTCACTCCCCTTCCCAAGCACACAAACTGCCCAGCATGCATTACATTATTAAGCACAAAGCCCAGCAGGTAATGATGTTGATGGGTTTATAAGGGTGCAGACAAACAGAAGGATAAATAAGACTTTGCAAAGAGGGTGGACAGAGCTGATGACTATTCTGGATCTTGCCTGTCACTACTCAGCTTAACACTTGTTGGCTTCCAGTTGGGTTCTGGCACAGGTGAAAGCCAGGAAGGTGAGGGAAGGGGTGCAGCGAGGATGTATGGGCTCCTGGCTGGGGCCATGCAATTTTCCCTTTAGCCTCCAGCTCTAGAAGCACAGGTTTTGTTGTTGTTGTTGTTGTTGTGAATGACTGTGAATGACCGGCATTCTCCTTCCCGTGATCAGAAGAGGCTCCGTCAGTCATTTTTGTAGAGACCTCAATATTGCCCCATCCTTGAAGTAGCAGAACGTGTCTTGAGGTGTAGGCGAGCCTTCCTGCAGCCCCAGGGGTTGAATCACTCTCACCTGTTCCTTTGTGATATTACCCCTTTGCCCTGTTTGGGATAGAATGTTCCATGGAAATGCCCTCTGTGTGCCCCTTCTCTTGCTCTGCCTTTGGGTGTGGCCTTCCTCGATGTCAGTCGACCTGCTGACAGCAGACATCAGGAAGCTAGACTAAACCCCTGACGCCTGACCCCTTGCCTCATTTGAATGGCTTCCCCCCAATAAAAGGGTCAGCACGTGCCTGCTGACAGCAGACATCAGGAAGCTAGACTAAACCCCTGACGCCTGACCCCTTGCCTCATTTGAATGGCTTCCCCCCAATAAAAGGGTCAGCACGTGCTGGCTCTCACTCTTTCTGTGCACCCTTAAGGTCAGAGGAGCAGTCACAGGACCCCCAAAGGAAAAGGTATCCCTGTCTCTTGTGTGGTTATTTTGGGAACCCAGTTCCCCTGGAGGGGCGCTGAGTGTTTTTGTAGTAAGGAATGCAACATGCTTTATTTTGTTTGGGGATTCCTTAATGTGGTGCTGGGGATTGAACCCAGGGCCTTGTAGCATGAAAGTCAAGCACTCTACCAACTAAGCTATATTCCCAGGCCCAAGAGCAGCAGTTCTTGAGGCTATCCACCTTCACCTGACTTCTCATGTGCCCCAGCCCTTCTAATTCCTGGGTAACCAACCCACATTAAATTCTCAGGAGTTGTCTTTTTCTAAACTCCAGATCAGCCATAGGCCAGGTAGTATATCCACATTTTCTATATTCCAGGCACTTTGTCAGACAAGGTGGGAATATCAAGCATGAATCTTGAGCCTTGTGGTTAAGAATTACATAGGCCCGGCAGTGCATACCTGTAATCCCAGCAGCTCAAGAGGCTGAAAAAGGATCATGAATTCAAAGCCAGCCTCAACAACTTAGGGAGATCCTGTCTCTAAATAAAATATAAAAAAGGCCGGGAATTGCTGGGCATAGTGTGCACACCCGTAATCACAGCGGCTTGCGAGGCTGAGGCAGAAGAATCACAAGTTAATTTTTTTTTTTTTTAAAGAGAGAGTGAGAGAGAGAGAATTTTTTAATATTTATTTTTTAGTTCTCGGCGGACACAACATCTTTGTTTGTATGTGGTGCTGAGGATCGAACCCGGGCCGCACGCATGTCAGGGGAGCACGCTACAGCTTGAGCCACATCCCCAGCCCCAAGAATCACAAGTTAAAGCCGGCCTCAGCAAAAGCGAGATGCTAAGCAACTCAGTGAGTCCCTGTGTCTAAATAAAATACAAAATAGGGCTGGGGATGTGGCTCAGGGGTTGAGTGCCCCTGAGTTCAATCCCCAGTACCAAAAAAAGGCTGGGGATGTTGCACAGTGGTTAAACCCACACTGGGTTCAATCCTTGATACCAAAAACAAACAAAAAATCTAATGGGCTGCATGTAGTGGCATGGGCCTGTGATCCTAGCCACTTGGGAAGCTGAGGCAGGAGGATCAGAGGTTCAAGGCCAGCCTCAGCAACTTAACAAGAACTGTCTCAAAATAAAAATGACTGGGGAATGTAGCTCATTGGTAAAACACCCCTGGGTTCAATCCAAAGAAAAAAGAGGGGGTAGGAAGGGAGGAGGAAGAGGAAGAGGAAGAAGAAGAGGCTCATGATCCAATAGGGATGAGAAAATGTGTCTGATCAGCCCAGGCTAGCCTATTCCAAGGCCTCTACTACGTGCTCACCACATTCACCCATCCATCTCAGTGCAGGAATGATGCCAGCCCCCAGACTCACTGGGCCTATACCACACATCAGGCCCTTGTGGAAACTCCTAGGCTGCCCACTGCCTGCTGCACCAGACTATCTGGCTCACAGCTGAGAAAGTTCTGACATTTGGGCTTGGGCTCTGCCACTGCTGGGTCTCAATTTCATCCTGTGTGAAGACGTATTGTTTAGTTTTATTCAGCTTTACAATCCTGGCTGTGAGCTGCCTCCTGTGGAATGGGTACCTTAGAGTGTCCTCTGGGTGGGGCAGCTAACATCACTGTCTAGAGCGGCACTTGGCAAGCAGGCACTCAGTTGTGTCAGTTACTGCTCCTCCTGACAGTACCAATGCTCAAAGGACTCTGGGGGCCAGAAGAAGGGAGAGATGTTGGCCCCTATCTGCTGGAGTTGATGGTCTCGGAGGGCCCAGGCCCAGGGCAGCTTGCCCTAGGGATGTGTGGTCAGCTTACAGAGAGCTCCAGCTGGGGGGCTTCCTGCAGCAGTCCTCATCTGCTCTCCCAACCCATCCCTCTTCTGGTGCAGCCACAGGGGGTGTTGGGAATCCCCTCGAGGAGGAGTCACAGCTGAAACAGCAGTCGGCACACGTTCCACCCTTTTCCCCTTCCCGTATCCTTGGAAGGTTGGCCCTCCTGCCTTTGCCCCCAGAGTCCCCAGTTTCTGTAAAGGTCTTCAGTGGCCAACACATTCAGAGTGGCTCACAGAGGCCTCACCCTGGCTCTAGCCCTTGAAGTGGGTTCTCCCCACCCCAACAGAGTGGCAGGACCGGCTGATTCAACAAGCCATTCTCACAGGGGGAAGGTTCTGAGACGACACATGCTTTGGGGCACAATGAAGGTACAGTTCTAGAATCGTCCATTCTAGAATGTGTCCCCAGCTTCCCAGAGCCTGTGCTCCCCACCCAGTCTATAGGTGTGTTAACCTCCCACCTCCAGCAAGTCTCCAGAAACTTGGTTGCTGCCTCGAGGGGTGCAGCTCCTTCTCAGTGCCCTGCTGCCCCAGCCTTTGCCCTCTGACACAGCTTGTCCCACCCTGTGACTGAAACTGGCAGTGAGCTGGACTGCCACGCTCCCTTTGGTAGCACCCTGCCCTCCATGAAGGGCAGTGGTAGGCTCAGGTTGGACCACAGAACCTTCATAGAACAGGTGCGAGAATGCATGGACAATGGCTACTTGCTCTCCTCCAAGAGGATTGGCTCTGGAGCATTCTCCAAGGTCTACCTGGCCTATGCCACACAGGAGCGCATGCAGCACAACCCCAAGCTGTCCTCTGACTTGCGGGGCAAGCACCACACCATGGTGAGGCAGGCCTGTCTCCTTCCTGTGGGCTCCTTGGGGTACCTTCTGCCCCCCACAACAGTCCCCTGTTTCCTGAACCAACTCAGGCACCTTCTAGAAACCCCAGTTCCCTCCAAAATGCCCCCCCCCCAGTTCCTGTTTCTTCTGGGATTTCCCATGACCACTCCCTGTTACCAAACCTTGGACACATAAGTGCCCAGGAAAAGGACAGGGAGGTCAGCACTGTCCACAGACACTGTTTACCCAACTACGCCTCTGAGAAGTTCAGCAACGTGTATCAAGGACAGTGAGCCTGTCCTGCCACAACCATCTACTACCTCCCACAGGTAGCTATCAAGATCGTCTCCATGGCTGAGGCCCCTGTGGAATTCTCTCAAAAGTTCCTGCCCCGTGAGATCTCATCACTCAATGCTACCTATAAGCACCAGAACGTGGTGGGCAGTAGTCTTGACATAGCCTGTCCTATTCTCCCCATCCTCAAGGCCAGGCCTTACCATACCTGCTGCCCAGCATGGCCTGTCCACCTCCCCAACTTTTGACCTTTAAGTCTTTAGGCTTAAAGCCCAACCCCATTCCAAACCCCAGATCCAGTACACTCCACAGTCCCTGGACGTCCTTGGCCCAACCCCTCCTCAGGGTAATGGTGGTGGGGGTCTGGCAGGTACAGCTGTATGAGACCTATCAGAACAGTCAGCGCTTCTACCTGGTGCTGGAGTTGGCTGCCCGAGGTGACCTGCTGGAACATATCAATGCTGTGTCAGACTACCGACACTGCCCAGGGCTGGAGGAAGAGGAAGCCCGAAGGCTATTCTGGCAGTTGGTCAGCGCTGTAGCCCATTGCCACAACGCTGGCATTGTGCACCGGTAAGGGTGCCACCTGGCTATCCTGCCCACCTTGAGTCCCCTTGAGCCCAGGCCCAGCCCCACCTTCCTTTTCCCTGCAGGGACCTGAAATGTGAGAACATACTCCTGGATGACCAGGGCTTCTTAAAGCTGACAGGTGAGCCAGGCACTGCCCCCAAGCCTGCTCCACTCCTTCACTACGAACTTCAACTTCTGCCAGTCTCAGGCAGGCCCTACATTCAACTATGACCTAGTCCTGACCTTTAGCTCTCTCACTGCAGCCCAAACCCACTGGCCTAATCCCATAAATGCCTTCTGCTCAGCCTCACCCTAATTCACCCACTCGGTGCCCCTGCCTTCCCCAAGATGTCAGCGCAGACCCATACCCTTCTGACCCATGGGTCCCTGACCTGTCTTTCAACCACTGTGCGGCTCCGCCTGTATGCCCCATGCAGATTTTGGCTTTGCTAACCACTCAAGCCTCAAGAATTCACTGCTGAGCACCTTCTGTGGCTCTGTGGCCTACACAGCCCCAGAGATCCTCATGAGCAAGAAGTACAATGGCGAACAGGCCGACCTATGGAGCCTGTAAGTGCCACCCCACAGGCACCCTCTGCATAAGGACCTATGGGAGGGCTGGGAAGGAGCACCACCTAGAGGAGCCTTTGTCTCCAGAGGTATCATCCTCTACGCCATGGTGACTGGGAAGCTGCCATTCAAAGAGAGCCAGCCTCACCGCATGCTGCACCTCATGCGCCGTGGACCTATCTTCCAGCCTGGCCTGTCTCCAGGTGAACACCCCTACCTCATGCGCCCCCCCCACACACACACACACCAAAACCCCAGTTCAGGCCCAGAGAAAAAGCAAAGACCAGTGCGCCAGGAAGGGTCAACCAGTGCAATGGAGAATGATCTGGACTCATCTTCCACCTCATTTGGAAGTGCATGATGGGGAAGGTGGGCTGGGGGAGGGCTGGGCACCAGGAAAGGCAGTAGCTCCACCAAGCTGGTGTGAGCTCAGAACTAGCCCCAGGAACACCATCTTGCCTCTCTTTGCTCGTCTCCCCTTCAGTGACACATGGACTTTCTCAGACTTTTGCCAGGACTGAAATGGGTTGACCTCTCTAAGTGGTCTCCATTACTGGTGGTGGTGGGCATGGACCAGGGGTGCTGGGAGACAGCTGGTGGGGCGGCTGCAGGCCACAGCTGAGTTTTTGCCTGCAGAGTGCCGGGACCTTATCCGGGGACTGCTCCATCTGCGCCCACGTGCACGCCTGGATCTGCAGCAGGTAGCTGCACACGGCTGGATGCTTCCTGCTGTGCACACACTCTTCCGCTCGGTAGTGGGTACCACATCAGGTGGGGCATGGTCTGGGGGGTGGAGTTGGGAAGCAGATAGTCCTCTACACTCCATCTGACTCCACTGCTGTCAGTTTCAGAGAAGCTAGCGGGTTCACAGCTCCTAGCGCCCCAGGAGGATGCAGAGCATGGTGCAGACTCAACCTACCCAAGGCGGCAACAGCAGCAGCACACCTGGGAGGAGAGCGCCTTGGGCCTGGCGCTCAGACAAGAAGCAGGTTCTGCAGGGCTGGGGCTCCGGTGCACCAAAGCAGGGAGCCAGTCACTGTCTCTATGCTCTACCTATGCTGTCAGGAACATTCCTGGGCACTACATGATCAACTGAGGGTGGGTGGGTGGGTGGGTATGGGCAGATAAAAATGTTTATTCTGTGGAGCTGGGAGTGCTGCTGTCTTAATGCAGGGAAAAAGAAATGGCTTCCAGCTGCCTCCCTGGTGGAGGCTCTGCCACCACTTTCTGGTCTCTCAGGGAAAAAGCAGCACATCTATCACACTTGCCTAGATTGCTAGGCTTTAATGGGGGCAGGCTAGAGGGCACCCTGGAAAGGGAAACCAGTGTCACCTAATGAAGCACCCAGCCATGTCAGAGAACATGAGGCAGTGCAGTTTAGGGTTCTGGTGAGGTGGAACGGGGCCTGCAAGCTTCCGGAAGCTAAGCTCCCTCATCAGGGTCTCTTCACTGGTGAAGAGGGAACAGCACTCAAGAGTCCCACGCAGGGGGCATGAGGCCCAGGAAGGAAACAAAGTGGGGTGAAAGCCACTATAACTGCTCCAAACTTGGGGGCAAGGGGAACACATATGAAACTAGGATAAAAAAGCATGCCAGGCCCATGTGCGTGAGGGCAGGGGTAGATGGTGGTGGGAAGAGAGGCGTGAATGGGACAAGACTGCAGGCACACTGGGAAGGCTCTCTGCAGAGGTAGGCAAAGGGTCTGGGAGCAGCGTCCCGATGTCTTGAAGGCAGCTGAAGCTCAGGGAAGCTGACCAGGAGAGCAGGCCTAGTGAGAGAGCTAGGAGAGAACACCAGATTGACCTGGGACTGGAAGAGCTGACCAGGCGCAGAGGACCCTGGGGCATAGATCATGCAGAGATGGAGATCCCAAGAGAAAGTAGTACCCAGCAAGTGCTCCAAAGACAGGCCCAGGGGCATAGTCCTAGGAAGATCCCAGGATCCAGGTGTGGCTGGGTCAGTCCTCTGAGGCCAGGTCTCAGGCAGAGCAGGCCAAGGGCCCCAGGGGATGGGGCTGACAGCAGGAGGCTCTATTTGAACCTCTGAACCTGCCCATGCCCAGACTTTATAGAGGATGCTCTTCAGGATGTGCAATGCTTTCTGTCAAGTCCACCACTTTGCCTGAGAACAGGTTCCTCATGGCTCCACTGGCCCACCTATCTGCCTCATGTGAAGGCAGCTGTGGCACAGGGCCTGGTGGGCTTTGGCTCAACCTTTATTCTTATTGGTATCAACAGGAGACATAGGGTTGGGAAGTGTCCTCAACCCCCCAACATTTACTGAGCATTCACTCTAGCCTAAGTATAGCTCTGCTTCTCAGCGGGCACAGGGGATCTGAAGGTCTGTAGGCAGGTCTGGTCTAGCAGGTCTGGCAAAGGTGGCTCTGGACTGCCATGCTGAAGGGACCTCAGGTAGGTGCAGTCCCTTCCACCCTTGACTCTTGGGCCAGCTGCTGCTGCTCCCGGTCCAGCTGCTGCAGCTGTCGTTCCACATCCTCAGGCACCTGCACCTCCAGCAGGTTTTCCATGCCACATTCTGGCTCATCTCCAATTAGCACCTGCCAGGAGAAGAGGCAGGTGAGTAGAACAGCTGGACAGCTGTGGGCTCCCATTCCTCAGCCTTTCCAACCTTGCACCCACCTGGATGAGCTTTTCACAAGCCAACCGCACATCAGGCTCTGGTTCCCAGCTATGCAGCTCTCGAAGGATCAGGTAGGTTCCCTGGTCCCGCACCTGCTGCCGCCCAGGTGCAGTGGCTGTCAGCTGGGGATATTGAAGAGGTTACTCATATGTCAGTGTGCTCCTATGTGTGTGTAGAACGGTGGCATTAACATAGCACACCCCTGCTCACCAGCATGATGGCTTCAATGAGCATCTTGCGGATATCAGCATCAGGTTCACGCTGCTTCTCTGGCGGGAGGTACTGCAGGTCAACAGGCAACCCTGGGGGTGAGTGTGGGAGGCACTGGGTGCCTTGACTGGGCAGTTAGACCTGGCTCTACCTGGGTGAGCCTCATCTGTGCTCAGCAACTGTTTCCTGGAAAGTTTCAGAAGGGGTCTGGGCACTTTCTTGTCCCTCTCCTGGGGTTGACTTCCTTCCTGCCTGGCCAACCCTTAGGCACCATCAATCCAAGCCACTCACGGTTCATCTCTTCCTCCGAGAAATCCTCAGGCCCAGCCAGAGGCAGTAGCAAGAAGGGAAGAATGTCGACTTCAGGCCCAAGCAACCACTCATGGTGTCCTGGGGTGGGGACAAGAATAAGGTCGGGGGCCTGGGACTGTAGCTCAGTGGTAGAGCGCTTGCCTCACAGGTGTGAGGCACTGGTTTTGATCCTCAGCACCACAAAAAAATAAATACATGAAAAAATACTGTGTCAATTTACAACTAATAATAATAATAATAAGGTCGGTTCGTAGAGGACCCAGAGTCCAGTGCCCACCCCAGAAACACCCAAACCTCCCCCCGCCCTTCAACTCACGGTGCTCAAAGCAGCAATTCCGCAGAGTCCCTACCACCCCTCCCCTGCGCACTGAGGAGTCTGAACGCTGGATAAGGGGCAGCAGCCGCTGGACCACGCACCTATTGGAAGAGGCCTGTAGTTGCCATCCCTGCTCACTTCCACCCGCTCCCCACCCGCGCGAAGTCTAGGCTTCACCTGTCAGGGTCCAGCAGGAAGGCACGTGCGGCAGGCCGCTGGCTAAGGTTGGAGAGCAACGGCCCCAGGTAATGTAGGGGCGCGTGCGCGTTGTAGCCGCGCGTGCAGAGTGCACACACCAACCGCTCCAAGCTCGACTGCCCTGGCTCGACTGCTGCCAGTGCCGCCATCAGCGCGGCACACGGCGCAGGCTCGCGACTGAGGTTGGCTAGCGTGGCAGCCGCCTCTTCCGCCCAGGGCCACTGTGGGTCCAACGCACGACCCAACAGACGAGCCGGCAGCCCGGGGTCGGCGGCCAGAAGCGGCTCGTGCAGGCTGGGGTCAGCAGCCAAGTTCACAAGCGCGCGGGCGGCGTCGCGGGCTGGGGCAGGGGCCGGAGCCGCCGCCAGCTCACTCAGCGCCTGCAGCAGCGCCTGCTGCCCAGCCAGCAGCTGGCGGCCCGACTCCGCGCCGGTCAGCGCCAGCACGTGCTGCACTGCTGCGGCCTGCAGGTCCGCCCGCGCGCCAGGCGCCAGGAAGGGCAGCAGCTTCGCCGCCTCGGCTTCGGGGCCGGCCTCCCACCTTCCCCGCACGTTGCCGCTGGACGCACCTGGGCTGGCTCTGCCCTCCCGCATGGCGACCGGGAACTCAGCCCCCGGCCGGGGCCGCAGCACCGCCCACCAGGGAAGCGGAAGTCGCGCGGCCAATCTGAGGCCGCGGGGCAGGGGGCGGGGCCAGGTAGGCGCAGGGCATTGTGGGTCGCGCGGCGCCGAGGGCGTGCGGTTTGCCCTGAAGTTCCGCTCAGGCCGAGCTAAACCTGGACCTGCCTGTTCTCCTGGGACCTCGAGGGTGTCAGGGCTTGCACAGGGGTGGGACCGAGTCTGGTCAGGGGAGTGTGGCTCCGGGTCCGCCTGGAACGAAGGCCTGCCGAGTCCTGCAGGCTGCCTCCGCGGTCCTGGAGCCCGGTGCGGAGGGCCACCAGGGAACCCGGGGCCGTGGCATGAGGCCTAAGGAGGCAGCCTTAGGGCGTTTGTTGGAGGCGTAGACACAGTGACGCGTTCAGCACCGAGATAGGACGTAAGTGGCAACAGGAAGCGGCAGCACATCCGAAGGCTTGGGGAGACCCATGCTCCTAAAGGGGCTGCAGTGACGACAGTGTTAGGTTTCTGCGATCTGAACTTGCTTGACTTCTTTTGTGAAATTCCTGTTTTCTATTTCATATCACATTGATTTGTAGGATCCTTGTCTCTTATGTGTTCTGAACTGTTTTTAGTGTCAGTATTGTAGATATCTCCTCCCTATGCTGCCTGCCTGTCATGTCTTAATGGTGTATTTAAATGTTTTAAAACAATTTTGGGGGCTGAGGTTGTAGCTCAATGGTAGAGTGCTTGCACATGTGAGACACTCGATTGGCTCCTCAGCACTACGTAAAAGTAAGTCAAATAAAGGTATTGGGCCAATCTACAACTAAAAAATAAAAAATAAAAAAAAATAAAATTTATATTCAGTACTACTATATATATTCTTATGATTCTTGATGTTTAAATTTTCCCTACTTTCTCACACTTGTATTTAAAAAGCATTTCTTGTTTTTATCATTTAAAATGTGAAACTCTAGTAGAGGGAGTCCACCATAGCCTTGGGAGTTCTTGTTTTAGTGTGCACAACTCTTTTATGAAAAAAGCAATCTTCCAGGTGCTGGCTTCCTAGTGAGCACCAGAGTACTGCTGTGTCCAGAGCTGGGATGGGTGGCACTGGCTCAGGGTGATTCTGGTGCCTGGACAGTCAGAATAGCAGCCCCCAACATGTTCACTCTGCTGCTTCTCCTGCATTTTGTAGTATGGAATAGCAGCTCCCAGTTTCTGGTAGGATTTGCCTGGCACCCTGTATAACCTGCTGCTCACCAGGACTATTTGTTTTTTCAAGGATAAATTTGAAAGAGGCACCAAATTCAGCTTTTATGTAAATCCAGCCTAACTTATTTTAGAGACTAAATTGCCACAAGTATGAGAACATTCATGTAGATGTTTACCATCTTTGCTAAATTTCCTAATTATGTTAATTATGGATGTGAATACTTAAAGTTAATACTGATATGGTACAAGGGGAATGTATCTGGTTAGTGTGATTATTTAAAATATTATGAAATTGAGAATACTTAAAAAATTAAAATATTTACTCTTTGTTAAAAAAAAAAAAATCTTCCGATTCTTCATTCCTGGAACCTCTCAGCCTGCCTGACCTAGGGAAGAGGTGCTACTTCACAGTCTCATAGCAAAAGCCCTGCAGGCTTGCAGGCTTGGGGGTTATGGGTAAGGGATGGAAGACCAGTTCTAACCGTAAAGCCATTAAGAAGACAGGTCTAAGGTTGGAAGCTGAGAATTTACAGGAAAGGAAATCACTATGGAAGGATGTAAAAAGCTAAGGGAACTTCTCAAACAGTGCAAACAGGGCTGGGGTTGTGGCTCAGCCGTAGAGTGCTCGCCTAGTGTTGAGAGCCACAGTTTAGTCAGAATTACGCCTGGCATTTTTGCCAGAGGGAATGGTTGAAAGGTGACCCTGCTCCAGGATTAGGGCAGATCCTGCTGCTTCGGGAGGGAGCCCGCTACTTTGGAGTTCCCATTGAGTTCTCACGGGGTTCTGAGAGAATTGGCGTGCGGAGCCCGTGGAGGCAGTTCCAGGAAGTGTGTGTAGAGGGCCGGTGAGAGTTCGGAAATAAAGGTTGCTGTTTGAACCTACAAGGCCGTGTGGCGGCTCGGTTATTTTGTGCCCAGCCAGTCCGCGGCAGCCTAGCATGTGCGAGGCCCTGGGTTCAATCCCAGCACCACATAAAAATAAGTAAATAAAATAAAGGTATTGTATCCAACTACAATTAAAATATTAAAAAACAAAACAGTGCAAACAGCTAATGTGTGTGGAGACCCTCAGTGGTCCTGTCAGTGACCTGCCAAGCTAGCTTTGAAGGATGTGGGTGACTCTGAGATCCTGTGCCCCATAGGTCAATGTCCATTTTCTAGGACTTCTATGTGGAAGGATCCAAAGGGTGCTGCTGCCTTGTTACTTCCCAGGTAAAAGCCCAGATGTATTCTCCCAGAATACAAGTGAGGAAAACCAGGTCCCCGCAGACTGCTGTTCAAACATGCAGACTCCTCCCCACACACAGATGTACCCACTTGGAAAGTCCCCTTCATATCTGGTCAGGGATATGACCCAGGGAATCGTCTCTAATGTCAATCACCCATCTTAACATCCAGTATTTGACCAGCACTATGGACCTCCTTTCCAGGTTGACAGGCTCATCCCACCAGGAGTGCTGCTCCACCCCATGACCATACCCCAGATGTTGTCCCATCCCAGAGACCCCCAATACTTGACGTCACATGCCACCCATCACCAGCGAATTCAGACTACTGCCATGCCTTCCTGCCCACCCCCAAGCCCTGGAGAGACAGAGGTGGCATCTGTCGTCTTGCCAAAGCCTCTGGACTTTATTCTAGATGCAGGCCTATGCCAGGGAACATAGAAGACACAAGTGTTGTTGCAATTCAACTTGGCGGGATTGAGACACAGGACCCACCGTGCCTGCCAGGTCAGCTGTAGCTGTCAGGATCCGCATCTTCGGGCAGAAAGTAGCGCTGCAGGGTGGGCTGCAGGAGCAACGGGGGCAGGGCACGAGGGGGTGCGGGCCAGCCTGGGGGGAAGGGCTGCAGCTCCACTCTCGGCAGGGGCAGCTTTAGCACCCGGATGGAACGGTCCAGTGAACGGGCACAGTGGGTGCTGAGATGTGACATCACACGGCCTGGGGGCAGGCAGGCAGGCCAATGAGACCACCAGCCAAGGCTGGGATGAGGAAAGGGTGTGGGACCAGGGACCAGTCTCCACCCTTGAGCCCACTCACCCTTCATTCTCATCCCAGAGCTCCGAGCCTTGGCTTCCTGCAGTCTAAGTATGGGGTAGTGCCTGGGAGAAGGAGTCAGGTCAGACAGACAATGCTCAGCTGCCCATGCCGGCCAGGGGGCCCCCCTCGCTGCACTCACCCTTGATCCCTGGGTGGCGCCACCACAGTGTTAGGCACAGGAGGGCGCAGGGATGCAGAGCAGGGTGGCTGTTCGGTTTCCTTCTGGATCAAACTCTGCTGCTGTACTTGATGCTGCTCGCAGAAGTGGTTGAGTGCATCGACGTAGCCCAGGTCCAGCATCTGCCATTTCGACCAGTCGGTGTTTTCCAGCGGCTGTGGCAGGCCATGTGGTGCAGTGGGCATGGAGGGCTCAGGCACCGAGCAGAAGCTCTTCAGCGTCTCTGAGAGCGACCGCCTGGTCTGCCCAGTGTAAAAGTGAGCCTGGGGCTCTGGGGATCCAGCTTTAGATTCTGTGGGGGACACCACAAGCAAGGGAGGCTCCAGGACATGGAGGAGCGCCTGAGAGGCTTGCGGCCAGAAGATGCTCGAAGGAGCCCCTGAGACTGCTGAAGCCTGTGACTGGTCCTCCCTGGGAGGAAAGGAAGGCGGCCAGGTATCAGAGCCTTTGGGCAGCACCATTGACAACTGAGCTGTAGATGGCTGTAAAGTTTCCATCTGTAGAGGAAGTGGCCAGTCTAAGAAGCATCCTTGCTCCTTGGCTACTGAAATTCCCTTTTGCCTGATTCCCAGCCCCAGGGACCGGGTGCCCCACCCCTGAGCAGGACGCCAAAGCAGGCATCCCTGTAGCCCAGGGGACCCCAGGGCTGCCTCTGGAGAAGCCCAGCTAGGCCATGTGCACCAGACCTTCAGCTGCTGGATCATGCCCTCCAGCTTCTGGCAGCAGTATAAGCGCAGCTTGGCCTTGGAATTAAGCTTGGAGCCCTGGACCCAGGTCATCATCTCCTTGAACAGGAAGCCCTCTGGGTCCCGAAGGCCCAGACCATTCAGCAGCTTCTTGAGCTCTGGCCTAGGACAAATGCATGTGGCTTATTCCAGCCTCCCCAGCTGGTAGGGAGGATGGGTCAGGAGTGTCACTTACCGGTCGGAAGCTGGAGAGTAGAGGAAGTAGGACATGAGCTCTAGCACCACATCACGGGAATCCAGGGAGCAGGCCAGCAGCAGCTGCAGTGCCAGCATCACAAACTGCTTCTGAATGTGGTCCTGTGCACAGGTGGGGACAATGGTTGGTGGGAGAAACACGGTGGGGGTGGAGGGTGTCAAGGAACTCACCTGGAGGCTGGGGGGGTTGTCCAAGTTGAGCAAGTGCAAGAGGTTGCTCTGCAGCCGACTGTGGAGGTCACTGCTCACATCAGGCAGCAGTCTCAGCAGTGCATTTAGGATATGCACACGGTCTTCCCAGATGGCCTCTGCCAGCAGGTCCACCAACATGGAGGCCAGGCCCTCCACTGTGCCCATCTCAGGGTAGGCCTACAGAACGGTATGCTGAGACCCTGCTCCCTATTTCACATTCAGGCAGGCTCCTGCTTTCTCCCCACACCCCATCCCAGACTACGTTTCCCAGCTTCCCAGGCCCCCCCACACCTCCAGGGTGAAGATGGGGAACAGCTTTTTGAACCAGTTCTGGATGACGAAAGAGTGCAGGAACCTGGGCAGATGCCCATAGCGCTCTTCCCAGAGTGAATGCCCCTGGTGGTACTGGGAGCCAAAGTAGATTTTGGTCCTGGGGGCCTCATGGAAGCTCTGGGACTCGCCAATCAAGTCCATGGCGCTCTAGGGGAAGTGACAGCAACTTCAGTCCCACTTCTCTGGGTTTTGGGCACGGAGCCCACCCTGCCTGTGGCAGCCTGGGATGCATACCCCAGCCTCTGCCTCCCAGTAATCTAACTGTTGGTCAGAATACATCCTGGGTGAACTCAGAGAAGCTGAGATCCAGTCTATTTTCAGTTCCTTCTCCTCCTCCTCCTCTTCTTCCTCTTCCTCCTCAGACTTCCCATGAAGCCACTGCATCAGCCTACTGTGCCACTTGGACCACCTGTGGCGCTGTAGCCATAGGTCATCCAGGCTTGCATCTGGCTATAGAGGAGAGGGCACAAGAGGGGGCATCTGGCAGACGGTGGGGACAGTGGAGCCCTCCCTGAGCCCCCCAGCTCTGCCTCTTGCCTTGAGTCTGTTCTCAGTATAGGAGGCGAGCGTGGTCAGGGGTCTAAGACAGCTGATCTCTGTGGACGGCCACATCTGCTGAAGTGCCACGGAGTTGGGCACACAGCCGGGGAAGCTGATGGGTCGTGGGCAGTACTGGAGGCAGAGCACAGCAGGGTGGCTGAGAACTTGAAGCCACCCCAACTGGGATACCACCCTGGGTCACACCCATGATCATGTAGAGTCCCAAGACCTGGGCCCAGTTCTGCCTGCCAGGCCTCCATCAGACTGGACAGGCAGCCCATGCTCTTAACATACAGGTGAGGGGAAAGTCTGGGGTGCCGAAGGAGGAGTGGTCCATGGACATTAACTGGAAGATGAGGGAAATCTGGGGGACAGAAGGCCTTTGGAAAGCCCCAACCCCCACATGTTCTTCTTGGCACTTGGTCTCAAACCCTGAAACAGGGAAGCCTGGGGGTCGGGGGCAGGACAGAAAGGAAGTAACTAGAGAGAGTTCAGTGGAGAACTTGAGTCAATATGCTACAAAGCTGGAAGGACAAAATGGCATGCCTAGATAGGAGCCAGCATGCGCTAAGCAAGGGCCTGGGCCTGCCTGGGCACCCACTGGGAGCAAGGGTGGGATTTTATTTTATTTTTTTAAGAATTTAACCTTGAGGAGCTGGGGCTGTAGCTCAGTGGCAGAGCACTTGCCTTGCACATGTGAGGTACTGAGTTCGGTCCTCAGCACCACATATAAGTAAAAAAGAAAAAATAATAATTTAACTTTGGGGTTGGAGTTGTGGCTCAGTAGTAGAGCATTTGGCTGGCATGTGTGAGGCCCTGGGTTCAAATCTCAGCATTGCATATAAATAAATAGAATTAAGGCCCATTGACAAAAATACAAAACAAATTTTTGAGGAAAAAAAAAGAATTTAACCTTTATTTTTCATTTTGTTTTTTATGTGGTGCTGAGGATCGAACCCAGTGCCTCACCCATGCTAGGCAAGCACTCTGCCACTGAGCCACAACCCCAGCCCAAGTATGGGATCTTGAAGGGCTAGCTCCCCTTGACTTTGCTCCCCTGAAAGGTGGGGACTCTGGTCTTGCAGGAGAAGCCCACTGGCGACCCACCTACAGAGTGCTCCCACTGAGGAGAGGGGTGTGCAGGAGATTCAATGGCAGGGGATCTCTGGCTCAGACTCAGGCCTCGTAGGCAACAAGGTGCTCCTGCCCACAGACACCACCACACCATAACTCCAGGAAAGGAGGCGGGGGCGGGCAGGGCGGGGGACTCTGGAGCTGGCCTCTGAGCTACAGGTGGCCATGGCCCTTAGATCCAATTTGGACACAAGAGGTTTGCAGCAAAGGGGAGATAGGGTACACAAGAAGAGTAACCCTAGGGGGGGTGCCCCTCTGGGAACCCAGAAAGCCTCACCTTGTGGGACTGCACAGTGGCAGGAAAGAAGCCCTTGAGATTTGAGAGAGGATCCTTGGGCTGTTTCTGCAGCCAAAGTGGGACCTGGAGATGGGACAGAGACTCAAGAGTTGAGCACAGCCCCTAGAGCCCCTCAAGTGCTGCTCTTGAGTAGGTGGCATCCCAGCTGCTAAGTTTACCTCACCTGTGCTGTGGGAGGGAGGACGGTGGGTCCAAGGCCATGGTCATCTCCTCTCTGAGCTGCTCCAGCTGCATCTGCAGATCCAGACTGAGGCCCAAGTCACAGCTCAGGGAAGAGCAGGCAAGAAGCTGAGGCAGCCAAGGAGTCAGGGGGATTCAGCCATGATGTCAGGAAGGGGGTGGGAGGGGAGGCAGGCTTCACCTTGGACACTTTGCTGTGGACCTTCTGGTGGTGGGTGGAATGGGCAAGATCACTTGGGGGCGGGGTGGGCAAAACGCTGGCCTGGGGCCCCTGGGGTCTGGGGGTGGAGAAGGGCTTTGGGTACTGTCTGGGCCTCACTGCTGATGGTAGCCTGCCCAAAGCAGGAGGCAGTTCTGGACAGGGTACACATGTCTTGTCTTGGAGCTCTCTTTCTGTGGTGAGGGTCATGATGCTCCCCTGCTGGGGCTCCCTTTTGAACTGCATGTCCTGAGACAGGTGGGAACAGTGGCAGTGTCAGGTCTGGGGTGAGAGGATTTGCCAGGGTCAGGGCAGAGGCTGGAGGATGGCCTCACACCCACCAATAGTCCAGGGCCATAGATCAAACGTAGGTAATTGTCAAAGGCTTCCTGGCGCTGCTTCCAGGAGGGTGGGGGCCGGGCTGCTGGGATGACCTGTCCCAGCCTCAACTCCTGAAGGTCTTGGTCACGGGCCATTATGGCCTCCAAGTCCTGAGAGGTGGGGGTCAGAGGTCAGGTTTGCTTCCTTGGAAGCCATGTGCTGCCCACATAACCACAGGTGTCCAAGCCAGCCGTAGGGACCAAGGGGCAATGGCCTGAGCCTGAGCAGGGACAGGGCTAGGCAGTGGGGTGGCAAGAAGGTCAGTATCCACCCCACCTCCTTCATCACTAGCTGCTGAGGTGTTGCTGTCTGGCGACGGGTGGAGAGCAGGGCCGGGCTGCAGAAAGGGAAAAGCACAGGTGAGATACAGTCCAGTAGGACAGGGCAGAAAGCAGGACAAGGACCAGCCAGGAGAGGGAATGGCAGGGCTGGGATGGATGTGGCAGCCTCTGAGCAGTCCAGGAGTCCTGAGTCCTCATGCAGGGGGCACACAGTCAGGCCCTGACCCCAGGGGCTAAATGGGAGTCTCAAGGACAGCTGAGACCTGCCAGAAGACTTGAGACTGAATGCCCCATGCAGGTTGGTGAGCCTTTGTATCTGGATGGAGGTCAGTGACTCGTGGCTGGTCAGTGGCAATGGAGGGTCATCCACCACGTCAGGAGCCTTCTGGCACAGGTTCTGGGCAAGCAAGAGAAGCTTGGATCCCTGATCCTCAGGGCCTGTCCTCACGCAGCAGCCCCACTTTGCCCATCCTGACCTCACTGCATACCTTAACTAGGTAGGCTGTGGGCAGATAGAGCCTGTGGGAGACTAGGCAGAGACGGGAACCCAGTGCCAGCACCAGGTCTCCACTGTTGCTGGAGAAGGCCAGGGCCTGAGGGGAACCGTCCAGCTGCAGGAGCCTGCAGGGGTACCCAGAGGACCACTCCTGCTTCAGAGAGGGAAACTGAGGCAGTATCAGGGGCAAGGCCCTGTGTCATTCCACTCCCTAGCCATTGGGCTGTGGTGGGAGGCAGAGGTTTGGAGAGCCCAGTGGCTATACCCCAGGCCCCAATCCCCTCCCCAGGGCCCCAGCCCACCGCAGAAGGCGGTTCTCAGAGGTCCAGATGCGGATGGTGCAGTCCAGGCTGGAGCAGGCATACAGCTTGAGTGTGGGGCAGCAGCACAAGCCTGGAGACAAGGTTAGGTCAGGACCAGACTAACATGGAGGCCCAGGCTTTGCCTTTTTGTTCTGTCCCCTCACCAGTGATGTGGTCCATGGGATCATCCTGGGGCCGGTGGTCACAGCGCCGGCCCTCACCCAAGCCAAACTGCACCAGGCCATAGGTGGCACTATTTGGGTCCTCAAAGCCTACAGTGGTGCGTTTACCCAGAGCACAAAGCACCACAACTGGGTGGCAGCAGGAGAAGGTGCGCAGCAGGCTCAGGCTCTCCTCTGCATAGGGGAAGACACGCCACATCTTCACGGTCAGATCTCCACCTGTGGGACAGCGGGAGCAAGGCTGAGCTGCCCGGAAAGGCAGGGGCTCCCGAGCCGGCTTCAGGAAGTGGAGGTACTAACCCGAAGAAACGATGCTGTTCCAGGTGGACGCAATGGCGGTAACAGGGCCTGGGCTGTGCGCCTCTGTATGGAACACAGTTTTCGAGGAGAGCCAATCAAGCACCGAGAGTGCGCCATCTGTATGCCCTATCACTGGCAGGTACCTGCGGGTGGTGACGGAGCCTGTTGGTAGGAGCTCAGTCACCGCTCCCCTCCCGTCTGGATCTCGCTGGCTCGGGCGCCCACCGGTTCTTGTTCTTCCAAGCCCAGGCCATGGCGCTGCGGCGCAGATCGCCCTTGTTCTGGCGCACGATCTCCCAGCAGGCTAACGCGCTACCGGGGTCTGTGAGGTGGCTGTACAAGTGCAAGCAACAGGGCTGTGGCGCCGGGGGCGGTGGCGGGCACACACGATGCAGCACGCTCATGGGGCAGCATGCTGCGTTGGCGCGCACCAGGTGTCCTGTGCGCGTCAGCAGCCACAGGGCCTCGCGCGGAAGGCAGTAGGCCACCGCAACCGCGCAGTCCTCGGCCTCGAGCAGCAGTGCGCTCACTGTTCTCCCTGTTGCAGCTGACACCAGGTAGACGGAGCCATCCACACAAGCGCATACGAGGCGCGCGGGCAGAGATGGGTTCACGGGCGCTGGTAGCGCAGGCGCCACCTGGAGGTAGAGCACGGGCGCGGGCAGCTGCGCCAACGGCGAGTAGAGCTCGCTCAGGCGCCAAAGCTCCACGCTGCTCGCGCACAGAGAGAGCACCGGCCAGCCCCGGGCCGCAGGTGCCAGCAAACGGCTCACGCGCGCGGACAGCACGTCCTGGCCCCAGGAGCACAGCGCCACCTCTCCCACCTGCGCCTCCGCCTGCAGGTCCCACGTGCGCAACGTTCCATCCTGAGAGGCGGAAGACACTCGGGTGGTGTTCGGGAGAATGACCATTGCTGTCACCGGGCCTGCGGGAGCGCGCAGATCTCAGGCAGGCACACCAGGGAATGAGGGAAGGGAGCTGTTGGCCCGGGATGCAGCCAACGCAGAGAATCTTGGTCAGACCCAGCAGAAATCTCCAACAGCTCAGAGCTCAAAGGCAGAGGGCCGAGCTCCGGGTGCAGAGAGAATACACTACAAGAGCATCTTGGGAGCAGCGCACCTGTGTGACCCGCGAACACCATGCGGATCTGCCAGTTAACCTCCCACACCTTCACCGTACTGTCTTGGGAAGACGTCACCATGGCCTTTGCCTCCTCGAAGTAGGCCAGGTCAGAGATGGTGCTGGGGATTAGAGAGAATGGGGAGGCCCCGTGGACTCAGCACTGCCTGGTGTGTTGCAGTCTGCACCCCTGCCATGACCAGCTCTCTCTAGGGGACCACCTTGTCTTCCAGTCCCCAGCCCCCCTCACGTTTCGTGCAGATTTTGGCGCACATCTCTGAGATTCCAGGCTTGTAGATCCAAGGTGAGCACAGCTGAGCCGTAGGCTGCGAAGCAGTGTGTGTCTTGCTGGGTAGACCCTGGCCCCAGAGCCAGACGCTTGAGTGTGCCCGCCAGGCCTGGTGGTGGCTGCAGGGGTAAGCCACGCAGCACCAGGCGGCGACCACCTGAGCGGAACTTGAAGAGAGCCAGGCTGCCGCCCACCTCAGCCACAAGCAGCAGCCCCAGGTTGGGCACCGGCAGGCAGCAAGTGGGCTCACGGCCTAGCACCCTACCCACCTCGGGCGGGCTCAACCACAGCAGGCTGAGGTCTGGCCTTAGTATGGCCAGCCCTGTGGGGCCCCAGCCTACAAAGCGACCCACCGCTCCCAGAGGGCCCAGCACAGCTACCAGACCAGTAAGTGCCACAGGGGCCAGCAGCGTCTCCTGAGCCCAGCCATCCTTTTTATGCAGGTGCAGGCAACCTGCCCCATCCAGCACCACGAAATGTCCTCCCACTGGGTCTTGTGCCACGGATCGCAGCCCAGCTGGCACCTCCAGGCGGCGCAGTGGCTCCAGCCCATGTGTCAAGCGAGCAACGCGCAGCTCAGCTCTCTTTTCCTGCGGGCCAGGATGGGCAGGATCTGCAGTTAGGGGTGGGGGCTGGGCTCTTCTGCAGAGGGAAACTCGAGGGATCCAATGGAGCTGGTGCAGAGGACCCCCAGGGGAAGGGCTGGACTGGGAAGAGACCAGTGGCAGATGCTGGGCCAAATCACACCTTTTCCACAACATTATGGAGGCCAGTACGAATGAGCAGCCACAGCTGGTGGGCGCGGGTACACAGGGGCACGTTTTGCCACCGCTGGGTGCTGGTGAAAAGCTGCAGGCCCTGCGACTGCTCCAGGGAACACAGCTCTGCGGGCCAATGGAGGGAGTGCTGTTACCTGTGGCCTTGGGCCCCACCCTGGAGTGCCCTTCTCCAAGTGCCCGGTTGAATCAGTTACTGCCCAGAGGAGTTGTGTTCCCAGAACCTAGTCCAAATGAGTTCTGTTTCTGGCCGGGTGCCTAGGGGGTAAGGCCAATCCCCCTCACCATTCTTTTCTGACAGCAGCCCAGGGTCTGGGTTGTCAAAGCCGTCTGCATCATACAGGTCTGAGTCCAGAAGCAAGTTATCGCCTTCTGATGATAAGGGCTTGCTTGTGTCCAACATGTTAGCCTCCATTTTCACAGCTGTGAGTCCAGATGACCAACAGCTCTGGGAAACTAACCGTTTTCCTGGCGGGTGGGGCAGCATCGGTTGCTAGGATATGAATGGCAGGCCCCGCCCACAATGCAGGCCCCGCCCAGACGACGCACTGAGGTCCAGAGTCACAGAAACTTTTATTGGAAACAAATGAGCTGCAGCAAGGTGACACTCAGTGCACACAGCCCACCTGGAGAGGTGGGGGGAACAGGTAGGCACCAGGGGCCACTGGCTCAAGACAGGAGCCTGCTTGCTGGGTCTCAGGCCAGGAGTGTACAGACCCAGTATGAAATACAAAAATAAACTCTGTGGTCCAGCTGTCCCTGCTGTGGCAGTCTGCTTGGGCAGGGCAGTCACTCTTTCCAGCAGGCCCCGTGCTGTCTAGTCCAGTCACAGCATGGGCAGTAGGAGCCTTCGAGGATGAGTGCACATCCACAGGCTGGAGCCAAAGGGCTAGGCAGATTCGGCCTTGGGCAGCGCCAGGACAGTGATAGTGCCAGGGTATGGCCAGCAGCTGGGGAGGCCCTGGGCCCCTCAGGTGGGTAGGTCCAGGCACTGGTTGAAGCTGGATGAAGCTGGGCCTCTGCTTCTGCTCATCACATACAGATCACTGGGACCCTGGGCAAAGGTTGACACACAATGAGTTTGAGGAGCCACCACTCAGGAGACAAGGCAGAAGAGACCCTGACCTGGCCCAGGCACTAGAGGCTCCAAGGACTGGGACCACCACCACCATCACATACCTGTCCTCCTCCATGGTGCTGGTCTCGTCAGCCCTGCCCTCACTGCCTCCGCCTCCACTCTCTTCCTCCACTTCTTCCTCCCCCAGTTCCATGTCCAGCTCATTGCCTGCTTCTGAGGGTGTGTAAGTGGAACCACTGGGTGGGAAGTGGGGAAACAATCTTAGGACCATCTGCCCCAGGCCTGCTGATGGCCCCAGGGAGGATGTCCAGGCAGCACAAAGTTGAGAACAGATGGGCAACCTGAGGAGATGGTGAGGCCCAATAGGAAGTGGAGGAAGGGAGACTGGCAGCACCAACCTGATGGAGCGGCAGCTGAAGAAGACAATTCGCTTGAGCCGCTTGTTGTAGAAGAAATAATTGAAAGACCAGAGGCTGCCATCCTCCCCAAAGGGGTCCGAGTCTAGGTCTGGGTTATAGCTGCAGAGTAGGCCAAGACATAGTATGAGACTCTCCGTGTCACATATACCTAGGGGTCTACCTGTGAAGATACAGGCCCACCTGTAGATGTCACATTCAGCTAGACAGATCTCCTCATCCACTGCATCCCACAGCTGCGGCTTGAGGGCCTTGAAGTCTTCCCGCACAGCTGAGAACAGGCTGCAGTTGACTGCATTCACCACCTAGGGCAGGTCACACTGGGGCTGATAGGGGTCCAGGGCAGGGTCCAGGACCAAACAAGGCAGAGCCCAGGCTGATGTGGGGAAGGCAGTGGAAAGGCAGTGGGAATGGCTGTGGGTGGGGCTCCCTCCCAGTCCTCACCCAGCTCAGGCTGGGCTCCCGGCTGAATTCGTGGCTTCGGGCTGTGCTGAAGTCATAGTCTGGCCTGAAGGACTCATTGAGTGTGGCAATCAGATAGAAGAGGGTCTTGCGACTGCACTTGTCACTGAGAGGACCCTCATCTTCACCACCCTGGCTTTTGCTCAGTCTGCACAGAGACAAACATCAGCCTAGACTGCCATCCCACAGACCCAAAGAGGCAGGACCTATCTCAGCTCACCTGCTGGGGCTGAGGCCCGAAGTCTGGGGTGGGGATAGTGCCTCCAGCACATGGGGCTGACCCTCCTGGCAAAACTGCTTGAACATGTGTTTGTCATCTCCTGCCATCTTACACGAGTAGCTCTCAATCCTATGGGATGCAGGCAGGAACATGGAGCATTCTGTCGCTTCAAGTTTCAACTCAGGGGCCAGGGCAGTGACCTCTGAGATGCTGGCCCCCCTGAGCTTCCAGCCTCACCTGCCAATGATGTGGGCATCTCCAGTCTCTACTGTCAGTTGTGAGTTGATGGCCTCAAAGCTCGAGTTCTCCAACAGCTTCATGTCCTTGGGGAAAAGACTCCTTGCTCCAGAAGGGCTAGTGCTGCCTAAGGATATGGGAAGCCAGGTCATGGGTATCTGCTCATATGGGGCTCTACCTTCAGTCCCCCTACTCCAGAGCTCTGTACACAACTGGGTCTAGCCTTTGCCCAGGGTTTGCACAGGCCTTCTCTCTCCTCTGACCTGCTCCCAAACACTAAGGACGGGCTGAGAGATGAGATCCTGTCATACCAAAGCAGCAAGTCCAAGATCCAGCTCAGCCACACCCCCCTGTATAACACAGGCTTCTGGGGCCAGGCTGGGGGACCTACCCCATCCTGCTCACCCTGGGGCTAAACGAATACGGTATTCAAGGCTTCCCTTTCCCATCCAGAGGAAGAGTGCCCAACGAATACGAGGATCACTTTAGCCTGCGAAGGGGTATGACTCCTGTAGTAGTCTTCAGGCTGGGCTGGGCTCCCCTCCATCCTGGGGCTCTGCCCCTATTCTAGGGTCTGCTTTTTGGCAAGGAGAGGAAACCTATAGGCTCCACCGTTATGCTCTGCAAGTACGCCTGATCTCTTCCGATAACAAGGAGCGGAGCGAGTTGCTACTGCCTAACCAGCAAGCTGCATCGTTCGCCCGGTCGCGAGAGGGGGAACCTGCCAGGCCGCGGCAGAACTACAAGTCCCAGGAGGCAGCGCGTCGGGTGCGGGGCATCTGCCAAGCCGTGGCGGAACTACAAGTCCCAGGAGGCAGCGCGCCCGCGCCAGGCCCGCCGGGAGCTGTGGTTCCGGCGGCCCCGGACGGCACGGGGCACAGGACAGACACCCACCTGTATGGGCCTGGCAGATCGGGCCGGACCGGTCTGGTCGCTTTGCGTCGGTACCGGGGCGAAAGCAAGGCGGACTCCGCGCGGTGCGGGCTCCTCAGGGGCGGAAAGCGGCGCCGCGGCCTCCACTCGGGTCGCACTGTATCTGGGAGAAGCTCCGCGGCGACGTCCCGTTACTCCCGGCCCTGCCGGCCCATCCGGGTTGCCACCGCGACATAGCCTCGCCCCCCTGCACAGCGCCCGCTCTCGCGACCGACCTGCTGTCGACCGCCACAGATCGACCCAGCGAGCGAGCGAACCTGCGACCTCCGCCTCCGGACAACAACAAGCGTCCGCCAGGCCCGGCCCCCCGCCTCTGAGTGGCCCGCTCCAGCTTAGGAGATCGGGAGCGCAACTAGCCATTGGGGGCGGTCCCTGCCGCTCAGTCCTGATTTCCACTCCTGCTGGCCGTGGGGCCTGTCTGTCACTGTCCCTCGTACTAACCCACCTCCTCCCCGGCGCTCATTGGTCAGGAGCCCGCCTGCCCCGCCCCAGGGGTCCGCCCTGGTTCCTTGAGCGGCGCGGGCCCGCGGAGCGCGCAGTGTGGGCGTGGCGGGGCTGAGGTTACGCGGGGCGGTGGCCCGCTGACCCGGGCTACTGGGAAGTGCCGCGGACTTGCCTCCCTTCTCCATCCTGTCTCTGAAGAACGTTTCGGGCCAGGCTGTAGCCTACCCTCACCCGAGCTTTTGAGGCCAAAAGCCCGCCCCAGGCCGCGCTTCAAAAGCCTGACACTTTGGCCCCGAGACCCGGCTCAAACGTGACGTCCGCGGCCGGAGGTGTCCGGAGGCCCTCGGGCCGTGTCCATCCCTCGGCACGGCAGGCGGATCAGGCTCGGCAGCAGCGCTGCCCTGCATCCCTCCTGGGCCCTGACGATCTGCCGCCCCCGGAACCCAGGCTCACGATTTGAGTTTCTGGCCGGCGGAGGCGCTCCGCAGCGCGATCTCACGGAAGTCGGCTCGGAAGACCTTGACCCGCCGGGACAGGAGATGGCGCCGCCGGCGGGCGGGGCGGCGGCCGCAGACCCGGGCTCAGCCGCAGTGCTCCTGGCTGTGCACGCCGCGGTGAGACCGCTGGGCGCCGGGCCCAACGCAGAGGCGCAGCTGCGGAGGCTGCAGCTGAGCGCGGATCCCGAAAGACCCGGGCGTTTCCGACTGGAGCTGCGAGGCGCGGGGCCCGGAGCGGTGAGTGCGGACCGGGGCTGGAGCCCAAGACCGGGCGCCTCCGCTAGCCCACAGCGTGCCCTTAAGCCGTTACTTTTCTTTGGTTGCCTTCTGGTCTGTAAAATGGGGATGGTGCTGGTTCCTACCTTACAAACTGTTGTGAGGATTTGGTAAGATAATAGGTGGAAAGGGTTTAGGACCGCGTAAGTGATCTAGTGATCTACAAATGTTTTCTTGTCTTTCTTTGATTAGCATGTGGTTCAAAGTGGGAAACCACTGATCCTGGACTCTCCTACTCCACAGGTCAGTCTGGAGTGGCCCTTGGAGTCAATCTCCTATACCATCCGCGGCCCCAGTCAACATGAGTTGCAGCCTCCACCAGGAGGGCCCGGAACTCTCAGTCTGCGCTTCCTCAACACTCAGGAAGCTCAGCAGTGGGCAGCCTTGCTGCGAGGTGCCACCGCAGAGGGACAGAATGGTCAGTGCCCTGGAATTAAGTATGGAGTAGCTCTGTCCCCCCAGGACTGGGTGGGGACAGTGATGGGAAAAGCTAGGGGCCTCGAAAGGCGCTCAGGAGGAAGAAAGTGAAAGAAAGAAAAGGCTGAAGAGCTGGGGCCTGGATAGACTAGGGTGGAAAGAAGAGCAAGTAGGACTGCAGGACCCTAGTGAGTTCAAGAGCAATAGTGGTACTTAGCAGAGTGACAGGCTCAGATTGAGACTTCTGCAGTAGGACGGGTTTGTGCAAAGGGCAGGAGAGGATGATTCCAGAGAGTTTTAGGAGATGGAATTAGCTAAGTTTCATGGTCATTTAAATAAAACAGTTCAAGACTGAAACCTGGGGGCTGGGGCTATAGCTCAGAGGCAGAGTGCTTGCCTAGCGTGTGTGAGACACTGGGTTGGATCCTTAGCACCACATAAAAATGAAACAAATAGGGTCTGGGGTTGTGGCTCAGAGGTAGACACTTGTCTGGCATGCGTGAGGCACTGGATTCCATCCTCAGCACCACATAAAGTAAAATAAAGACATTGTGTCCACCTATATGTAAAGATTAAGTTAAAAAATAAAGAAACAAAGGCATGCTGTCCATGTACAACTAAAAGAAAAAAAAAAAGCTGAAACCAGGGGCCAGGTAGTGCAGGGCTCCTAGACAGGGCCTGTTTAAGAGGGCATGGATGTTCTGGGTTCTTTTTTATTATTATTTTTTTTTTAGTTGTAGATGGACACAATATATTTATTTATTTATTTTTATGCGTTGCTGAGGATAAAACCCAGGATCTCACACTTGCAGGGCAAGTGTTCTACCACTTAGCTACAGCCCCAGCCCGGATGTTCTGGGTTCTTAAAACATCTTGGCTGGAGCTGGGGCTCTAGATAGGTCAACCAAGTCACTGATAAAGAACCTTAAAGAGAAGAGGGCTGGCATGCAGAGATTGCCTTAGGGAAAGAAAAGAGAAGCCACAAATAGTATAGAGGAAGACAACCAGACAGTGTTATTCATAAGAGGCCCTGGCAAGTCAGCTTTGGAAAAGGGAGACAGCACTTTTCATTCATCAGTATGTGTACCCAGTGCCTGCTCTGTACTGGGCACTTATTTAACATGAATAAACCTCCACCCTCTTGGAGGCTGCATTTCTACATGGGAGACAGGTGAAGTAAGAAAATTCTTATTAGACAGTGGAGAGAGTCGGTGCTGGAGCTAGGAGGGAGGGAACATTATTTAAAGTAGGGTGACAGGACCAGGTGCAGAATAATCCCAGTGATGTGGGAGGCTGACAAAGGAGGATGACAAGTTCAAGGCCAGCCTAAGCAGTATTTCATTTATTTTGAAATAGTGGGACCCTATTTCAAAATAAATGAAAGGACTGGAGTAAATAGAGGTGGCAAGGAAGGCCCCTTGAAAGGGTGACACTTGAGTAGAATTTGAAGATCAGTCAGTATCTAAGAAGTGGGTTGGACTGTGTTCATTAATTAGTCAATTAATCAACATTAATTTATACAGTTACTATATACCCAGCTCTAGAGATTGTAGTTATTTGTATGATCATCTATTTAATACTATCTCTTTCTTTACAATATATGTTCTATACAGAAATGCCTGAGAATATCTTGTCCACCTCTGAATTCCCAGTACCTCATATATATTATTAGATGCACAATAAACATTTTTTGAATGGAAAAAAAAAAAAAAAGAATTTGAAGGTCCTAGCATGAGCCTTGTGGTCTTAGGAACAGCAAATACAAAAGCCCTGAGGGGAACATATGCAAGCAACCCTCAAGACACAGGCACAGGGCTGGGTGCTTGGAGGACTCTACTTATTTTAGTGGGATAAACAGTTCAAGAAGTCAAGGGCCTGAGGCCATCAAAGAAGCTGTGTCAGCACTGGCTGAGAACCCCCCCCCCCCCCCACTCATTGCAGGGAGCTATCCTCAAGTGGGAGGTAAGAAGGGAGAGAGCAGTTATGTCCAACTGTGTATCTTTACCGTCATCCTTGAAAGGACAGTGTGTTCTGTGCATAAGGGCTAGCCAGGAGAAGGGAGATCAGTGAGGGCAATCACTGACTACAAGGCTACTGTTGGGCAGGAGGGGGAAGGCCCCTCTGTCTGAGGACCTGCTGTGGTTCTGCTGTGTGGAGGAAGGGCACCAGCAGGACAGGCAACAGAAGAGTTCAGAAAGACTCCAGGTCCCCAACAGGAATCCAGGGCAGTTCCAACAAGTCAGGCGGGGGGGGGGGGGGGGGGGGGGCAGCGACCTCTCAGGGGTTTTTAAGGGCAAGCTAGGAGGGGGAGGGTTATTTTGAAGTGTAAGCTGAGGTAGGGCCTGACATGGGCTGTGATGAGGAAAAAGACAAAGGTCCTAGAAACCCCAGGGCAGAGAGGCTTGGGCAGGGGCCAACAACCACTCCACATTTTCCCTCCTAGGCAGTGGCAGCCCACTCCTAGCCCTGGGCCCAGAAACATGTCCTGTTTCCTCACCCAGTCCCCCTGTGGTCCCAACACTCAAAGTGCCCCAACCTGAGGTGGATCTTCAGAGCCCTGGAGACTTGATGGAGAAAGGTAAGGACAGACAGCCAGAGGGGTCTGAAGGAAGTGGCTGGTGTGATTTTGACAGCTGTCCTCCCTTTAGAAGAGCTGACTGGGCTCCTGGCCCAGGCCATTGCAGGTGGGGACGAGAAGGGGGCAGCCCAAATAGCAGCAATCCTGGCCCAGCGTCACGTGGCCCTCAGTGTCCAGCTTCAGGAGGCCTGCTTCCCGCCTGGTCCCATCAGGTGAGGCCTGATCCTCATCTTGCCCTGCTGATCTTCTCAGGTTCCCCAAACAACCTCTGACCCACATTCTGACCCAGGCTGCAGGTCACAGTTGAAGATGCCACATCCGCTGCATCCTCGGCATCCTCTGCCCACATCTCACTGCAGGTCCACGCTCACTGTACCATCTCAGCTCTCCGGGAACAGGTGAGCATGGGGTCCAGAGAGCCCTGTAGTGGTGGTGGGTAATCCCGGGTGACACTCCCCAGCCCTGATGCTCTGACCCTAGGTGTTCTCAGAGTTCGGTTTCCCACCTGCTGTGCAACGCTGGGTCATTGGGAGGTGGCTGTGTGCCCCTGAGCGCAGCCTTGCTTCCTATGGGGTCCAGCAAGATGGGGACCCTGCTTTCCTCTATCTGCTCTCCACTCCCCAAGAAGCCCCAGGTTGGTCCTTGATGGGGGTAGGTGAGGGAGGTGGGGTGCAGCCCAAGATAGTCCTAAGCCCCTGTCCTCTGCCACAGGATGCAGCCCTCAACGCTTGCAGAAGATGGAAGGGGAACTAGGACGGTTCTTTCCTCAGTCATTGGGGCTGTCCCGTGCCCTGCAGCCAGCCAGTTCCAGCCTCCCCGGCCCCCTTCAGGTGGGCAATGGGCATGAGTGGGCAGTGGGCAGGGGTTGGCTAGGCACACTAGAAGTGAAGAAACAGCAACGGTCTTCCACCTCTCTAGCCTGGCTGGTCCTGTCCTTCCTGTACCTTCATCAATGCCCCAAATCGCCCTGGCTGTGAGATGTGTAGCACCCAGAGGCCCTGCACCTGGGACCCCCTTCCTACATCGTCTACCCAGTAGCCACCAAAGGTACAGGTGGTGGGGTGACTGGAGGAGGGGGGTGCACACAGTATAGAACAAGCAGGAATGATCTGTCTCTTCCCCCCTGGTTACAGAACATGGCCCTTCCCTGGAAGGCCTAAATGCCTGGACTATCACCTGATCTCAGGAGACCTCTGCTGGCTGCTCATTGGGGACAGACAAGACGGTTGCAGGGAAGAGCTATAAGTTAGACACAAAAGGGGCTGGGGTTGTGGCTCAGCAGTAGAACGCTTACCTAGCATGGAGGCCCTGGGTTTGATCCTCAGCACAACATAAAAATAAATAAATAAATAAAATAAAGGTATTGTGTCCAACTACAACTAAAAAAATCAAAAGTCCCAGTGTCCCTTTACTGTGTCTTGGTGCAGAGCTGCCCTAGCCTATCCAAGGCTGCTGGGAGAAGACAAGACAGAACCTGGCCCTCATTCGTCAGTCCAGGTATCTGCTGATCACAGGATCTTGGCACTTAGACCTCTTCCCAAGCCCCCCAGACCTTCAGGGGTTCTCCTAGCTGCTGATCATTGGGATAGGGTCGCTGGGGGCTCCATGCACTAAGGCGAATCCTATAAGCTCTACCCCTACTGCTGGTCTTGCCTTCTGCTGTTTATCCTGGCTCCCCAGACTCTGGCCACCACTCCCTCCAGCCAAGATAACACCAACATGGGTGTTTTCCCTCCTCACTTAGGGACAGGGAAGCTCAAGCACTGGGAGTCCCAAGTCAGGGTATTGTGCTACTGCTGGTTCATGATGCCTTGACCTTCCTGTCACAGGTACAGGTACAGGACTACATGAGCCCACTCGGCTCTCCTGTGGGCTGCCAGGTGCCATTCCATGATGAATACCTTCATACCTCCACATAAATCCTGGGTGCTACACTCAGCGTTCCAGCTGAGAGCAAGGGGATGTCCCAGGTACCCTCTTCTGCCTGTCTACTGATTTACCAATATGGCTGGCAGTCATCCCCCTCTTCTTGGCCTAGCCACTCCAGGCCTTGCCAAAGGCTCCCTGACCCTCTTGAAGTAACCAACAACCTGACACTCAGTAGTTGCTCCCAGCAGGTCTGTGAGATTCTGGGCCATAGCCAACCTGGCCAAATCTTTTTCATCCCTGTTCAGGAGACAACCTACTAAGTGCCACTACTTCCTCTCACAGCCAGTACCCTTTCTGTCCCAGATGAGGACAGGACTGGGACTTCCTGGGAGCGCTGAGGGTATGAGTCTTAGTCCCAGAGTCCTTTGCAAGACTACACTCTTGTCAGATAAAAGTCCAAATGTGTATGTTGAGAAACTTAATTTATTCCCATGATGAGGCTAAATGAAATCTGGAGCCAAGGTCCAGTCTCCTGCCCCCTCCCTCATCCCAGAGGAAGAGGGGCCGGGCCGAGTGGGCCAGGTAAGGCCTGAACAGGCCTAGGATGGCTCCTGGGCTTGAGGGTCTGTTCAGGCAAGATGGCAAGTGGATGCTGGAAAGGGTCACTTGGGTGGCCTATATGCCAGCTTTCGACTCTTCAGGACTGACCACTTATGCCGCTTCATGGCGTAGATCAAAGGCAGCAGCAAGCCCATCATCATCAACATCTGGGGACAAAACAGGCTCAGAAAAGGGGGCTAGGAAGGATCCTTCCCAACTGTTCTCCCATACTCACTGTAGCCCCCTTGCCCAATCCTTCACCTTGAGTCCCATGCGTTTGCGATGGTCATGTTCTGGCTCAGACGCCCAGCGCAGGAAAGTACACACATCCTTAGCTACCTGGGACATGGTAGCTGGAGTACCTGGGCCAAGGACACATAATGAAAATTACCTTTTGGGGCTCATGACCAACCTGGGGTAACCCTCAGTGCACTCTGTTCCATGGAGGTAGAGACTGACCTCTACCCAAGGTTTCAAAGGGACAGGACCCCACAAGACTGTGAAAATCTCCTCATGCATGCACAAAACACCCCAGCCAAGAAAGGGGCAGGATCTCTCAGGCCCAGAAATATAAGGCAAGCATCCCTGGGGGATGGGAAAGGATTCATGGTGAAGGACTCTCACCATCATCAAACTCCAAGACATCGGTGTAGATGGGAGGGGCCATGCCGATGGCCTGGCCAGGGAAGTAGGGGTTGAAATAGAGGCCTTCTCGTAGAGACACGCCAGTGGGTGGCTCACAGTACCCCGTGAGCAAGGAGAAGACATAGTCCTCACCACCATGCCTGGAACCAGATTCATGGCTTCTTAGTCCCTGACAGAAGTCAGTTCCCCTCTCCAGTTCCACCCTGTGGGCAGCCCCTTTACCTAGCTCGAACTATATAACTGAGGTCAGGGGGCAAGGCTCCATTATTGGCAGCCCTGGCAGCCTCAGGGTTGGAGTACGGTTTGGGGAAGTAGTCAGACAGCTTCCCTGGCCGCATGAACATCTCTCCATCCTCATTGGGGCCATCCTGGACCTCCACCTGCCACCAAGAGCCTCATTACAATCCTGCCATCACATCACAGTGGGAGCCCCAACCCCGAAAACTCTGTCTCCAGGGTTCCACACCTCTTCAGCTAGGGCCTTAGCTTCATCCTCAGTGTAGCACACGCCCACCAGGTGGCGGTAAGCCACGTAGTCCATGCTGTGGCAGGAAGAGCACACCTGCTTATATACCTGGAAACCCCTCCGGATGCTAAAAAGAGAAAAAGTTTTAAGGGAACTGAAGATTCCACTCCACCCAGAAACCCCAGGCCAGCAAGCCGGCCAGCTGCGCACCTGGTGTGGTCCAAGGAAGAGAGGAGGCCACGGTGAGACCACGGATAGCTGGGGGGGTGCAGCTCCAGGTCACTGGCATTCACAGCAGAATGCAGAGCCACTGCCAGCCCTGCACTACCCGCCGCCAGCATGCCCAGCGCTGACAGCATCACCTTCCGCCCGCGGGAAAGGCCAGACTTCGAGGACAAGGATACTGCCTGCAAGAGCCCCGCTCAGCGCCTGCCAGGACACCACCCGCCGGGCTGGGGATCTGACTAGGCGCCCACCTCTCCCACTCATCCACCCAGTACTGGCGCACCAGCATCATGGCCTGCGCGCTGCCCACCGCATCCCTCTCCGCTGCCGACCCCTGGGCCGGGATTTGACTCTGAGGAGGTGGTGAGGAGTGCTCTTGGATCCTGAGCCGGGAGTCAGGCCGTAGTGACCAAGGTCACCGGCAGCTGCCGAGGTCAGGCTAGAGGTTACTTCAGGAAGCGGGCCCAGTCTGGACAGCGTGCGGCGGGAGCCGTTCCAGGCACGCCCTGAGCACGAAGACCCCTGCCCCGACCCTCGCGAGCCCGCCCGCCACCCCCGTGCCAGGTCCGAGGCGCCCTGCCGCTCCGAAGCGTGCGCAAAGCTCCCGGGCTGTGCCGACCGGCAGCAAGGACCTGGCCCCAGGGGGACGTTGCGTGCGGGCCCATCTCGCCCCGCTGGCCGCGCGCGCCCGAAGCCTCCCCGCCGTGACCTTCACCGGCTGCGGGGCGCGCGAGGGCCAGGACCCGGGCCAGCGCTCACCTGAGGCGTCCGCAGGGGGAGCTGCCCAGGCCGTGCGCCGCCCAGCAGCCTCCGGGCATGTGCGCCCGGGAGGCCCGCGCCCCGAGGGCCCATCACCGCCCCGCGAAGCGAAGCCGCCGCCGCCGCCGCCATGTCGGCCCCCTTCAGCGCGGCTGACGCTCCCGTCGGCCCCTGCGGCGCCACGCGAGCTCAAACCGCGCGAGAGCGGGGCCGGGGCGGGGCCAAGAGCTGTCCGTCAGGGGCTGGGCTCCACCTCCTGGCGGTCCTCTGGTTGCCGTGGAAACCGGGGGTTGGGCGGACCGTGGGGTCTCCCATTGTCAACACCACGCCGGATTTCCACTGGGACCCCGCCCCCTTCCGCGGCCATAGCTTGTGGACCAGGAGACGCCGGCGGGCTTAAGAGTACTCCCGTCGCGCACGACGGCGGTGGGGACCCTGCCTTTCCCGCTGTGCTGGACAAACCTACGGAGACAGGACCGAGCTTGCCAAGGCAGCTCAGCGCGGGCCTCAGGCTGGCCCCCGCCTGGAAGCGGCGGGCGCAGCGCGAGGCAGAGGCCTGGGGTCAACGCCCACGCGCGCGCACTTGGCTGCTCCTGTACTTGTTCTGCTACTGTGGCCGAACAAGTGCAGGAGTTACCAGCAGAACAACCAAGGGTCCCTCGGGAAACAATCGTCAACTGAAGTTGTCCTTCTCCCCGTATAAAAGCAAGGCAAAAAACTAGCATAAGCTGTCTGAATCAGCTTTTTCAGAATTCTAGAAATTAACCAAAGGCTCCCCTACCCCCAGCATCCCAGAGAGTGTGTATTCAAGAAAATAGGTGACCAGCAGCAAAAAGTTACCTTGGTAGTTTTCCTGGTCCAGCTGTGCTCACAGTGGCAACGTTGGAACTAAGACCTCACATCCCTGTTACTGGAGGGAACAGAATGCCCCATTCTCAGACAACTGTCATTATTTTACTTGTCTGATGGATTTCTGGAAGGCCCCACTTACAAGGCTGGCTGAGCACCAACCCAGCACAAACAGCTTCCTGGGGTTGTTAGTGGACAAATGTAACTTTGCAATTACCCAAGGTGATGGATAACAGCTGGAGTTCACAATAGATTATAGATTAAACAAAAAACTTAACAGGAAAAAGCAAGGGTACAGATATGTTCACAGGGGCTTAGAAAATCCAACATACTTCCAGGAATATAGGTCACATAAATAGGACTGGGGTCTGAGGAAAAACCTGAAAAGCCTTGAGATCTCACATCTGGCTGATATTGGGGCTCCTTGTAGAGGAAAGTAAATGCTCAGGCAGAGTAGCATGCTGTCTGCTGAGTGCTGGAGTCATGCTATATCACAAAGCCACTTAGGAAGGAAAGGGAAATTCATTGTTTCCAGGTGTTTAAGGAACTCTCTGTCCAATGATTAGATGAACACTAAGGAGAGACTTTAGTAGTCACACATGACAACTCAGGCTTGAGAAAATTAGTTCAGAAAGATCACTAAATAAACACAGCTACTAGGCTGGGGTTGTGGTTCAGTAGTAGAGTGCTTGCCTTGCACATGTGAGGCTCTGGGTTCTATCCTCAGCATCACATAAAAATAAATAAACAAAATAAAGATATTGTGTCCATATATAACTAAAAAAATATTATTAAAAAAATAAACACAGCTACCACAGCAGCAGTAACAAAACCTAGAGAGAGGAATGAAATCTGATCTCCAGAATCCCCATATTATGTTTACACAGTCCTCCTTCCACCTGGCTCTCTGGGTCCTAGCTGAGAAATACAGAGCACCTTGATGCTCTGACATCATATTCTCCCTGCAGGCCTGAACCCAAGTCAGGGCCTTGAGTATTCCCAGGTGATGGTAAAGGTGTTTAAATTGTTGCTCCAAAACACTGGGAGATTGATGCTGTTGCTAAACTCACAAAAATTAGCTGAAATCCTGAGCAAAATCCATTCAGCTCTCATATAAAACGCTGTTAGGCTGGGCACGGTGGCACATGCCTGTAATCCCAGTGGCTCAGGAGGCTAAGGCAGAAGGATCATGAGTTCAAACCAGCCTCAGCAAAAGCCAGGTGCTAAGCAACTCAGTGAGACCCTGTCTCTAAATAAAATATGAGAGGGCTGCGGATGTGGCTCAGGGGTGGAGTGTCCCTGAGTTCAATCCCTGGTACCAAAAAAAAAAAAACCCCTGTTAGACTCCCTCATTGAGAATACACATGGGTAGAACACCCTTCATCTTGCTATCTATCACAAGCCCCTTCTGTGCATAAGTTCCCCTAATAAATGCTGTGAACTGCTGACATTTGGGTTTTTTCTTTGGAAAACTATGACCCCAACTATGAAAGTGTTTTTGCACAGGTGTTGCAGGAACTCCCCTACTGCCTTTTTTTTGTACTGGGGATTGAAACCAGGGGCCCTTTACCACTGAGTTACAGGTTTATTTTTTATTTTGAAACAGAGTCTAAGTTATTAAGGGCTTCACTAAGTTGCTAAGGCCTCAAACTTGAGATCCTCCTGTCTCAGCCTCACAAATTGGGATTATAGGAGTGGGCCACCAAACCTGGTTCCCTGTTGCCTCTTTTAAAATTATTCCAGTGATGGATTTGGTCAGACAAAACAATGTTATTTAAAATATTCAGTGTTTGGGCTGGGTTGTGGCTTAGTGGTAGAGCGCTTGCCTAGCATGCGTGAGGCACTGTGCTCAATTCTCAGCACCGCATATAAATAAATAAAGGTACATTGACAACTAAAAAATATTTAAAAAAAAATAAGAGGGAGTGTTGGGGCTGGAGTTGTGGCTTAGCAGTAGAGCATTCGCCCGACACAGGCAAGGTCCTGGGTTCAATCCTCAGCACCATATAAAAGTAAAATAAAGGTATTGTGTCCAACTACAACTAAAACAACAACAACAAAAAATTTTTTTAAAGAGTGAGTGTCAAATAAAGAGGCAGAATTACCTAAGGGAGTCAGAAACTGGAGTTGAAAAGTACAATATGGAAATTAAAATTTTATTTCAGGGTCTTGACAGCAGATTTAAGCAGGTGGAATAAAGGTAAATTGAAGTTAGTTAAATTGAGATTGTCTAGTGTGAGAAAAAGAAATAAAAGGACTAATAAGCCAGATGAAGTGGCCCACACCTGTAATTCCAGCTACTCAGGAGGCTTACGTAGAAGAATTAAAAGTTTGAGACCAGCCTGGGAAACTCAGTAAGACCCTGTCTCAAAAAATTTATTAAGTCAGGCTTGGTAGTGCATGCCTATAATGCCAGCAACTCGGGAGAGAGAGGCAGGAGGATCATAAGTTCAAGGGCAATTTATCAAGACCCTGTCTCTAAAACAACAACAACAAAAAGATGTATCTCAGTGGTGAACAACCTTGGGTTCAATCCCCAGCAACCAAAAATAAATAAATAAAATAAAAAGGGCAGGGATTAATTCAGTGGTAGAGTACTTGCCGAGCATGCTTCAGGTCCAGGGTTCAATCCTCAGTACCTCCCCCACCACAAACATACACACAAAAATGAACAAGACAAATGAACAGAGTCTCAAAGATCTGCAGCTCAACATTAAGTGTACCAACATATAAATGATAGTTCCAGAGTCAGAGAAGAGAAAGGGGAAGAAACAATACATAAATAATATCCTAAAACTTGCCAAACTTCATGAAGAACATGAATCTACACAGGCAGGAAGATCAAGCTCCAGGTGGTATAAACTGAAAGAGATCCATACCTAGACACATCATAAATTGTTTAGAGTGGGGCATGTGCCGCAGTCTGCCTGGGCACAAATCACGAGCCACTCAAGCAGGAACAAACTTTATTTCTGAACTCCACCAGCACACTCCACACACGCCACCCACGCCACTCCTCCAGGAACACACCACCAACCGGAACTCCCACCACCGGAACTTCACCAACCAACGGGAACTCTTCAGGAATCCCCGCGAGAGCTCAAAAGTACTGGCAAAATGCTAGGCGCCATCCCAACTTGGCTGTGGCTCTCAACAGGCAAGGTGGCACAGGCCTACAATTCCAGCAGCTCAGGAGGAGGCTCAGAGAGGAAGCTCCTAGGTTCAAAGCCAGCCTCAGCAATTTAGGGAGGCCCTAAGCAACTCAGCAAGACCCTGTGTGTAAATAAACTATAAAAAGGGGGCTGGGGATATATATCACTTGGTAAAGTGCTTGCCTTGCATGCACAAGGCCCTGGGCTCAATCCCTAGCAACACACACACACACACACACACACACACACACACGAGCTGGAGATGTGGCTCAGTGTCTAAGCACCCCTGGGTTCAATCCCTGGTACCCAAAACAAACAAATGAAAGGCAAAGATGAACCAGAGATTAGATCAGTGATAGGGCATTTGGCTAACGAACACAGGACCCTGGTTCGATCTCCAGTGCTTCTTCATACTCATACACACACACATGTGGCTAAAGGAGTGTACTTATAGTGTACTCTAGACTTAAACTAAATTTCCATCTCATCAATTTCAAGACAGTACTCAACTGATACCTTCTTAAACTTTCACTAAAAACCCAATTATCATGCATCCAAGATGTGTGTAACAAGACTAAAATGACATTCTGCTGTAAGCCTTTGACCAAGTTGTTTAACCTCTTTGATATCCACTTGCAAAATGGGGACAGTAATTATACTTGTCTGACCGTAGGGAACTCATTCCAGGCTACCCTTTCTGTTTTTGTGATTTTGGGAATGGAACCCACAGTGTCCTGCATGTCAGGCAAGCACTCTACTAGTGAATTATACCCTCAATCACCTTTGCCCCTTCAGTACCTCCCCACCCCCACCCCAGTACTGGGGGATTGAAAACAGGAGTACTGAGCTACATCCCAGTGCTTTTTTGAGATAGGATCTCCCTAAGTTGCCTAGACTGGCCTCAAATCTGTGATCGTGCTGCATCAATCAGAGTTGCTGAGATCACAGGCCCATGCCTGGTCACTTCTAAAGCCACTCAGCTGGCAATCATGAATCCTCACACATCTTTATAAATCACAGGTGGTGCACATCTGTGATCCAGTGTCTCAGGTGAATGAGGCAGAATCGTAAATTCAAGGCCAGCCTGGGAAACTTAACAAGACCCTGTCTCAAAATAAAAAATAAAGGGCTGAGGATGTAGCTCAGAAGTGCCACTGGAGGTCTGGGTATGTAGCCCAGTGAAAGAGCTCCTGTCTAGCATGTGCAAGGCTCTAGGTTTAATCCCCAGTAAAAAAGGAAAAAACAAAACTATCTATATTACTTATATATATGGAGCTGGGGTACAGTAGCTCAGTGGTACAGTACTTGCCTAGCATGAGTGAAGCCCCAAGTTGAATTTCCAGTACTGCAAGCAACACAAAACAACCCTGGCTTCAAGCTCTAGTACTTGGGGGTGGGGCAGGGGAATCTAATCATCCATAGCATAACCCAGTGATGCCTAGCTGAAGATCTGGGACTATCTTCAATCAGGAGGGCCAAAAAGAAATACCAGAGATACAAGTACTGTGACAGCCCCAAAAGACACATTTAAGACTTCACTCCCATTTTATATTTCCACTACAGATTTGTGTGTGTGTGTGTGTGTGTGTGTATGTGGCACTAGGAACTGAATCTAGGGCCTTGTGCTATAAGCAAGTATTTCTACAACTGAGCTACATCCTTAGCACTTTTTTTCCTAATTTTTAAAAAATATTTTTCATTTTTTACTTATAGTTGGACACAATGCCTTTATTTTACTTATTTTTATGTGGTGCTGAGGATCGAACCCAGGGTCTCGTGCGTGCAAGGCAAGCATTCTACCGCTGAGCCACAACCCCCTTTTTTTAGTTTTAGGACACAGTATCTTTACTTATTTTTATGTGGTGCTCAGGATCCAACCCAGTGCCTCATGCGTGTGAGGCAAGCGCTCTACCACTGAGCTCCAGGCCGGGGCCAGCACTTTCTTATTATCCAGACTGGCCCCACATTGCTGATTCTCCTGCTCTGCTCTCCTAGTAACTGTTAGCTGGCATTACAGGTATGCACCACACACCCAGACTGTTTCTTGAAGAGGAAGCAGCACCAGCCTTTTCTTTTCCTTTTTGTTTTTTAGTACATTCTAGAGTTCCCTCTCAATAGAGGAATAATTCATGATTCTGCTGGGATGTATCCACAGCACAAGTAGGTTGATCTTTCAGTTTTCTTCCCACCTATATGTGTCATGGTTCAATTTCCATTTATGCTTTAAGAGACTGCCATTGCCCAGTTAATAACAACTGAGGCCAAAGACCTGTTAAAACACCAGGAAGGGAATTTTCTATCACACAACTGCTCACAAAGATACATAAAGGACTGAATCTCCCTGTAGCAGAGGAGAGCCTAGGATGCTTCCCTGGGAGGTACTCCTAGGAAAATGAGAGGATTGGGTTGGAGGCCACAGGTCTCTACCTGGCCTTAGTCCTTTGGAGATTCTGGCCTTGGAAACAAGGGGCCAAAGACGCAAGTCAGTGACGAGGCCACCCGTCACAGTGAGGTTTCCCCACTCCTCATTGCACACAGGGTATAGACACGTTCCCAACAAGGGGATCAGCAGCTTCCTCTGGAGGACTCAGAGAGAAACTCTTCAGGGTCTGATTCCCACTTGTGGAGCTGAGACAACAAGCCCCAGGGTAGAGAAGCCTCCCCAGGGAAGTCTAGGTCCTACCACAGAGGAAGAGGAGCCCTGAGGGTGGGGTACAGGCAGGGTGCTCCCCTCAAGATCTTCCAGATCACATGCTGCTCAGGGACATGAAACTGAGGGGTGGTTGGCCCTGAGCTGACTAGATGGATCCTTCCACTTCTCTAGGCAAGGTAGCCACGCCCACTTTCTAAAGATGCCTGCATGTGGCTGTGTCTGGTCAAGTACTTTTGTCTTTCCCTGACATTTCTCCAGCCTCAGCACCACATGGCCCCGAGTTCACCAAAGGGCCACACTCTTTTCCTCCAGGATGGACTCTGAAGTTCCTTTTAGGGTCTTAGTACAATAATCTGCTTCTCTGTGCTACCTGTCAGGGCCTTCCCACTTTGGGGCCCCATCCCCCATAGCCTGTTGCTCCTGGGTACTGGCTGGGCTTCAGATTGTTTCTGCCAAACTATGCTGCTGCCCTGCTCCTGGTAGGCACCTTACTTAGGTTGCTTCAACAGTGTTCATATAAAGCCCATATGCTCTGGCCTTGGTTGGGCACATGGCCTGAACCCTGAGCCTCCTCCTAGGACTCCAACCCCTTTGCCCACTTAGCCCCAGCATTGAAGATGGCAAGGTGTGGTCTCTGGGTGCTCCTGCTCCCATCAGGCTCCCAAGAATTTCCTCATCCCAGCTTTGTTCCTGGCCCTGCAGTGACTGTTGATTCATAGAGCACAATGGGCTGGACGTATCTTCCCGGGGCCGAGGTGTGTGAGAATGGGTTCCCCACAAGGCCAATGGGCCAGAAGCCCAAACAACAGCTGAAACAGACACTTGTTTATTTCCCAGGGAGGAGGAAAAATGGTGAGGGCTTGGAGAGCCCTGCCCCAGCCTTTGTGCCCAGGTAGCAGACCTCACTTCCAGAAGAGCACATTCCAGAAGAGCAGCCAACAAGGGTACAGGCCCAAGGAGAGCAGTGGGAAGAGCAAGGCACCATAGGTGTGGTGCTCCAGCACGCCCTGGGCCAGTGCCACGAGGAAAAGCTGCCACCCCTCAGCAAGTGACAGCGGTGCCTCCTGTAGCTCCCGCCACAGGAACAGGCTGCCCAGGAGCATGGCTGCTGGGCTTGTCAGCACCAGTAGGGCAGCATAGAGTGGCCTGGGTGGAGAGGCATCGTCAGGGTATGTTCCACAGATGGTGGGGACAGAGAACAGAATGACCAAGGACTCTGGGTGAAGGGCACAGGCACTGGGGGAGGTGGGGGCTGATGAATACATACCGAGGCCCATAGGGTCTGGTGAGTGCAGCAGCAGGTACCATGGTGGCAGCTAGCAGGAAACCCAGGGAGAAGTTGGTGAGGGTGATGCAACCTAGCTGTAGTGCTAGGTAGATCAGAGCCACCAGTTTCAGTGCCATCCATCCCCTGTCTGAGGCCTGTGTGCTCATTACCCTAAAAGGCAAAAGGCTCAGAGGAAGCCCAAGAACTGCCTACATGTCCAGGGGGGCCCTGTGCCACCTGCCCAAGCCTAGTCACTCACCGGTGGGTGTTGTGAGGAAGAGCCAGGCCAGCTGCATAAATTGCCAGCAGTGTCAGCACCACGGCCTCAGCCTCAGCCACTGGGAAGTGTTGGGCGGCCACATGTTGACCCAACACAGGCAGGATGTAGAGGGCCAGGCCCATGGTCTGAGAGATCAGCAGGGGTGCTACAAGCGAGGCCAGCCCCACACCCTGCAGGGTATAGTATACGGGCACCTTGAGATAGGCCCTGGGGCCAGAAAACCACTATTCCAGCTGAGGTTGAGTGGCAGTAGAAGACACTACTCAGGATCCTAGAAGCCCACCCAACAGCAGATAGGGGCATCATCACCTGTGCTGGGGGAAGTTGGGTACTCGGTCCAGGAGCACCCCCAGCCTCTTCAGAGCCCACTCCAGCTTCATGCAACTGCATCCACAGCTCCAGAGCATGGCCCAAGTCAAGGACCTCAATGACAGTGTGATGAGATCTGCCAGGTGGGGAACCCAGGACTTTCCCACCCCAATCCCAGAGTAGGATGATGCAGAGTTGAGGGGCTCCAAGGCTGTCCATGAGTGAATAGTTGGGGGACAGAGGATATCTTGAGACCAAGGACCAGGAGCAAGAAGCCAGCAGCAGGCATGTAGAGACCAATGGAGACAAAGCGAGATAGAGCAGGAAGCAGGTAGAAGAAGAATGACTGGTGTAGGCGCTCCAGCAGGTGGTTGAGCTTTCGGAACATGCCCTCCAGAGCCCTGTCAGGTGCATAGCAGGACAAAGTCAGTCACTCCCTCCGTGTACCAGTTGGACACTTCCCTGAGAACGCAAAGAGGGAATCAGAGGCTACTTACTTGCCAACAGCCACCAAGTCATACTTGTACTGCCGGAAGCTATTGATGCCCCGAAGGGTCAGGGCCTCTACCCGGTACCGCAGAAAGAGGCCATGAGGGCCATGGGGGCGGCCAGAGGCCTGCCGCAGAACCATCAGCAGCAGTGTCTGCAGGCCCTGCAATGGCCCATCCAGCGTTGTCCAATCCTGGAGCTGAAGCTTTGGAGGGATGGTGAGAGGGCAGAGTAGGGATGGGAACAGGATTAGATAAACCCCTCACCAAAGGCCCTATACCTCAGCAAGTGGTCAAACCTTGCCCTGAAGTGTGCATAGCAGCCCCCCTTTCTGGCAGAAGGTCTGGAAAAGGTTGAGCAGGTCAAGGTTGGGCAGCTGTCCATTGAGACCCTCCACAGTCACATCAAGGCTGGTAACCACATCACTGCTCAACTCCAGGGCCACAGCTGCCTGAATGGCTCCAGCCCGGCCCTGCAATGGGGATGACTGCATGCCTGTAGGGGCAAGCAAATAAACACCAGAGGAGACACTGGTGAGAACAGTTGACCCCAAGAGAGACCAGGAGAAGACAAGAGCACCTACCAGTTACATTAACGTCGTGGTAGGCTTCAAGCCAAGCCTCAGTGCCCAGAAGATCATGTTCTGTCACCAGAAAGATGATATCTTTGGCCCAGTAAATCTGCCCTGGAGGTCAGACATAAGGTAAGCAGGACTGAAGCACTGGCCAAACCCTCCCTGGGCAGCAGCCCTGGAGTCTCACCTCGGAAATGGGCAGCAAGTGCCAGCAGCAGTCCAACAGCCTGGCTATTGGTGGAGTCAGAGTTACAGGGTACAGTGAGCACCAGAGACTCGGTGCTGGCAGCACGTGGGGCCCGTAGGATGCCATACACGTTGGTGCCTGATACCATCTGTACAATGCATTGGTGAAGGAGCCTCAGAGCAACCCTAGTATGTAGAAAGTCAAAGCCTCCACCACCACCTTTCCTTGGCCCTACAATCTGCAAAGCAGGGATTTCCCTGGCCCCAGATCATCCCTCCCATTAGGATTCTTGGCCCCAGGTGACCCCTTCACAGCGCTTTTCTATCCCAAGCACCCTCACCCCCTCACCCCCACCCTTCCTCAATACATAGCGCTCGTGGGTCTCATCCGGGAAGGGCAGTTTCCGAGAGAAACTCTGCGTGTAGACCTCCAGCCCTACTGTACGCATCGTCCGCTGCAGCCAGGCCACTGGTAGAGCCCTGGAGACACAAAGACAGCCTCTGAACGGAGCTCCCTGGCCTTGGCCACCACTACTTTTCCCATACCCGCTGCTCTGCGGCTCACCCCGACTTCCTGCGGTGGGCAGCGAAATCGCGGGCAAAGCCCCGGGCACGGTCTCCGCCCACAAACTGCTCCTCCACCATGGTGGATCCCATGGCGTTCTCCGACATGTAAGTACGCTGGGTCAACGGCGGGAAGGCCAGAGCCAAGAACCAGGCGATGCCCGCCACGTAGCTCAGCACGCTGCGAGGGGTCAGAGGGAGCAGCCGGAGCGTTAGCGTGATCTGGGACGCCGACTGTGGCCACCAGCTCCAAACCAGGGACCGAACGGGCAGGTGTGAGGGGCCTGGAAACCTAGACTCCGGGTCCCCGCATCCCCCGCGGGAAGTGGACCGAAGGAGAAGGGCGCGAGCAGCGCAGGGACCCCAGCCCAGCCCACCCTCACCAGAGCGGCGCGTTGAGGCGCAGCACGAGACGGGCGAGCGCGCGCCGGCGCACGGGGTCCGACAGGAGGCCCATGGCGGGAGGGCGACGCGGGACCCTGCTCTCGCAGCCAGCTCCAGCCGCGGAGCGCAAGTTGCTCCTGTCAGACCCCGAACCTAAACCCAGCCGCACTTCCGGTCCCACTGAAATTCGCGCCACTGCGCGTGCGCAAAGCAGAACCTTTCTCCAGCTCGGCTGCTGGAGGCCCTAGGGTTGCAGGGAGCCGGAACCTGTGCGACTGGAGTCTGGTCTCCGGGATCGGCATCCGGAAGGGCTGGACCGACCCTGCGCAGTACCAGCAGGGAGCCGGAACCTGTGCGACTGGAGTCTGGTCTCCGGGATCGGCCTCCGGAAGGGCTGGACCGGCCCTGCGCAGTACCAGCAGGGAGCAGAGACAAGGCCGACACCAGGGTATCGGGAGCAGTGATAAAGCTCCCGTTGGAAGGCTCACAGAAGTCGGAGACGATTGTCAGGGAAGGTAGGTGGAGGTGCTCAGAGCACCACGCCTGCCACAGAGGCTGTGAATGACTACAGTGTGGACTGAGGTTCAGGCGTTTAAGAATCATTCTTATGGATGTCAGTCACTGAAAATGAAATCACGAGGCTGTGAATGACTACAGTGTGGACTGAGGTTCAGGCGTTTAAGAATCATTCTTATGGATGTCAGTCACTGAAAATGAAATCACAGTGGTGTCACATGGGTTCTGAACTAAGGTCTTCATGGGTAGATAGAAGACCCACAGGGAAGATGCAAATCTACTAGTAAGACAGGCCTGTGTATATGGAGTAGCTAGTAAGGAGCGTACTGTTTTGTCCAGGCCAGCAAGTCCCTGGCATAGTAGGAGAGTTGGTGGCCAACGCAGGCGGTGGATGAAGGGGAGCTTGCTGAAGGGGGTACAATTTTAGGCTGGGGAAAATGTCGAAACTCAGGAGAAAAGATCAAGTGAGCAGAGGAGTCTCCTGTAGTTTAGAGCCCAAGGTAAGCAGTAGGAAAAGGCCCAAGGTGCTCCTAGGGGGAGGCATTGGCCCTACCTATAGCCAGTCAAGGTTTCTTTTAATCCTTGTACTCAGGTTCTGGAGGGACTGGACTGAGGATGGCAAACTCCTTGGTCTGAGGCTTGATTTTTCTCACCTCTCACCAACAGATTGCTTTCTCCACCCAGATACCCCTACACCACCTATCCTTCTGGAGGTTTGAGTCCTGAGGCCACAAGAGATATAGTTCATGTGTGGAGTTGGCTCCCCAGTCATTCCCCAGAGTCAAACTGTTTGCAAGTGCTATACAGCAAAGAGTGATGAGCAGAGGAGCAGGACTTTATTCTGGACAAAAGTGGCTGGGTGTTCAGTCCCCCAGCAAGATAGATGCCTCACGCACATGCTGCCGTACCACATGGTCCAACAAGGTGTGCACATCTCTAGCTGCTTGGGCAGCGGCCTCAAGCACCTGCTCCAAGTGGTCCTCATGCAGCCGGGCATCCATTTCAAGCAGTGCGATCTGGCCTGAGGCTGGCAGCAGGGCCAGGGCTAGTTGGGGACCACCAGCTGCTTCCTCCACATGGCTGAGGTCTGCCAGGGCTGTGCCTTCCACAAAACCAGCTGAACATGCGCACACAAAGTCCCGCATGGGTATCCCAGCATCCAACACTGCCAGCGTGGCGGCATTCACACAAGCTGCGTAGGTTCCACCATCAGCCTGCAGTACCTGCAAGGACCCCCCCACGCTGTTATCAGTCCATTAAACTGCCATCCCACCCTCCAGTTCCCTTCCCTCAGTGGGTTGAAAACTGCAGCCAGCTCACCTGCACATAGATGTCAATCTGGGATCGTGGGTGCAGCTGAGTAAGAATGGCTGCCTCAAAAGTCTGGCGCAGCTGTAGGCCCATCTCACAGGACTTACGGTCTCCATGTGGCCTCCGCTTGCGCTCACCTGTGCTGAAGGTTGCTGAACTATATTGACAGTTCACCAGAGCCCGGTCAGGCAGGGCTCGAGACCTGGAACCCCGGATCTAGAAGAGAAAGGATGCATAAGTCAAGCCTACTCTCCCAGCTCACACTCCCTAGTCCTTTCAACCTCCTTCTCAAGAGAGTGGCAGCAACCTTATCTCCAAAACATCCAAGGGAGATCCATTTGTCAGTCTAGGCCATCATCACCTCTGGCGTGCATGCCTCACTTCATTTCCTCCCAACTCCTCTAAGTGGTGGCCACAGTATGTTTAAAAACATCAAGCCGATTCTGTCTCACCACACACTCACATTCTACTTACCTACCAAAGGCTTCTGTTATACGGGAAATAAAATCCCAAATCCTTTCCCCAGTCTACAAAGCCCTAGTCCTCACCTCCCTGGAAACCGTTATTTGGAATTATCTCCTCTCCCTCCACAGTCATTCTTTCGGCTTTGCAGAAGTGCCATGTTTGTTTCTACCCATTGCCTTCATCCTGGCTTCTTTCATCTAGAAAACTGGGCTCCCACATTAATTTGCTAAGCAATTAAAAATTATCTCTGCGTTGGGGAGGCACTGTTATAGCGTAGAACGTAGCAATAAAATCAGAGAGTTTTATTTAAAGTCGCTGCTCTCAGAGAGTTTATGTTCCCGTGGAAAGACAAACGGGTAAGATTAAGTAGAGCTGACGTTCGGGTGGTAGACACAAAGGCAACAGAGCGTGTTGTGGCCTGGAGCGGCAGCATCCCAAACATGACGCCGGAGGAGAACAGCGGGGAAGTGACCGAATGGGCGAGAGCCTGGCACGATGAGGAACCCGACAAGGGAGAGCAGGGCGCAGGAGAGAGACAGGACATACCCAGAGATGCACCTTAAGAACTTGGGCATTTACTCAGCCGATATGCGGCTTCGAGCATTCGTTGCGTAAACGGGAGGCGCGACCGCGACCCCGCCGATCCCGCGCGGCCCACTCGCCTCGTGCGGCCCGTAGACCACTGCCAGCGCCTTGGTGTTGCCCTGCTCGATGTAGGCCGAGCCGTCGGCCTGCGCGAACACGCCCATGCGCGCCTGGATCTTGCGCAGCTCCCCGGCACGACGACCGTCCACCCGGTAACCCTGGTCAGACAGGAGCTCCAGCCCCGCCATGTCGCCGGCCCAGCTCTCGGTCTCGTGGAGAACACTGCACCCTGAGACCCAGGCTTGGCAGACCCAGTTTCCGGCGGTCCGGCCCCCTTCCGGGCCCGGGGACTACGGACTCCTTCCGGGCCCGGTCTTCTTCCGGGCCTGGGGACTAGGACTCCCGGCTGTCCGGCCTCCTTCCGGGCCTAGGGACTACGACTTCCGGAAGTTTTGGCTTCCTTTCGGCCTAGGCAACGAAGGCTCCCGCGACCCTGCTTTCCCCTCTCCGACCGGGGGAGGGCGGAGCTCTCCGGTGCGCTCCGGTGCGCCCCAGCTCTGCCCTTGGCCGGCTGGCCTCTGGAGCCGACTTCCTGGTTCGCCCGTGGGCCGGGGCGGTGCTTTTGTGTGTCGGGTGTTTGCGGGGCCGCAGTGCAGGCGTTCATTCCAGCTGGGACATTTTTCCGTTCTCTTACTGTTGTATTCATTTTTTTTCCCCCAGGGGTTGAACCTGGGGAGGCTCCACCTGAGCTAGATTCCCATTTCCCCACCCCAACCTCGTCGGGATCCACGCGTGCTAGGCAAGTGCTGTCCCGTGAGCCGCACCCCAGCCCGAGGCAGGTCTTACAGAGTTGCTAAGGCTGGCCTGGAATTTGTGATCCTGCCCCAGCGTCGGGGGTAGCAGGACTAGGATGTAGGCTCCACAGCGAGCTAGACACGCTTTTTGTCACACACATGTGTGATCAGATTTTCTGTAAAGCAGTCTGATTTTCCCTTTTCACTTGGTTCTTCTGTCGTCCACCTTAACACAATAAACTGTCCTTTCTGTGGTTTCCTCCATAGCCTGACTTCGAACAAATCCTGGACAAACACAACTTAGACATCGGCTTTGGGAACTCTGATTAGTTTTTTAAATACCATTTCATAGGCAATTATTTTGTGGTTTTTGAAGGGTTATGGAAAATAATATTCCTACAAGATAGTGCTCCCCCCTCAAAAAAAAAGGAGGGACAGTGTGACTCAGAGGAGGAAGGGGAAAGTTCAAATCCTGATACACACACACGCACACACATTTCAGCCAAATATTAAACCTCTCCCAATACATCCTTTCCCAGTAATAATGGGCCCTGAGCAAACTTTGGTCCTTTCCCAGGCTCATCCCCAGCATCTCCACCAAAATCATTTACCCCTTCCCAGGCCCAGTGGGTCCTGAAGGCAGGAGGCAAATACTGAAATGCTGGGCCCTGGACTTTGACCCTTTCCCATTGCAGATGAGTCCTGAAGGAGAAAAGGAACAGTGACCCTTTAGGTAACGGTGGGTCCCAGAGGAAGGAAGATAAGAAGTGAACACAGCTCTGAGCTTTTCCCAGTGACAGTGAGTTTCAGACTTTTCACAACTGCTTTCCTGAGTTAAAATCTTAACCTGAACCACGAGGTCCCCAAGTGTCCAGACAGCATGCTCGCAGTGTCCAGTGATTAATTCACCCTCACCATAAACTCTAAAGCCTAGACTCCTTCTCTTACCTGGGGGTCATTCCTATACCCAGAAAATGAATCCCTCCTGTGCTGATGGATTGACTTCGCTGCAGACAGGAAAGCGTGCTGATCTGAGGTTTGCTTCCCGTCTCCTGCCTGCATCATTTGTGGGCCATGCACTTACATTTTTCACCGGAAAAAAAAAATGCTGGGCAAGGTAGCACATGCCTATAATCCCAGCAGTTCTGGAGGCTGAGGCAGGCGGATCACAAATTCAAAGCCAACCTCAGCAACTCAGTAAGACCCTGTCTCAAAATAAATTTTAAAAGGGGGAAGGAGGTTGGGATTGTGGCTTAGTGCCTAAACTCCCCTGTTACACACACACACACACACACACACACACACACACAGCCTTATGAAATTCCTCCCAAGTAATCTTTCAGAGTTAATAATTTTTTGTTGGCTGCTTGATACCCAAAAGTGGGGTGGTATTTCCACTACTGCTCAATGGTAGACAATTGGCTTATATTTCAGAGATGGAGTCCCAGGAGCAGAATTTCTGAGTGCAGGCTCTAAGTATGAGAGTAAGTTCCTTCATCCTTCCTTTGCCCCAAAGAGTAAATTACACTTTTTAGAATAAAACTTTCCAACCTACACAGCATGATTGACAGCATGTTATTACTCTTATTTCTAGTTCTGGTGATTTCAGCCTCCCCTGACAGTCTCATCCAATGGAAAGAAGGAAAGCTGGAGGGGCTCTCCTCCCTTGAGGTCAATGTCATCAGCAAGAACCCCTTCCCCCATCCTGAGGTGCATTATCCAGCCCCTCCTCAATGCTTAGAAGCCAAGTCTCCTGCTCCAAATCTGAAAGTGGAAAGATTAACTGAATGGGTTGCAGAGGAAGAGGCCCTGAGGTGTCCTAATGAGATGGGACCATCATAGGGACAAAGGACAAATGCATTTCTGGGCTTTGACTTCTGGCCTGACTCAAACCCCAAGAGGCTTGGAGTGTGCCACCCTCAAGAAGATCAGTTTTGCAGGATTGAGGTCAGGTTGCCTGGAATGTGTTCTCTTGAGCAGCTTCAGAAACTTATCTATCTTTAGCACAGGGCAAAATTCTTTTTTTTAGAGAGAGAGAGAATTTTAATATTTATTTTTTAGTTTTCGGCGGACACAACATCCCTGTTTGTATGTGGTGCTGAGGATCGAACCCGGGCCGCACGCATGCCAGGCGAGCACACTACCGCTTGAGCCACATCCCCAGCCCCAAAATTCTTGAATATATCTAAAGTCAATTAACATTTCCACCATTGCAAGTAGTCAATAAAACTACTTGTTTAGGGAGCCAGCTGACATCTATTTGTGAGAGCTGTCTCCCTAAACGAAAGCCCCAATAAACGCACACTCATTCACCAGACTCTTATTTCAATATTTCCACCTTCATCAGGTCAAAAGATCCCAGTGTCCAGCAACACTAGAAAGACCATCAGGTCTGCTCCCAGCGTGGCCATGCCTACACCTCTCCTTAGATCCAGCAGCTAGGCTGCAGTCAAATGGGCCTCATTTCTCCCACTGAGAATACAAATTCCATCCCCCTTTCCAGAAAGGAGTTGTATATTTGTAGTATTTCTTGCTACTTAATCTTAGTGGCTTAAAATAATGAAAATCATTTTATTACTATCTGCAGAAATTCTCAAGATTCCCTAGCTTTGGCTAGACAGTTTGCACTTTCTTTCCTGCAGTTGTCACCAGATGCTGCTGGGACAGGAGCCATCTTGAAGACTCCCTCCCTCATGTCTTTGGTGGTTGACGTGGGCTGTGGGCCAACACTCTCTGGGCTTTTAGGCAGCATGTGAACATGGCTTCTCCTTGTGTCCTGGGCTTCCTGGAAACATGGCAGCTGAGCTCTAAGAGTAAGCTTCCAGGGGGATGTGCATGGTGTTTTACGTCCTTGCCTCAGAAGTCACTCCTGCAGGGCCCCTTGGACAAGACCATCATATGGGATAAACTCAAGGGGAGGGGACATGGCCTGCACTCTTCAATGGCAGAAGGGTCACCGTTGTATTATAAGAACATTATGCCAGGGCTGGGTTTATAGCTCAGTGGTAGAGCGCTTGCCTGGCGCATGTGGGGCACTGGGTTCCATCCTCACTACCATATAAAAATAAATAAAGGTGTTGTGTCCATCTACAAAAGAACATTGTGCTGAAGTGGGCTGAAGCAGTACAGTTGGCTGCAGGTGCCCAAGACAGTGGTCACAGCGTCCCCTCCACAGAGACTATGCTCTGAAGACTGTACACCAGAGTTAGTGAGTAAGCCACTGCCCTGATGCTGATACCACCTATTACTGGTGACAAGAGTTCCATTTTTCCAGGTGTTGAAGTTTCAACAATGGAGAAACACTGAAGCAAGAGTAAAAAGCAAGTTGAATTGTTGTATAGACTTCTCTACAGAGAAGGGGACACAGAGTTGGTATCCAAAGAAGTGAGAGTGTCCTGCCCCTTTAAAAAATTTCTACATTTTATTAGTTCTCATGCTCTCCTTGCCCCTTATCTCTCCCCATCCTGCATCCATGACCAGTGGTCAGGGTGAGTCAAAAGGTGGGAAGCAAATAGGTAAAGAGAAAGAGCCAAGTGGTGGAGTGATCCAAGCAGTAAGGTTTCAATTAACAACTCTCATGACTCCCTGCAGGAAGGAAGGGTTCCTGGGGTAGGTCACCTCAGCAACCAGTTGGAGCAGGAGAGGGAAAGAGCAGCATTTGATTTTCTTCCCAGATGACTGTCCTCCAGTGTGTAGGCCACATACTTTTTTGTGCCTCCACTCAAAAAGAATGTCAAGAGGCCACTAGAGAACTTCTAAACTCCTTAGCTGATAAGGGATATAAAGTCTCAAAGAAGACTTTATACCCCTTATCAATTGTGCCCAAAAGAAGTTCAATATTTAGAATTACAGCTGTCTCAAGGAACCTACAAACTAGGACAGGAAAGAATAATCCTGTAGGACAATGTCCTCTACCTCAGACCATGAGGCAACTCAGAGGCTTCCTGGGGGTAACTGGACACTCGGGTGTTGAATTCCTGGATATGGGGAATTAGCTAAGCCTCTCTATAGCCTCCTCAAAGAAGCACTACCCAAGGAACAACTTCCCTGATATGGGAACCAGAACAGATCAAAGCCTTTAGGGCATTAAAAGGGGCCTTACTCCAAGCCCCTGCCCTCAGTTTACCTACTGAACAAAAAATGCGACCTGTTTGTCACTGAGAGAGGAGGAATAGCCTTGGGAGTGGTCACACAAAAGAATGAGCCTGCTCAACAGCCAGTAGCTTATCTCAGTAAGGAGCTTGATCTCCTGCCTGGAGAATGGCCTCACTGTTTGAGAGTGATAGCCGCAGAGGCAGCCAAAACCATCCTGGGAAGAGACCTATTGTCTGCACCTCCCAGGATCTCTCAGGGATTCTAAATACAAAAGGAAGAGTATGGATCTCAGGTGCCTTCTTTTTTTTTAATATTTACTTTTTAGTTTTAGGTGGACACAATATCTTTATTTTATTTTTATGTGGTGAGAATCGAACCCTGTGCCTCAGGCGCGCTACCACTTGAGCCACATCCCCAGCCCCTAGACAGGTGCCTTCTAAAATGTCAAACCTTATTCTAGATGGACCCATAACTCAAGTAAGGACTTGCTCCAATTTAAACCCAGCCACCTTCATCCCAGAGACTTTAAAGGGAAATCCTGAACATGACTGCCAATAGGTCCTAGCTATAAATTACTCAGCCCAGAAGGAATTTTCAATCCTTCCCCTGTCCAATCTAGACCTCATCATGTTCACAGATGGGAGTTTCTTTATGGAACAAAGAGAACACAAAGCTAGATATGCTGTGGTGACTTTACATGACATCATAGAGGCACAATCTTTGACCTCAGGCATATATATCCCTAACTAGAGCACTCGATTTAGGGAAGCAACAAAGAATTAATATTTACACTGACTCTAAATATGCCTACCTAATCCTGCATGCACATGCAGCAATTTGGAAGGAAAGAGAATTTCAAACAACTGGGGGAACATTCATTAAAAAACTATGAGCAGATCTTAAAACTGCTATAAGCTGTTCATTTACCCAAAGAGGTAGCAGTAAATCACTGTCAAGGACCTTATAAAGGGTTAGATGAAATAGCAGAAGGAAACAGGCTAGGAGATCAACAAGCCAAAGAGGTCGCTAAGGGAAGTTTATAGATGACAACCTTAGCCCCTTTAATACGGACAGGCCCTCCCCCAGAGATAAGATCTCAATACGCCCAGGAGGAAACACAGGAGGCATTGTCCACAGGAGGTATTCTTTTACCCTCTGGGTTGATTCAAATGGAAGATGACAAACTTTATTTACTGGCTAATTCCCCCGTGGAAGACATTACACATCCTACACCAATCTTTCCACCTGGGAGAAGAAAATACTCTCAAATTAATCTGAGATAGGGCTAGGATTGTGGCTCAGCAGTAGAGCGCCTGTCTAGCATGGGTGAGACCTGGGTTCGATCTTCAGAACCACATAAAAATAAAAGCATTGTGTTGTGTCCATCTACACCAAAAAATAAATATTTAAAAAAATTAGTCTGAGATATTTGAAGGAAAAATATTTAAAAGACCATCCACCAAATAGTCAGAGCCTGTGAAACATGCCAAAGAAATAACCCACTTAATTCTGCTGAAAAGCCCCTAGGATTACAAAGGATAGGACTGTTCCCTGGGGAAGACTGGCAACTTGATTTTACTCATATGGTCAAGAGCAATGGATTCCAATATTTATTAGTTATGATAGATACTTTTACTGGATGGACTGAAGCCTACCCCTCCTGAACTGAACAGGCAGGAGAAGTAGTCAAAACATTATTACAGGAAATCATCCCACGGTCTGGGTTACCTTGCAGCCTACAGAGTGATGATGGAGCAGCTTTCAGGGCAGCTGTCACTCAGGGAATATCCAAAGCCTTAGGCATCAAATACCATCTCCATTGTGCACCGGGACCTCAATCCTCAGGAAGGATAGAGAAAACAAATGACATCTTAAAAAGACATCTGTTGAACCCAGCCTAATTCCATTTTAAGATTGGGAGCCATCTCGTCACAAAGTCATGAAAAGTTAATTTCTGTTTTACTATAAATTACTGCAATTTCTAAACTTGCTTGGAATGCCTGCCCGTGCCTTGAACTCACCCATGCCTGGCTTTCCCTGACAGATAAAAACCCTCTCTGAAAGCTTAGTGGTGCCTTATAAATTCTGATGTTGGGATCTAAATTTATTCCCTACCTTGAAACGTTAACCTATATAGACTATCTGCCTTTGTATTGTGCTTGTCAAGATCCTGTTATCTGTAAGTTCTCAAGACACCCCTCTTTTGCAACTTTTTGTGCTATAAAACTGCACTCCCAGAGAGCTGGGGTACTGTTCTCTATCCCAGGGTTTTTGGGAGAGACAGTCCTGGCCAGTTTCAGTGTATACAAATTCAAGCTTGCTTTAATTTGATTTAAAATTGGAGTTGGTGGTCTTTTCTTTGTGTCGTGGTTTTTAACACATCTAAGGAAACTCAAGAAACCCACCACCCATGGCCTAAGGTGCTTCATTTGCCACTACTCAGAATTAGGAACACCCCCAAAACATTAGGGATCAGTCCATTTGAGCTCTTATACGGGCAACCATTCCTAAGAAATGATATCCTTAAGGATCAGGAAAACGGCAGATCTAGTCAATCATGTCACAAAGTTGGCCAAATTTCAAGCTGAGATTTGTAAATATCCTATATCTCAGCCAGTCACTTCTCCACTTCTCTATGAGCCCGGAGATCTAGTTATGATCAAGACCTATAAGGATGGCCCTAGGCCTGAGCCTAAGCAACTGCATTTTAAAACTCCAGTTTGAAACCTGCAGGCTCACCAGGCACACCCACAGAGCCCTCCAGTGTGGCCTCAGACACAAACAAGTCACTTTTCCCCACCCTGACAAGCTCAGAGTGAAGTTTCTGGCAGGCTGTCCTTGGCCCAATAAAGGGGAAAGGCAAGAAAATCAGGGTGGGGACCACCAGATCAGATGCTTTAACCCCAATGTAAATGATGTCACTGAGGGCTGGGGATGTGGCTCAAGCGGTAGCGCGCTCGCCTGGTATGCGTGCGGCCCGGGTTCGATCCTCAGCACCACATACAAACAAAGATGTTGTGTCCGCCGAAAACTAAAAAATAAATATTAAAAAAAAAATGATGTCACTGAGAAACCTGGTGGCTGCTGACAGGGATTGATGCACACTCACTCAGGCCACAGTGATCAGGTCTGGAATCAAGGCAGGCTTCTCCCGGGGTGGAGCTGACAGCTGGCTGAGAGTCCTAGGGGAGAAGTCATGGCTCTCGCCAGGGCCTCTTAAAGGCTAAGCCTTGAGACTTTTGACCTGACACTTGAGCTTAGCCTACAGAGGGAATGTCTGTCGTTAGCCTGTCATGATTAGGTGTGTTTGCAGTGCTTAGAATTAATCTAGAATTGTTTGCTGTGGATTGATTATGTCTATTGCAGTGCCCAGCATTAAGGATTGTCGTTTTCTTGATTAAGAACCTATAGAGTGAAACTGTATGGAGTGATTTGAGTGAATGAAACATTGACTAGGGCAGAAGCATGTGGACATTCTTTATTTCTCCCCCTCAACTGCATAAGTTGCACCTTTCCCCATCGTGACAAGACTATACCTTCAAATTCCCCAAATTTAGACCCTATTTGGAAAGGACCTTTTCTATAATATCATCCACTCCCTCTGCAGTAAAAGTGCTGGGACAAGAAAACTCTCTGATTAAAGCCGACATCCTGAGTAGATACCCAAAGAGACTTCTTCCCAAGGAACTGAGGAGCGATACTCTGCTCTCCAATAGAAGACTTAAAATATCTCTTCCACAGAGACAATGGGATACGGAAACTTTTCTTTTTCTCTTTCTTTATTACTATAGATAGATCCACCAAAACTAACTCTTTTCTGTGGGTAGCCACTCTGAATGAATTCACATACTCTTTTTCTGTGGTCAGAGAGGCTCTATCGGTCACTTTTGTAGTGACATGGATATTGCCCCATCCTCAAAGTAGCAGAATGTGTCTTCAGATGTAGGCATGTTGCCCTGTGGATTGAGCTACGCTCACCTGTTCCTTTGTGATATTACCCCCTTTGCCCTATTTGGGATAGAATGTTCCATGGAAACTCCTTTTGTGTGTCCCCTTCTCTTGCTCTGCCTTTGCGTGTGGACTTCCTAGATGTCAGTCACCCTGCTGACAGCAGACATCATGAAGCTGGACTCAACCCCCTGAAACCTGACCCCTTGCCTCATTTGAATGGCTTCTCCTCAATAAAATGGTTCAGCTCTCTCTCTCTCTCTCTCTCTCTCTCTCTCTCTCTCTCTCTCTCTCTCTCTTCTGTGGACCCTTAAGGTAAGAGGAGCCATCACAGGAACCCAAAGAAAAAGGCATCTCTGTCTCTTTTGTGGTATTTTGTGCAGCTCAGTTCCCCTGGAGTGACTCTTGAGTATTTTTGTCATGAGGAACGCAACACTTTTATAATGTGGGCCAACAATATGCCACTAGGTTACAGAAAGAAAATCACTGGATATGTGGACTATTACACCTTTCCAGCCCTTCTGGACTGCCTTGGTGGGTATCGCCCTTATAAAGAAATGACTGAATAAATTTACAGTCTCTAATATTAGAACAAAAGGGAGAAAGACCTTCTTTACAAACTGCCTGTCAGGCCAATGTTAATTTATGGCCTATAAATGAAACTTTATCATGACCAGGTCATGGAAAGATTTTCACTTTAGGACAGACCAACCTTCAGACTTCTATCACTGTTAAGTCCCATATAGGCCCATGCAATCCTCACCTTCCACCATCCGCACCACCAACATGTCGAAGGTATAAGGATGGTTACTATCAGATCTGGAATGGAGTTTTATGGCTTACTCCCACCATTGGGCATCTAAACCAAGAAGCCCCAATCTCTTGGGAACAACAAAACCACACCTATAGCAAATGGCCTAATGCAACTCGAGAATTAGGATGGACCCCAGAGTCACTATGACAACAAACTGTGACTTTACAAGCCAATGATTGGTTTGGGATGGATTGGCTCTCTAGACCTAAAATTATTTGGCCAGCACCCAATGGGATTCAATAGATATGCGGAATTAACTATGGCCTTGGCTTCCCCCAGGCTGGGTAGGGAGATGTACTATTTGGTACCCCTGGATGCAAGGGAGATGAACCCCAAGTATAGAACAGCCAGCAAACCTCCCCAATCTCAAACATAGATGGGGATGATCTGTCTTTTGTTAGTATCATCATCTAGCTTCACTGTTTATTCCACAAATGGGTTTAGAAGATGTAATGTGGCATGTGGAAACCTTAAGCAATTATACTCAAACTGCCCTCCATGAGGTTGAGGAAAGCGTTTCTCTCCTTAACACTGAAGGAGTAAGGAAAGCCATCTTACAAAATCAGATGTGAAAGGTGCGTGACTCACCCAAGATGGAAATTCAACCAAGAGATTTTATTGGGGGGCTGCCCAAAGGGGAAGAACGGAGAGAAAGAGCAGAGAGCAGAGAGGAAGAGAGCAGAGAGAAAGAGAGCAGAGAGCAGAGGAAGAGAGCAGAGAGCAGAGGAAGAGAGCAGAGAGGAAGAGAGCAGAGAGGAAGAGAGCAGAGGAAGAGAGCAGAGAGGAAGAGAGCAGAAAGGAAGAGAGCAGAGAGGAAAAGAGCAGAGGAAGAGAGCAGAGAGGAAGAGAGCAGAGGAAGAGAGCAGAGAGGAAGAGAGCAGAGAGCAGAGGAAGAGAGCAGAAAGGAAGAGAGCAGAAAGGAAGAGAGCAGAGAGGAAGAGAGCAGAGAGGAAGAGAGCAGAGGGAGAGAGCAGAGAGGAAAAGAGCAGAGGAAGAGAGCAGAGAGGAAGAGAGCAGAGAGGAAGAGAGCAGAGGAAGAGAGCAGAGAGGAAGAGAGCAGAAAGGAAGAGAGCAGAGAGGAAGAGAGCAGAGAGCAGAGGAAGAGAGCAGAAAGGAAGAGAGCAGAGGAAGAGAGCAGAGAGGAAGAGAGCAGAGGAAGAGAGCAAAGAGCAGAGGAAGAGAGCAGAGAGGAAGAGAGCAGAGAGGAGAGGAAGAGAGCAGAAAGGAAGAGAGCAGAAAGGAAGAGAGCAGAGAGGAAAAGAGCAGAGGAAGAGAGCAGAGAGGAAAAGAACAGAGGAAGAGAGCAGAGAGGAAGAGAGCAGAGGAAGAGAGCAGAGAGCAGAGGAAGAGAGCAGAGGAAGAGAGCAGAGAGGAAGAGAGCAGAAAGGAAGAGAGCAGAGAGGAAGAGAGCAGAGGAAGAGAGCAGAGGAAGAGAGCAGAGGAAGAGAGCAGAAAGGAAGAGAGCAGAGAGGAAGAGAGCAGAGGAAGAGAGCAGAGGAAGAGAGCAGAGGAAGAGAGCAGAGGAAGAGAGCAGAGAGGAAGAGAGCAGAGGAAGAGAGCAGAGAGCAGAGGAAGAGAGGAAGAGAGCAGAGAGGAAAAGAACAGAGGAAGAGAGCAGAGAGCAGAGGAAGAGAGCAGAGGAAGAGAGCAGAGAGGAAGAGAGCAGAAAGGAAGAGAGCAGAGAGGAAGAGAGCAGAGGAAGAGAGCAGAAAGGAAGAGAGCAGAGAGGAAAAGAGCAGAGGAAGAGAGCAGAGAGGAAAAGAGCAGAGGAAGAGAGCAGAGAGGAAGAGAGCAGAGAGGAAGAGAGCAGAGAGGAAGAGAGCAGAGAGGAAGAGAGCAGACAGGAAGAGAGCAGAGGAAGAGAGCAGAGAGGAAGAGAACAGAGAGGAAGAGAGCAGAGAGCAGAGGAAGAGAGCATGAGCTTGCAAGTTTCAGCTTAAGAAGGGCTGCTTGGTGACTTAGCAGGTGCTGATTGGCAGGGTGACTCAGGAACAGGCGAGGTGACACTGTGTCCCACGGGGATTGGTCAGGAAAACTTTTGACTTTGCGCCCTTTGGGGAGGAGGGGGAGGAGTAAGGGATTACATGATGTTCTTCTCAGAAACCGGAGAAACCGGATGGGGAGAAATAAAAACAAAAGGCAAGGTCTCCCACACACCCAGCAGGATGGCTTTAGATGTCCTCACTGCAGCCCAAGGTGGTACTTGTGCCATTATTAAAACTGAATGCTGTGTATATATCCCTGATAATTCTGGCAATGTGACTATATCCTTAAAAATTTACATGCTCACAAAGAGGTCATGGCCTCGCCAACCTTGACATGGGAGCAATTTCTTAGCTCCTGGTTCTCTGGTGCCTCCTGGTGAGAAATATTGTTAGTCTCTGTCATTGTCATCATTCTTGTTGGCATACTCCTATGCTGTGGCATTTATTGTTTCATTAATCTCATTCCAGGACTGATAATTTCTTATTTCTCTTATAGACCACCCATCACTCAAATGGCCTTCCAGCCTGTTACTTCTCAGTCAGACTTCTTCAATGGACCACTAGATAGACCCAATTTTTAAAAGGGGAACTGATGAACCCAGCCTAATTCCATCTTAAGATTGAGAGCAATCTTGTCACAAAGTCATGAAAAGTTAATTTCTGTTTTACTATAAATTACTACAATTTCTAAACTTGCTTGGAATGACTGCCTGTGCCTTAAACTCACCTATGCCTGGCTTTCCCTGACCAGATAACAACCCTCTCTGAAAGCTTAGTGGCACCTCATAAATTCTGGTTTTCCCTGGCCAGATAACAACCCTCTCTGAAACCTTAGTGGTGCCTCATAATTTCTGGTGTTGGGATCTAACTTGAAATGTTGAACCATTTAGATCATTAACCTGTTACCTGCCTTTGTACTATGCTTGTTAAAATCCTGTTATCTGTAAGTTCTCAAGACACTCCTTTTGCAACTTTTTGTGCTATAAAACCATGCTCCTAGAGAGCTGGGGTGCTGTCCTCTAATCCATGGATTTTGGGAGAGATAGTCCCAGCTAGCTGGAATTACAAGCTTGCTTTAATTTGATTTAAAATTGGAGTCGGTGATCTTTTCTTTGCATTGTGGTTTAACAGAACTCCAAACTGCTTGCTCCACACTGCCCCCTTCCAGCTTGAAGAAGCCAGAGCGGTCATCATCCCATTTCCTTATAGAGTAAGGAGTTCCTAATTTAGAGGGGAGGATGAAGCCAGATTTAAAGATAGGTAATTAGTGTAGATAGGTAAATTGGGTCTGATATCGAGTCTAATTAAGAAAATGGAGTCCATAAAGAAAATAGAGTCCAATCTGAGCCTGGGATATCAGAACTACATCTGAGAGATTGAAATGTTAATATACCCCAAGGTCCAGGCCCATCCTAAAGAACTGTTAATGAAGTAGCTACCAGCAAATTTGGAGGTGCTAATCAAATCACCCTAGGCCCTTCCTGCCCAGATCTCTCCTCCCCCTCCCCATCCATCCACCTGTTTTCCGCCTTTTGGCCTTCCCACCTGCAACCCATCTCATCACAAAGTCATGTCCCCCATCACATGCAGGATAGAGGGAAATAAGCAAGATAAAGGACAGAAATGTAGGGAGGACAAAAGAAGACCTTAGATATAAAAGGGATAAGACCTCCCCATCCCAGGAATTTTTGCCTTTCAGATCCCCTTCTTCCTTGGGGTGGGGGGTCTTCTCTGCTATCCTTTAATAAAGCCTTTATTTTCCACTCTACACTTGCCTCAGAGTGCTAACCAGCTGTTTCACAACCAGTCCCCACCTTCCTGATGAGACTCAATTATGTTTTTTGTACAAACAGTTTAGGCAGAATGAGCCCTCTCAACAGGGAGTGGTAGTAATCCTTCCAAACAGGTTCCAGATGCCCCCCAACTCTGCAAGCTTACCTTTGCAGAAGAGCAGTCTCAGGCCTGTGGCTCTTTCCTGCACAGGGCCCTCTAAGGAGAGGAAGACAAAATTATATACTAAAATTAAGTGAATAGAGAAGCTAAGTCCCAACATGTGACAAAAATTGTTGATGTTGATAAATACCACAAACATCACTAGATACAAAAAAACAACATGTTAGTTAACTGTCTGACAGAGTCACCCCTGACACGTTTCCCTGGATATTTTGGGTACATGTTTGAAGGCCTGGGATTGAACTCAGGGGCACTCAACCACTGAGCCACATCCCCAGCCCTATTTTGTATTTCATTTAGAGACAGGATCTCAGTGAGTTGCTTAGTGCCTCGCTTTTGCTGAGGCTTCTGAATGAAGCGCTCATGCTTTAAGCCTTATTAACAAAAGAAATAAAGAAAAATGTTTTTTTTCTTTCCTCTCCCCCTCACTCTCCCTAACAAGATAGGGAGACAGTGTTGCCTTTTCTTCCCCTGGTTAATTGCCCTTGAACACACCCAGTACAGGAAGGACATGTCTGCTAAGGATCTGGGAAGTAATACCTCCCAAATTAACAAGTGAATCCTAAGACAACATCAGGGCCCCCTGGGGCTCCCTACAAGAAGGTGACCCTTGAATCAATGGTTCCTGTAAAAGTTCCCCCCCCCCTCCCCATCCCTCTTGATTGAGAAAGTCACAGTCTTTGGGACAGGAGTCTCCTATGCTTCTCCTTTGCTAGTAAAGCAATAAAACTTCTTTTTTCTTTTTTCCTTCAAACCCTGTCCTCATTATTAAATTGGCATTAATTGGCATTGGGGATAGGGATCGAGCTTTAGGTTACCCTGCTCCATCCTTCTTGATCAGGCCTGGCACTCTGAGCAACTGCACTTCCATGCTGAGGATGTAAGGTGAACTTTTGAGAGCTGACTACTGGAAAGTTAGGAGACATCGAGTGTGCTTTGGGTCAAGCCAGAGGAGCTATTCCTTTAAGTAAAGGGAGGGACTGAAGAATTCTCAGCAGCTGCAGGAGCCCGGAGCCCTTGTTTTGGGGGAACTCCCACCTTCCTTCCTGTACCCTCAGGATTGCTCCATCTGGGTCTACTTTAAGAAAAAGAAAACTGGGCTGGGGATGTGGCTCAAGCGGTAGTGCGCTTGCCTGGCATGCGTGCGGCCCAGGTTTGATCCTCAGCACCACATACAAACAAAGATGTTGTGTCTGCCGAAAAACTAAAAAATAAATACTAAAATTCTCTCTCTCTCTTTAAAAAAAAAGAAAGAAAAGAAAACTGAATGCAGTGAAGTCATGACACCTTGGCCATCTGGTAAGCTCCCCTGTGTGTACACTGAAATCTTCGATGCTACACTTCTGGTTCCCCTTGTGGGAACATCTGTGGCACCACTGGTATAGGAGTCACAGTTAAGCGGGAGTTGGGAACTTGAAGATTTTTCCCCTACCTGGTCTGCCTGTTTTAAAGGTTCCCATTTGTCAGCCATGATTTGGAGATCCTCTCTGTCTGTCATTATGTTTTTTGTTTGTATCTGTTTCTGGCCCTTTAAGACAGGCAATAATGTGTTGATCCTACAGATTGTTTCTTGGGAAAGATCTTGGCTAAATGGCTAAGAAAAATATGATGTTTTACTGTAACAATCTGGTCTTTGAATGGTTTTTTGAGTTATTGTACCTTCTTGAAGCTGGGAATTGGTTTGTCAGATACATGCAATTACATAATAAGGAGTCTTAACAACAACAACAAAAAAAAAAAAAAAAACAAAAAAAAACTAAGTTGGATGCAAAAGTGCTGCCAGTAATGTGTGAGCATAGCAGGACACAAGAGGAGAACTGGAAAAAAAAAAAAGTTGTTTTTTTTCCCTTTCAACCCAGTGCCACCAGTCTGAGCACTGCTTCTCAGCTTGGCCTCAGGCAAACGCAAATCATCCTTCTGTGGGTCAGGGACAGCAGTCCTGGAATGAATGGGGAAAAAGCTCAAGAAAGCTGCCCAGTCTATAAAGAAATGGGCCAAAAGGACCTGGCCTCTAGTCTGCTTTTCAGCCATTCTCTCCCCATGGGAATAAAACTGGAGTTTGAGAACAGGGCTCAGTTTGCCTCTCCTGCAGACAAATGAAATATATGTGGGCTGTCGGTCTCACTGATTTTCAAAGAATGAAATCCAGAGAATAAAAATAACAGATGATAAAAATTTTTAAAAATTAAAGTTACTTTTGAGTTAGAGGGAAAATAAAATGAAACTCCCCGTCCTGGGCAGGGAAACTGGAGAAGGCTTTTCCACTTGAGGATGCTAGCCTGGGACTCAAGGCTTCCAGGTGAAGGCACTGACCAGAGTCCATGATGCACAGACACTGAGAGCACTGGGACTGACTGCTGGAATCTATGCTGTGCAGACGTTGGGAGGGTAGGGAAGCTGTTGCCTGGCCCATGACTTTCTATTTGCCTATATGCTTTTAATCATTAAGTCTGATTTTTTTTGTAACTGCCATTTGGGTCCACCCCCATTTTTATTTTCCCGCCACTCTGGGGACAAAGGAGTGGACTAGGATGCTTAACCTCGCTGGGTATCCTTTACATTTGGAAAACCTTCTCTGGGACCCATTACACGCATTTTCTGAGCATTACCTAGCCTATCTTAATGGGGGGTAAAGAATAAAAGCTGCCAGTCACAAAGAATTGGGCAATAGGTTTCAGTACTATTAAATAAAATGATAACCTAGGGGACAAAATAGTCTCCCCTTTTTAAGATCTGACAGGATGCCTTATTTGGCCAGAGAACACTTCTGGGTGCAGTCCTACCTGTTGCCCAAAAATCTAAAATACAAGGGCCTCCCTGAGTCTCCATGAATTCTGAAAGGAAAGTGACCATAACACTCAAAGTGACCAAGAGATCTTTATTGAAGCAGTGCAACAGAGGAGAAAAGAGAGAAAAATAAGGGGAGGGGGTGCGCAGGGGAAGTCTTTTATAGCCCTTCTACTGTGCTGCCTAAGTCTTACAGGGCTCTGGGTTTGCAAGCTGCCTTGTTGGCACAAGGGGGGTTGAGTGTTCAGCCTTGAGCAGGGGGAAGAAGTGTTCAGCCTTGAGCTGAGGGCTTGGGCGTTTGGGCTTGAAGCAAACTGGTGATAAAGAACCAGACAGAGTTTGAGTGGCCAGGTCATCCTGCAGCTAACTTTGTTCACCCTGCTCTGCAGACAACTTATTCAGCCTGTCCTGCACCTAACAAATTCAAGCACTAAAGCCAGAATGAGACAGGCAGTCAGTGTAGACAGGTAAATTGAGTCAGGACGGATCAAGGAGGCCACCTCTGAGTGAGTCCGGGAAGTTGGAGACTGCCCCTGAGGGATCTTATCTAGAACCTGCCCCTGGTCCAACCTGTTGCCAAGGTACCCGGTCCCAGGAACTGCCCCTCCCTACAGGGAGCCACGAGGTGGTCAACGTGTCCTGAGCAGCTCCAAGCTGCCCTTCCCCCTTCAGCCCACCTGTGTCCCACCTTTGGCCCTCCCACCGAGCGCTCTGGGTCTGGTCAGGTGCGCAGGAAGAAGAAAGATAGGGGAAGAGGGCAGGAGAACAAAGGAAGCCTAGGACATATAAAAAGGGCACAACACCTCGCTTCTGGGGATACCAGGATGCCAGCTATGGGCCTTCCCCCTCCCGGGAGAAGACTTTCCCCTTTTTAAATAAACCCTGAAAAACCAGCCTCTACTTCAGAGCAAAGCCTGTCCAAGGAAGGGACATCACCTTTGTCCTTGGAAAGACCCACAGAGCACTCCTAGGCACATACCCACTCTGCTAAGTTGTTTATCCACAAATAACAGGAGAGATCTGCTGTGCCAGGTGTCCCTGACTCAGTCAGGCTAGGTGGGGACCCATAGCAACCCCCTAGCAGCCACCAATCAGCATGAGACAGGGAAATACCTGGGATGCCAGATGACTCTCCCAGTAGTTTATGGTGGTTGATAACGTGTTGGGAAACCATGTAGTTCAGCCCGTACTCCCCTCTTGGCTTAAACCAATCAGTTCAAACGAATCCCCCTCTTAGTAACCAATCACTCCTCCCCAACTTGTTCCCGCCAGTGAATGTGCTAATCATGTTTTAGAGTTGTTATTTGATTTTCCCGCGGTGTGTGATGATTTGCTATGATGTATGTGAGGTCCCTGCCTTCCCCAAAGAATGTATAAAACTGCTGCAAACCCTGGGCTCGGGGCCTCTCAGCGTCACCAGCTGCTGTGGGTGCACGCGGAGGACCGAGCTAGCTCGCAAAAAACACCTCTTTGCTGCTTACATCCATCTTGGGTCTCTGGTGGTCTTTTGGGGGTCCCAAATTCGAGCATAACATATGGGGGCTCGTCCAGGATCCCCCTTATAAGCCTACCCAGACACCCCAATCGAGAGGTGATGAAAACCTGGCCGGGAAGTGAAGGCATTGCCAATCTGTAAGTTTCTTTACTCTGGTTGCCTGCAGGTTCTGGTTCTGTGTTGTGTGGTCGGCAAAAGGTCCAGGTGGACGCACCGAAGGGCAGCCGACGGGGTTTGTGGGAGACGTCCCCAGCCACTTTCTGGGTTCTGAGTGGATTACCTGTAGTAAAGTATTTTGTGAAGTATTTGGTAAAGTATTTTGTAGCTGACAGATCCGCGGTCTGCCTGTGCCTTTAGTTTCTAGGTAGCAATCCACGACACACTGCAAATTCTGTGGCCACGCTGCTAATTTTGTGTTATGTGTGTTTGTTTCTATTGTCCTGTCTGTCTCCACCCCAACACCCTGGCAAGAGAACTAATCTCCCAATCTGGGGTCATCAGACCCAATCTGAGGGGGATGCTCCCCCAATCCGTTTGTCTGAAGGGAAGGCCCCAGTTGGCTTGGGGCCAGCACCCACTTTTGTTTTTTTGACAATCTGAAAAGGGAATCTATGTCTTTGTGTGTCTTTTTGTCTGTGTCTCTGTTAAGTGTGATGGCATTGTTTTACTTTGGACAGATGCAGAGTCCCAAGTTCCAATCTGCCTTAGATGTGTGGAGGTAACTTTAGCTAAATTTTAGCCTAAGAATGTCCCTAGTATGCTTCTCCTGTAAGGGACCAAAAGTCAATAGAACTGCCAGCTTTTCTGTTCTCAACTTTTACACCCCTTTTAGCTGTGTCTTAAAGAACTTTGATAAACTTTACTCCCTTTTGTTAAATGGGATTAGGGAAGCAACGTTTTCTTTTCTTCCCGTAGTTGGCTTGAGTGCACTCACTGCAGAGGGAAATGCCTGCTGGGGATCTAAGAACTTTGATACCTCGCTTTTTCTTTTTCTCAAAACCCTGTCCTCATTATTAAATTGGCATCAATTGGCTTCGAGGACAGGGACCAAACTTTCAGTCACAAATTTTGGCACCCCAGAGGGGACTTTAGAGGAGCCCCCACTCTGCCTTCTTGGGGAAGCCTAGCACAACTGCAAGCAGAGGATTAACTTTTTGAGAGCTGACTACTGGAAAGTTAGGAGATGTGCCAGCGTGCCTGGGATCGGACCTAACCAAAGGAGCTAATCCTGTAAGTAAAAGGAGGGACTGAGGGACTCCCGGCAGCTGCCGAAGCTCCTTCTGCTCCAGGGAACCTCTCTCATTTCTTCCCTGCACTGTAAGGATTGCTCCATCTCTGTCTACTTAAAAAGAAGGGGACACTGAATGCAGTAAAGTCGCCACACCGAGACCCTTGATTTTACACTTCTGGTTGCCCCATGTGAGAACATCTGGTCCACTCGTGGGGAAATCTATGGTGCCACTGATGTAGGAGTCATAATTAAATGGGAGTTAGAAACCTGGGGAGATTTTTCTTTTCTTTGGTCTGTTTTAAAGGTTATTATAGATTGTTTCTTGGGGATAATCTTGGCTGAATGTGTATCTAAAAGATGATTTTTTATTGTAACGATCTGGTATCTGAATGGGTTTTTGAAGCATTGCACAATCTTGCAGTTAAAAGTTGAGTTTAGGTAATTGTTTAGTTTATGATTTCATATAATTCATGCCAGAGAACTTAAATACTTAGGATGGAAAATTAAATAACTCTATTTCCAAGTTGGCAAGTAACTCCCAATCATTTAGTTTTATTTTTTCATCAATTTTTGAACTGGGTAGCTTGGGAAGATTTCACTAGGTGTACCAGTGCATTAATTTGGGCAAAGATAGTAAATTATGATATGGTATCTGTTCCCCTTAGTGTGTAGGATTTAGGAAAGGAAAGTGTTGGATTGGGACATTGGTCTGGCTTATTGAAATGCATTGAATAGCAACAGTCTTGAGAATTTTTAAAGCTTAATTTTGGATATACATGGTGGTGTGTGGTTCTCTTTTGGAATTTTTTTTCAGGTGATTTAATGTAACTTGATACTACTTTAGGAACCTTAGAACAAAGGATGTGGCTTAATGATCCTGAAGGGATTTCTTCTGCTGGTAGCTTTTATATTATCAAGTAAGATCCTATTTTCAGTTTTGTGTGAACAAGTTTTTCTAGTGTAGAAAGATGTAAAGGTATGAAATTTTGTGAATTGTATCTTAAACTTGTATCATAATTTTCAACATCCAAACCTGAAAATTGTGACTTATGGTTAAAATGCCTTAGGCATGAGGCTTCTCCTCAGAATTCCAGTTTTTCCTGTCCTTCCAGACCTCAGCCAGGACTTAAGTTGAAATGCAATAGAAGAAGCCTGGGGCTCAGTAGGAGACTGATCTGAGGCCCAAGGGAAAAAAAGAGTAAAGATGTCTTTTACCTGAACTCAAACTAGATTAAACCAAAAAGTAAATTGTATGGCATTTGCTGGCCGGTCAATTTTTTCTAGGACTTTTGCTTTTTCTTAATTCTGTATTTTTTTTTTTTTTTTAGCTCATGATTTTGATCCTACAGACCTAAGTTAATGTTTTTCTGATCAGTTCTATCTTTGACCAACTGTGGAGTTTTTGAAACATTGCAATGGAGATTTCACCTGAGAAAAGCTACAAGGCCTTGTGTTATATGTGCACACTTGTGTTATGTGTTGTATGTCTGTATGTGTGTATGTCCATATATCATGCAATGATATGACAATTGGCAGATATATGAGGCGCCTCATGAAATTAAAAAAAAAGGATCCAAATATCTTTGATTCACGTGATTCAAATGGTTCAATTTAAATTGGGTAAACAGATGAAAGTAAAGATGTCTTTAAAATTAAGCTTGTAAGTTTTTCCTAGGTGATAAAAAAAATTAATAAAATGTTGATGTCTATGAAATAATCTGCCTAAATTCAGAAATTTACAAGGATTGTTTCAAAATGTGAACAGAAAAGATTGTTTCAAAATGTGAAAGGAAAAGAGAAATTAGAAGGTTCTAGGTATGGATTTAATAGAGGGAAAATGTGTTTCTGGATAAGAGAGTCTATGTGATGAAGTAAATTAAGAGGGTTTTAGTAAGTGATAAAGAAGGTCTGTGTAAGTTGGTTATATGTGCAAGTTTTTGAGCAAGTAATCTTAAAGAAATCAAACAGCTGGTTAAACAAGTACTGTTGTTTTAGAGAATTGTGCTATGTTATTTCTTTAAAAGCTAAACTTGGTTAATATAAAAACATCAATGTAATTGTGGTGCTATTAATGTGTTCATATCTTCCAGGTATACAAGTCTGTAAGGTAGAAGCTTTAAAAGAGCATTATATCAAGCTGGTGTTCTAAAGTTGTATGGTAATTTTAGGCTTAAAAGAAAAACATGTTGGAGATTTATTTATATAATTTGTGTTCTATAACTGGACTTGTTATCAATAAGATATGTAAAGTTCTATGTTACTTTTTACACTAAGATATAATTTAAATGTATTTTTAAGTTAATGAGAACCTAATCTGTGTAAAGGTTGATATTGTAAAACTCAAAAGAACTTTGCTACTTTTCTACAAAAGGTTAAAAGCTTCCAGACTTTCTTTAATTCATGTTTTAGATGTGATATTATATTGTGTTAGCTAATATTCATGTGAACTTGAGCAACAATTTATGTAGGCTTTATAAAATGATGTCTAAAAAACAAAGATCAGCTTCAGAACTACAGTACTTAAGATTTATGAAGAACCCCGCCTTACCTGACATAAGGCTCTGTGTCCCATCTCAAAACATTTAAAAATGACCACAAAAGAAGTAGGCCAGATTTCAGTACATTTAAAGTTGTGTCCAAAAGTTGGTTTTTGTCAAGATTACTTGGATCTCAAACAGGGGATTATAATGTATAACTCTGCCAAAATTCAAGGTAGCTATTACATGAACTAAATATGTTTTTACTCTTGTTAATTTTATTTTGTAGTTTTCTTATAAATGGTCTAAAGATAGCCTGTTAATGTTTTGCAGAGGTACTGATTTAAGAACTCACAACCTGGGTTAATTTAAGATAATGAGTTATCACCTACAGTATAGAGAGATAGACATTAAAGCCCAGTACTCTTAATATAAGGCTGTTGAAATTTATTTGCTGGATGTTTAAGATTAAGTTTTCAAATTAAAGTTAAATTAAAAGGGCCAAGAAAACCAATATTTGGCTCTTGCCCTCTGAGTCAGTCTGAATCCAGGGAACAGGGGACATCTCTAAAGAGCTTTGCAACTCTGGGCCACATAATCTCCCAATTAGGGAGATTAATGAGACCACTGGAGAACAGAAAGCCAATCAGTGCATTTGCTATGAAGAGGAGGGTCACCGGAGAAGGGAGACATCCCTGATGCTTCCAAGAGAAGCCACATGGTCAAGCAAGGCCTGTACCCATCCTAGCACAAATGGCACTAGCGGAACTGAGAAGCTGCTGTAAAGTTCCCCCATGACTCCCAGGGAAACTCAGCTGACAGTTAACAATAGATAGAAACAAAAGTCAGTTTGACTGCTTCATCTTAAACACTTAGCAAAGACAGTTAAAACCAAAACACAGCTATTCCTGGGCATTTTAAATAATAATAATAGTTAAATGTAACTTCCAAGAATAAGTAAACTGGAGGCTACAAAAGAGATTCTTAGGCAGGAATGCCTGATAACTATCAAAAGGAACTGCCAGAGTAGTTTTTAGTTTAAAGCCTATAGCTATTTCTAACCTACACAGGTAGGCTTGGTGTTTGCTAGTATGATTATCCAGCCCTAAGTAACAGAATTAAAGATTTCTCTATTAGACACAGAGGTCATACTAGTAAAAGGATTTTGCAAGCTCAGATGACATTAAATTATTAAACTGTACCTTAAGGGGAAGGACATCTGTAACCCTAAAAGTTAAATGTTATGTTTACAGTCCTGATAACTGGGAATGTTAAGGCCTGGTGAGGGAACTTCTATACAGTGACATGTTCCAGCTGCTGCAACATTTATTCAGTACTCATGGTTTTTGTTTCTCTCATAGAAGCACCCATCCCCAGATGACAACCTGTTTTTCCTCAACCAGACTTCAAATGGAACTGACTTCTAAAAAGGAACTCACGTCCCCCACGTCGTCCCCCATGTCATCGAGACCCCTCATGTTCGACACCCCTTTTCAGCTCTGAAGCAGCCAGAACGAGCTGTCGCCCCTTCTTACAGCAATAAAGAGTTCCTAAAATTAGGGGGGAATGAAGCCAGAAATAGATAGACAGTGTAGATAGGTAAATCGAGTCAGGTTGGATGGATCTAAGAGGCCAATTTTGAGTGAGTCTGGGAAGTTGAAGACGGTCCCCTGAGGATTACTGTTTACCAAGATGTAGAGCCTGCCCAAACAGGCCCCAACTGAGGGAACCATGATTGGTTCCCAAGTTTCCAGACAAAGGGGGGAATGAAAAACCAGCCTCTACCTCAGAGCAAAGCCTGTCCAAGGAAGGGACATCACCTTTGTCCTTGGAAAGACCCACAGAGCACTCCTAGGCACATTCCCACCCTGCTAAGTTGTTTATCTACAAATAACAGGAGAGATCTGCTGTGCCAGGTGTCCCTGACTCAGTCAGGCTAGGTGGGGACCCATAGCAACCCCCTAGCAGCCACCAATCAGCAAGAGACAGGGAAATACCTGGGATGCCAGATGACCCTCCCAGTAGTTTATGGTGGTTGATAACATGTTGGGAAACCATGTAGTTCAGCACATACTCCCCTCTTGGCTTAAAGCAATCAGTTCAAACGAATCCCCCTCTTGTAGTAATCAATCACCCCTCCCCAACTTGTTCCCACCAGTGAATGTGCTAATCATGTTTTAGAGTTGTTATTTGATTTTCCCCCGGTGTGTGATGATATGCTAAGGGATGCTATGATGTATGTGAGGTCCCTGCCTTCCCCAAAGAATGTATAAAATTGCTGCAAACCCTGGGCTCGGGGCCTCTCAGCGTCACCAGCTACTGTGTGTGCATGCAGAGAACCGAGCTAGCTTGCAAAAAACACCTCTTTGCTGCTTACATCCATCTTGGGTCTCTGGTGGTCTTTTGGGGGTCCCAAATTCGAGCATAACAACCCTGCTTTATGTGCTCGCCTCGCGTGCTTCTCTAGTATTCTACTTCAACATGTGGGGAGCAGGACGCGTCAGCGGTGACCAGCGGTATTGTCACCTTGGCCCTGCTGATTTCTGCAGAGAAAGGTCCCTAACAATCTTTTAATGGTCAATGTGACCTTCATTGGACATCGGCCCTAGATACATATGTATATAAAGAGGGAATCTGAGTACAATTGACAGTGGAATTCACTTAAAGTTGATGGCATTATGATCATGATAAAGGAGACTGGTCAAACAACAGTAACCTGTGTTCCAACCCCTTGAGAGCAAACTGGAAGGAAAAATTATTTAAGACACAGTTTTTTAAAAATATGACAGACTGATTTCTCTCCTGGATAATTTTTTAAAAATATTTACTTTTTATCTTTAGGTGGACACAATACCTTTATTTTACATTTTTGTAGTGATGAGGATTGAACCCAGTGCCCGGTGCATGCTAGACAAGGGCTCTACCTCTGAGCCACAACCCCAGCCCTCCTGGATAAAATTAAATGTATAGATAACATGCTCACCCCAAAGTAACAACTTCACTTACAAATGCCTTCCAGGAAAAGAAAGCAGATCCTGCCCTGCTGGAGGTCTCCTAGAATAGAAGGAAGCCTTTCAGGCCAGAGGGACCCTGAGAAAGTGAGCAACGTTATCTTTTTTGGGGGAGGGGTACCGGGGATTGAACTCAGGCACTCGGCCACTGAGCCACATCCCCAGCCCTATTTTTTCGTATTTTTATTTAGATACAGGGTCTCATTGAGTTGTTTATAGCGCCTCATTTTTTTTTTTTTTGCTGAGGCTGGCTTTGAACTTGCGAACCTCCTGTCTCAGCCTCTGTGTGCCACTGTGCCCGGCAATGATCAATGTTATCTTAACCAAGATTTTATTTTAAGAGGAAATAACTTGTCCCCAGAGGGGAGCAAATAACCCCTTAAGAGAGAAAGAGGGGGCTGAGGTTGTGGCTTAGCGGTAGAGTACTCACCTAGCACGTGCAAGACCCTGGGTTTGATCTTCAGCACCATATAAAAAAATGAATAAATAAAATAAAGTTATTGTGTCAACTACAACTAAAAAAAAAGTGTATTGTAAAAAAGAGAGAGAGAGAGAAAGAGACATTAATAGGGATTCTGGGGATTCATTCTCTTCTGGACAGTTGTTTAAAATGTGAATTGAGTCAGCTTTCCCAGATAACCTATTCTGCCTATCCTGCCTGTTAAAAAACCTCACACCAATGAGTACCAATTTGTGCAAGGCTTGAGCTATAAAATATTAAAGTGTGATGTCCATATTACACCAAATATTACCAAAAATCCATTTAGGATTTTTTTCTTTGTTAGAGAAACAGATAACTTACAGTTTTGACCAGGCTTAATTTTTCATGAATAACCTGAATATATATTACTAGAGATATGTAAACATCTGAAACTAAATATGTTTGTCTGGGCCTTATCTAAATGTTCTGTAAAAGTTTATAAAACAAAAGTTCATATAGATTTAACTAATCAGTGCTGTCTTTCACATATTGCATCTGGCATAAAAGGGCCACACTGCCATTTGAGAAGCTTGTTTACATCTCTCTGCTAGTTCTGATCATTAAAGCTGTTCCCTAAATGTATAAGAGATTTAAGGCTATTCTTTGATTTTTTTTCCCTAAACTCTGTAAACCTGTAATTATGTGAATTCTGAATTTTACTGAGAAAAACTAAACCTAGTTAATCTAAGGACATCTGTGTAATGTTGATGATAACTATTAATTCTTTGTATATTAATTATACTCATGTTCTTCTAGTATACAAGTTTTAAAATATAAAGCTTGGAAAAGCACTTTGCCAAGCTGGTATCTCCAAACTAATATTGTCTGAAATGGTAATTATTAACTTGAAGAAATAACAAATTTAATTGGAGATTTATTTATGTCATTTAATGTTCTGTAACAAGACCTGTTATCAATAAGATGTATGTAAATTTTATGTTACTTTTTACACTGGGATAGAAATTTAAATGTATTTTTAAAAGATAATGAGAGGTTGGGCACAGTGGCACACACCTATAATCCCAGCGACTTGGGAGGCTGAGGCAGGAGAATCAGGAGTTCAAAGCCAACCTCAGAAACTGTGAAGTGCTAAGCAACTCAGTGAGACCCTGCCTCTAAATAAAATACAAAATAGGGCTGAGGATGGGGCTCAGTGGTCGAGTGCCCCTGAGTTCAATTCCCTGTACCAAAAAAAAAAAGATAATTAGAGCCTGATCTGTTTAAAGTGGCTATTGTAAAACATGGAGACATTTTACCGCTTCCCCCCCACACACACACACAAGGGTTAAAAGCTCTCCAAGCTTTTCTTTAATTTTGTATTTCAGATGTAAAGATGTAGTGTGCTATAAAGCTCTGCTCCCCACTTTACTCCATGTCAGAATGGCTCCAAAACAGGCTAGACTTCAGCTCATTTAAAGTTCTGTTCAAAAGACTGATTTTTGTTGTAAAGATTACTGTGATCTCAAACATGGGATATAATGAATAACTAAGTAAAGGTTCAAGATTATAAAAATCATTTTTCTTGGTTCATAGCTATTATACAAACTGAATATGTTTTTGCTGTTAATTTCATTTTATATGTTCCTTGTAAACTTTATAACTGTTGCCTGTTAGTGTTTTGCAGAGGTACTAATTCATCTTCTTCTTGTTTTTTGTTTTGTTTTGTTTTTTGTGGTGCTGGGGATTGAACCTAGGGCTTTGTGGATGTAAGGCAAGCACTCTACCAACTGAGCTATATCCCCAGCCCTTGAGGTACTACTTTTAAAAGAAAAAAAAAAATCAACTCGGGTTAATTTGAGAGAATAAGCCATCACCTACAGGACAAATGTATATAATGTTGACTTCCAGAACTAATATTAACACAATTAAATGAAAGGGGTAATGTAAAATTATAGATAGTGAAGTGATAACCTATTACTCCTTCTTTAAGACTGGTGAAACTGACTTCCTGGGTGTGTTTTGTTTGTTTGTTTTTGTGGTGCTGGGGATTGAACCCAGGGCCTTGGCCTTGTGCATGAGAAGCAAGAATTCTATCAACAGAGCTATATCCCCAGCCTCACTTGCTGGGTATTTAAACCAAAACTTGGAGACCACAAGTCAAGGAAATACAAGAGCCAAGGAAAAAGCATCCAATATTTAGCCTTTGCCCTCTAAGGTCAGTCAGCACCCAGAGAATGATGGGACCTCTCTAAGGGCTCTGAAACTGGTGAGTCACCTGATCTGCCTATCAGGGAGACTGAGGGGACCCTAGAGAACAGAAAGCCAACCAGTGGTGTGTATTCTGCAAAGAGGAGGGTCACTGGAAAATGAAATGCCTAAAGCTTCCAAGAGAAGCCACATGTGTGGTCATCAAGACCCTGACCTGTCCCATCCTGGCCTATGTCACCACTGATAGAGGAAACCTAAAGGATCCCAGATGAGGCTTCACACATGTCCCCCAGAATGACATTTCCCTGAGGGTGATCTTTGAGGAATCTCAGCTGACTTTTGAGATTAGATAAGAATAAGGAAGTTTTAACTAACTTGATCTTAAACACCTGGCAGGAGAGTACAGCCTGAGCACAGTCCTACAGGGACATTTAAAAGGAAAAACAGTGTGTTGTGTTTTTTAATGTAACTTAAAAGATACACTTGTGTCAGCCCTAACAAAAGTAAGTAAAGCTGGAGGCTGTAAAGGAAGGGTCCTTAATGAGATTGCCTAATATTTAACCATCACAAAGGACTTCAGAGACACAACTTGTCCTGCATTCCAGAGACTGGCTGAAATACTAAATTGTTTTCATATTATTTATTTACCATAAAAGTAATGCTTTGCTGTCTTGTTATTGTTGTTCTAGCACAAACCTTGCCCTATGTATACCTTGGATGTCTTGTCTGTGTCATCACCTATCTGTAACACAAACAGTGGAACTTGGAATATCATTTTATATCATTCATTGAAAATAGCTTCCAAATTCCTGTTTATGCTAGCATTGTGAATTATATTGATTGTAACAAACCTTATGATTCATGAAAAATTGTTGTGAACAACCTTAATTTAGATTTATAAGTTTATTGTAGGCTACTAGGTTTGAAATGGCATTTAGATACTGTTGCAGATATTTCATGATAGATTCACTAGAAAATTGAAATATTTAAAATATAGGAATAACATGAAATAATGAAAAACAATACCATTTATCAGGAGATGCTTAATTCTATAACAAGGAATGTAAATCAAGCTAATGTCATTGTAACATATATACAACATTGTTGCATTCTACAGGACAAGTATGTACATCAGAAATAAGCTTGTTTCTAGATCCTTGGATTTGACGCAAAGCTTATGCTGGGAAGTGGGTATATCCATACAAATTCCCACATACTTGTGATAACTTTAAAAATCAAATAACCTATCTGTTCATATCTAATTTTCATGCCTGTAACTTAGAATCTTTGGAGTGCAAAGACCATGTAAAAGACACAGTGCTATTAGAACATAATAGATTTGCAACTGCTGTCATTGCTTCACAAAAGCTTAATATTGAGCCATTTACCTACTATTCTACTACAACCTGATCCAACCAATGAGATAGACTCAGCTCCTGTCCTTAGATACAAGGAACCAAAATGCAATACTTATAAATGTATACTTTTTTGCATAAAGCATATTTTCCAGAAGAAGTACTGCAGGCCATAATACCTAAACATGCAAAAATATTGATCTTAATAGCAGGACCAAACCAATATTGGCACATTCAGGCCAATATCCACATTTTACATTAATATTGAATAAATAATAAATATATTGAAACAAACTAAGAAAAATAAAATCAGAATCCAATCATTTAATGATTATTTCCCTTACTGCATGATATATGCACGTGCAAACTGTCAGGTCAGTGGCGGTGACTTAGGACAAAGCAGCCCATGCGGGAAAGAAACATCAATCAGGTGCCAATGGAAATGCCTGTCAATCAGTGGGATCTCCTGGCTAACGTCTGTCAATCAGCAGGGTCTTCTGGCCAATCCTGGAGTTCAGCCAGCTCCCCCCACCAACTCCAGCAGGACAAGGGACTCTAAAAACACCTTTTCCTGTCCCAAGCCCTTCCCTTCCTGCCTAAGCCACATAAAATTCCAGTCCAGTCGAGCCCCCACGCTGTTTCTCCTCAGACCCTTCTTCTGTCCCCTCTGTCAGTCTGATTGAGTTCCACTCGGGAGGGAGTCTCAAATAAAGCCTCCTTCAGTGGCCTTTTTTTTTTTTTTTCTGTAAATATTTATTTTTTAGTTGTAGTTGGAAACAACACCTTTATTTTACTTATTCATTTTTATGTGATGCTGAGGATGGAACCCAGGGTCCTGCACATGCGAGGTGAGCGCTCTAGCGCTGAGCCACGACCCCAGCCCCCTTCAGTGGCCTTTTTAAATCTGCCTCCTTTGGTTGCCTCTCACCTTGCCTGATCTCACACAAAACTGTGGAAATACACTGACCCAGACCTTAGTAAACTTCATGAGGATTTTGATCTGTTACAATGGATAGAACCAGGATGGATTCCAGAAAGACTAGGCACTGTTTTTCAGGATGGATGTTTGTATTATTATGAAAACAAAATGCCAAAAACAAGTATTGTAACATCAATGTATGTCAATCCTGAGGGACCACCTACGTTCGTTTTCTTCAGCCAATACTTAGATTCAATGTGTCTCAGAGCATTTGATAACCTTGTGGTGACTATTGTAATCAACTGGGCAAAGCAAAGGAAGTAGTCCATTGGGACCTATCTATAAGAGAAACATAAATGTTTTAACCCAATTGTACCACCTAGTTATGATTACATTGTGATTACAATTCTAGATTACATTGCTACCACATTAGTCTAAAATAGATGTAATTGGACTATGGTCACCATTGGTGCTTATGAAATGATTCAACAATCCACGGTGAGGAGTGACTTTTGGACATGTGTGGAGTCCAGTCTTTGGCCAGCAGAATAGGTGATGCCTCTATATTAATTCATAGCACCCACTTTGGGCATCCCCCAGGCACGGGCACTGTGAATCAAGGGGGTGGACTGTAAGGATGGCCTTAGGCCTTAGCCTAAACAACTCCATTTTAAAATAAAATTGTAGTCCTCACCAGGCAAGCCACGGATCCCTCCAATATGTCAATCAGGCATAGCCTGACGAAACAAGTCACTTTCCACAACCCTGGTAAGAGTTAGGGTAAAGTCACAAGTCATTTGTCTTAACCCTGGTAAGAGTCAGAGGTGTGATATCAGGGTGGAAATCACCAGACCATACGTCCGGACTCCAGGAGGCAAGAAGTCACTAAGAAACCTGGTAACAGCTGATAGAGACCCAAAGGGTGAACAGAAGCTCCCCAAATTTAGTGTAAATAATAGAGCAAAAGGACAGACATTCAGCCAGCTGACACTGATGCATACAGCCTGAGAGCCTGGTGAGGACCTGGACCCGACATCCCTACTCTTCCCATCTGCCTGATCTTTTGCGTGGTCCTCACCACTCTCAAACTCTACAGCAGCTTCTTGACTCTGGTGAGAAAAAGACGTCTCTTGTCTCTTTACGACCTGATCCGTCTCCTCAGCCAGCCGTCAACTCCACTATGATCTGAGTGAGTGTGCATCTTCTGGACTTAAGATCTAGAGACTTAAGACTTTAAATCTAGCACTTAAGCTTAGCATACAGAGGGAACGTCTGCAATAGGCCTGTCATGATTAATTGTGTTTGCAGTGCTTAGAATTTAACATAGAATTGTTTGCTTTGAGTGGATTATGTCTATTGCAGTGCCCAGCCTTCTTAAGGATTGTCATTCCTTGACTAAGAACCTTTAGAGTGAATAAAATATTGAAAAGGGCAGAAATGGGCTGGGGATGTGGCTCAAGCGGTAGCGCGCTCGCCTGGCATGCGTGCGGCCCAGGTTCGATCCTCAGCACCACATACAAACAAAGATGTTGTGTCCACCGAAAACTAAAAAAATAAATATTAAAAAAAAAAAAAAAGAAAAGGGCAGAAATGCATGGACATTCTTGAACTCTCCCCTCCATGCGGATGTTGCACTCTTGCCCATCACGACACTATTTCCATTGAACACAAAACTGTGTCCCACTATGTCCCATGTGGCAGGGGTGGGAGTGACTGAGAGGCCAGCTGTGGGATGAGGAAGTCACAACTGATTGCGGTTAAAGTATTTTCCTTTTGTAAATGTTACTAAATGATGGGGGTGTGGCATTCACCTGTAGTCCCAGCTACTTGGGAGAGTAAGGCAGGAGGGTCACTTAAGCCCATAAGTTTAAGACCAGTCTGGATAACGAAAAACCTATATCAAAAAAAATTTTTTTTTAAACTAAACTTAGGACCCTGCAAACACTTTGCTAGGGCCCCAACCTGGAAGGAATTGGTCCTTGTGACTTCACAGTGAACCTGACCCTGGAGCTCCAATTCCCTAGGCAGCACAGACACATCCTGGCAGACAGTGTCTCACCTGGAAGGGATCCCACGCAGGACCTTGAACTCCTAGTGCTGTTCCATTGGGCTGCTGGGGGATTTGGGAAGACCAGGGCGTCCTGGAACCGCAAGGCCACTGCCCACAGCACAGGCTGTGAGGCAAGTCTTTGGTGTGCAGCACTGTCCCTTGGAGGTAAGGTATTCAGGGATCTTGGAATGGAAGTGCTGGCAGAGGAACTTTAGGTAGGAAGGCAAAATCATGTCCAGGGTAGGTGGTAGTGAAGTCAGAATTTAAAAAGCAGGTGGTCAGTGTAGATAGAAAACTCTAGCCAGATTTAAGAAAACTGAACAAACCGGTTTGGGTCCAAAGGTTTGAAACTGTGCCTATGGGAAATTGAAATGCTAATGTTCCCAAAGCCTGGCTTAGACTGCCCATCTGAAACTTTGTTAATGAAGCAACTCCTGAGCGCAGGGGGCCTGCTCATTAATTCACCCTGGGCTCCCTGGCTGCCTGGATCCCTCCTCCCTGGCCCCTCCAGCCCACTTGTTCCCACCTTTTGGCCATCTCACCGAGCATTTCCTGGGCCTAGTCACAAAGGCTGGGAGGAGAGATGAGGGGAAGAGAATAGGAGAACTAGGAAGACTAGGACCTAGAAAGGCAACACCCTCACTCTTGGGATACCAGGAGACCACTATGGCTCCCTTCTCTCTCCCGGGAGAAGTCTATGTGACCCCTTTTTTATGTGCCTGCCTCAGCGTGCTTCCCTAATACTGTACTTGAACACATGAAGAAGCAGAATTCGGCACTGCTAACCGGGGTATCAGTAGTGTAGGAAACAGAAATCACGCCCCTGTCGAGGCACACAGGGTCTGGGGTTGCTGCCTCTGCTGCTCCAGGCTGGGCAGCGGCCATGCGACTCTCAGGAGAGGGTGGGAGAACTTGGGTGATCCTTGGTCCTTGGGTGAAATACCTACAGAAACAGAGGTACAGCAAAACAGGAATGGTGAAGAGAGCAGGTTTATGAAGGGGAGGGAGAAGCAAGAGAATGTAAGACGCACCCTGGAGGGGACAGGCCTGCAAGCGATGAGACACCCTGACACAAAGCCTTGGACTCTTGTGAGGTGGGATGTGGGGAGTTGACAGTGGCCCAAGACCTGGGGGGGCAGGCAGCCATGGCTCTGCTGCGTGGTGCTTGTGCTGCCCCTGCACCTGTGCACTGGGTCATGTTGCCCTTCTGGCTTAACAGCACTAGTGGAGGGTCATCTAAAGGTTAGTGACCCTCAGGGCAGTAGGTGGGCACCCTCAGGGCAGTTGGTGGGTGATCTTGAGAGCATGATGTGTGCAACTCCATTATGGAGAAGGGAGATGGGCCCCTTTGTGGGGTGTACCTCACTATCTTACCTCTTAATAGTCTTCCACGGGGGGTTTCTTCCATAGCCCACCCACACAAGGTGAGGGGGAGTTGATGTCCTGTGGTGTCACATGCTGGGTAGTGAGTGCCCGTCAGGGCCCCATCACAGCCACGCCCTTCTGCTTCCACTTATCTCTAGCCAACTACCTTTGCTAACTAGATCCACTACTATAGTTTGGATCTGGAATGTCGCCTAAAGTCCCCTCTGTGGAAGGTGGTCTCAACTTGGTGCTGTCAGGAGATGGTAGAACTTTGGGAGGTGGGGCCTGGTAGGAGGAATTTGGCTCTCTGGGGGTGTGCCCTTGAAGGAGGAAATTGGGACTCCAGCCCTTTCCTGTCTCTGCCTTTTACTTCCTGGCTGCCCTGTGCCTTTACCCCATGAGTCCACCATGATGGGCCGAGGCTCCAAAAGGTGAGCCAAAATAAACCTCTCCTCTTTACCAGCTGATCATCTCAGTGGTGGAAAGGTGATTCACACACCCATGCAGAGCCACTGTCCCTGCCACCAATGCCGCTCTGTTCATGAACCTCTGCACAGACACAGCTGTGCCATATTTGTCTGCTAATCCAAAATCTGGACCCTTTAGAGGTAGTTACTTTTGCCTACTTCTGTTTCTGTTCAAGAGTCACACTAGCTGGGCATGGTGGTGCGCACCTGTCATCCCAGCGACCCAGGAGGCTGAGGCAGGAGGATCATGAGTTCAAAGCCAGCCTCAGCAAAAAGCAAGGCACTAAGCAACTCAGTGAGACCCTGTCTCTAAATAAAATACAAAAAAGGGCTGGGGATGTGGTTCAGTGGTTGAGTGCCCCTGAGTTCAATCCCTGGTACAAATAAATAAAAGTCACACTACCCTTCCTCTTTGCACATGTCATCATTTTGTTGTTGTTGTTGAAAACTGGTTATTTTGGATAATATCTTTTGGCAACTCCACATAATAATTAGGCAGTCCCCCTTGGGCATGTTGTGTTTTATTAGTTTAGCGGCCTGCCTGGCCCAACTCTGTGAAGTCCATCTCCCGCCATGCGCACCTTCTGACAGCTCTGCTTGGTTTCCCCATAGCTATTATTATTATCATTGTTATTTTCGGTACCAGAGATTTAACTCAGGGGCACTGGACCACTAGCCACATCCCCAGCCCCTTTTGTAGTTTACTTAGAGACAGGGTCTCATTGAGTTGCTTAGTACCTCACAGTTGCTGAGGCTGCTTTGAACTTATGACTCTCCTGAATATGAATGGGGGAAGCTTTGTGGAGTCTGACTGCTCATGAGAGAGCCATGCCACAGGGGCAGAGATGGAGGGAGAGGGCCACAAGCCAAGGAGAGCTGGCACCCTGCAGAAATGGAAGAGGCAGGGAAGGTAACATGGTCCACTTCACCTTCTGCATGTAGCTCTGAGGCTTATTTTTAAAAGAGACATGTTTTCCTTTTCCTCATCTTCCTTTCCCCCTCCTTAACCTGGGGGCCAGAAACAAGATTACCTAGAGTTATCTGTCCTCCATAGGAAGGAGATGTCCTGGAAGAAATAGAAAGTGACAATCTCCCAAATTAACAAGTGGATGTCAACACAGCACCAGGGTGCACCGTGACCCCGTCAGGGCACACCTGGAGGTAGCCTTTGAATAGCGTCTTCAAAAGCCCTGTTTTCCCTGCTGGGCAGAACCACAGCCTCTGGGCAGGAGCCCCCTGAGTTTTTCCTTTGCTAGCCAAGAAATAAACTTCTTTTTCCTTTTTCTCAAAACTGTGTCCTTGTTATTAAATTGGCATGAATGGGGGGCTGGTGTTGTGGCTCAGTGGTGGAGTGCTCATCTAGCATGTGTGGGGCCCTGGGTTCCATCCTCAGCACCACATAAATGGAAAATAAAGACATTGTGTCCACCTAAAGCTAAAAGATAAATATTAAAAAAATAAAGGGCTGGGGCCGTGGCTCAGCGGTAGAGCGCTTGCCTAGCATGTGCAAGGCCCTGGGTTCGATCCTCAGTAGAACATATAAATAAATAAAGGTGTTGTGTCCAACTACAACTAAAAAAAATGAATATTAAAAAAATAATAAATATTAAAAAAATAAATAATATAAATCGGCACGAATGGCATTGGGAACAAGGACCGGTTTCAGGAATGGCTTCTCACTGGAGCGCCCAGAAGAAACCATTCTGCAAAAAAATCCTTTGTCTCATAGACTCAGCTTTGACATCAGGATTCCAGAACTCTAGGAGAATGAATTTCTGACGTCTTAAGTTTGTGGAGATTTCTAGAGCAGCGTGGGGAAACATCACCTCAGGGATTTTCACTGTCGTGATGCTCTGCTTGCCCCAGAGTGGGTGCAGTCTGGTCTCACATGGTCTCCCGGACACACAAGGGCGGGTGTGCTTTAACTATATCCTTGTGGCTTTGAAACTTACATGATTTTTTTCCCCCACTCTTTTTCCCCCTGACCTTCTCCTCTCTGATCTTTTCCCTAAATTTCTCTCTGATCTTCTTTTTTTTTTTTTAAATATTTTTTTAGTTGTTGACAAACCTTTATTTTATTTATTTTTAATGCGGTGTTGAGAATCGAACCCAGTGCCTCACACATGCTGGGCAAGTGCACTTCCACTGAGCCACAGCCTCAGCTCCCAGATCTTCTGTTCCCAGATCTTCCCCTTCCTGATCTCTCCTCCCTGATCTCATTTTCTCTGAATCACCTCTATAAAGCCACCCCTGCTCCGTTCCTGCTGATGGACAGGAGTCCCCTGAGTGTCTCCTTTGCTAGCTTTACAAACTTTCTTTTTCCTTTGTCTCAAAACCAAGTCCTTGTAATGGGTTGGCACCAGGGACAAGGACTGAGCTCTTAGCAACCAGTTCTCTGGCTGCCTGTTCCTTGTCGAGTGCCGTTCCTCTTGGGAGCTCCTGCTCCACACTGAGGTTCCCATTGTCTCTGGACGTCCTCCGGCACTGCTTCTCCACACAGAGTTTCCAAATGAATCCAGCGTCCCTGTCCCTCATCTCTTACCCTGTGGCTTCTGGGGCACTGTGTGAGGGTCATTTCCTCCAGAGTCCTCTTTGCTCCTGCTCCATCAGGAGCTGAGTGGGTGTGGGCCTGTTCTGCTCAGCATGTCCCTCCCGAGTGCAGCAGCCTCTGTCTCACTGACAGCAGGGAAGAGAGAAGCCCCAGGCACCTGCTGGTCTGGAACCAAAGCTTCATATTATATATATTTGTTATTGTTTTGGCCCCAGGGCTTGAACCTAGGGGGGCTTAACCCCAGAGCCACATCCCCAGTCCTTTTTTATTTTTTGAGGCAGGGTGTCACTAAGTTGCTTAGGGCCTTGCAAAGTTGCTGAGGCTGACTTTGAACTCACAATCTTCCTGCTTCAGTCTCCCCATGTTAGAAGTAAGGAGGTACCACAAGAAATTAAACACGTGCTGGAAAGTGGGTGGGCAGGGCAACCTTTCCTTCTGCAGAAGGGCTGCTATGGGACCTGGCCAGCAAGCACACCTGGGCAGGCAGTCCCCAGTTGATATCTCCAACCAACCACCATACTTCCTACTCCTCACTTGGAGCTGCTGGGATTACAGGCTGGGACACTTCATGCATCAAGCAGACAAAAAGGAAACAATATGAGATAAATGATCGTCACAATGTAAGAAATGGCAAAAAATCAAAGCAGCTCCACAGACTGCATAAAAAAAGAAAGTCCATTATCTGATCTGAAACACAAATCCATTGTCACCCTTGCAGGTGACGAACCTGCCCCGAGAACCTTCTGTCCCCAGGCCCTAGTGTTCATCTGGTGTGGCTCCTTGGTACTTGCTCCCTAGAGTCCTTCTAGTCCTAGATGGACTCCCTCCCTCAGAGCACCTGCCACTATGTCCATGTGACAGTGCCATGGCCTGCCACCCCTGCAACAAGCCCAGCCCTTTCGGTCTCTGTCTGTAGCCCCCTCCTCTGCTCCTCCTAATTTGCTCTTTGGCTCACCACTCTGTCAGATGCTAGGCAGCTCCTGCCGTCACTTAACAGGGAACACCCTTGCAGCACAGCTCCAATGGCTGCCCTCCCTGACTGAAACTGCCCAGAGGCCAAGCCCAGTTGTCCAGTTCTTTGTCCTGCATGAACACTAGAAGTGTGTGGCCAGAGGCCAAGTGGGTGGGGCAAGTGAGTGTGAACAGGTGGGCTAGGCTGGGACAAAGAAGCTTCCAGCTTCCAGGAGGGCACTTCCTGGAGGAACCCAGAGGCCTGGACCAGTTTGGGCATCCCTGGTCATCCAGGCCACAAGGCCAGAAGCCAGAGGTAGGCGGAGCCCCAGGGCCAGTGGATGGACGCCTGGGCCTTGGCCCTGACGCTCCGGAATGTGGGGGCAGGGCTGCCCACTGACCTCATAATGGTGGGTCTGCTGTCCCCGGCCAGGCTGCTGGCCGCCGGCCACCTCCCACAACGTGCTGCTGGGCATGTCCCTCCTCAGCAGCTATGAGGGCCTGCGGCAGGAGATCCAGCGGTTGGCACAGGAGAACGAGGAGCTGCGGCGGCTTGTGCAGCTCATTCAGGAGAACCAGGAGCTGAAGTTGGTCCTCAGGAACAGGGGCAGCAGCCTGGGCTTCTGCACCTCAGGGTTCCTGGCAGAGGTGGCTGCCAGTCCCCGGGTGCCTAGGCGCAGAACCATCACGTTCAAAGATGCTGAGAGAGGTGAGCAGCTGGCAAACCCACAGACTTCACGCCTTCAGCTCCTGCTGGGATTGAGAAGTCCAGCAAAAGACCTGCCCTTTGGAATGCAACACCTGGGTGCAGGTGGCGGGTGGAGGGAAGTGGGCAAGGCCAGGGTGGCAGTGGAATTCCAGTTCTTTCAGGAAGCAAGGAGCAGGTGGCATCCCTGAGAAAGTGACATTGGAGCAGACCTGGAGTGAAGTGAGAGCCAGGCAGCCAGCCAGTTGCAGGCCAAGGAACAGTCTGTACAAAGGTCTCGAGGTAGCAGCCAGTTGGCTGTGAGGCCAGTGTTCTGATGCAGAGGGCAGAGAAGACCAGGAGGACCTTGAAGGCCACAGGAAGCCTGAGGACAGACTGTCCCTGGCCCTGTGTTCTCTGGGCTCCCTAAGTTGACAAATGGTGGGGGACAGCCCGACACCTGGAGAAAAGGGCAGGGCAGGGCTATGCAGATGGCAGGCTCTAGACACCTATTTTGAAAGTTGAAGTCCAGGACTTCTGGCAATTCGAGGAAGAGGATGCAAGAACAACTTGGAAATTCAGTGCAGCTCTGAAAGTAGGGGAGTTGTCCCTGGAATAGGGGGCGATCCTGGGGCCTTGAGGGAAGAGTCTGGCCATTCAGAAGGGTGGACTTGAGTGGGCAGGGGGTGAATGCTGTCATGCCTGCCACCGTCTTTTGTCCCTGCTGTGGGATGTGGACATTACCAAGGGGAGTATGTAACTACAGAGCAGAACCACCCAGCATATCAACACTCAGACAGAGATGAAAATGTGGTAAGGCAGGCAGCAAAATACCTCCCAGGGCCAGCAGATGTAGGAGGCTCCCAGGGGGGACCAAGCACTGGGCCTTCAGGCCTTTATTGTTCTGCTGTGGAGTGGGGTCAGGTGAAGGCTGGGAGTGAGCAGTAGGAGATGGACACCTGGAGTAGTGGTATCCCCAGGAGGAGCAGAGCAGCTGGGGTGCTGCAGGGACAGAGCCCTTAGAGGACGAATCTGTGAGCTGACAGGAGTCAGCCCCTGGGGTGAAAACAGAAGAGAGGGTGCAGCTGAGGTGACCCTTATTAGAAAGTGAGAGGGCTTGGAGTGCAGAACCCAGGTAGGCTTGAGTGCAAACATCAGGTAGTGATAGGTGTGGGTGGGGTTTTATTCTCTTTTGATAGATCCTGGACTGAGTTAGGAGGCAGAGACAGTGTTGGGGGGGGCGGGCGGTGGAAATGAGAAGGTAGACAGTCCCTAGGGGCTTTTGGGGGTGGGCAGAATGATTGTAATGGGAGGCCACCTCGAGGCTCAGGCTTCCGTTGGGGGTCCTGGACTGAAGTGGGACCTCTGATTGCTTCCCACAGCTGTTCTGCATACGAAGGGGTGGGCTCCTACATCTTGATGGTGCTATGATGGTCTAGACCCCAGGCTGGGTACAGCGGGCTAGGAGTTTGGCAGTAGCACCATGGTGGGGGAGGGGATACCTGCCACTTGGTGGGCAGTCATCTGGATGAGGCCAGCAGCCTCCATGGGGATTGGGTCCTAGGCACCTGCTGCAGGGTCCAATCCCTGTCTTTTGGGGAGCTGGTGACCACCTTGCTTGACCCAAGAAGGGCTGGGGGTAGCCACATTCAGTGAAAGGGGGCCCAGGATGAGATAGGTCACATGAGCAGCTCACAGTGTGTGGGGGGGCAAGGTTAGAGGGCATGAGGTGGGGTCAGATGTCACAGTATTGCTCTGCGGCTGTCTTTCTTGTGGAGACCTGGACAAGAGAGTAGATTCAGTTCCTTCTAAACCATGTCTCTTTCTGTCCCAGGTCTTCCCTTTAACCCCCTCACACAGATGAGGGCACCAGTCAATGAGGGGTCTATTGCAGCCTGGGGTGCAGCCCAGATCCTGGTGTGCCCATGCACACCCCAACCACCTCTGTCCTGGCCTCTCAGGCCCAAGCAGGCTTTGGGGGCCAGCAGGGCTCACAGGGTGCAGGGGCTGGGGTGTGCCTCCAGCTTGCCTGTCATCTGCTTGGCACACTGGGGAGGCCCATGGGTTCAGCTGACCTCTGGGGCCACCATCACAGGGCAGCACCTTCACCTCACTGACTGTTCTGCCAGGCTCCTCCACTCCAGCTGTCATGCGTCCCCCTCTGAGGGTGCTTTCTGGTGCTGGTCTGGAGTCTAGGCTCTGCCCTGCTTGCAGATGCCTGCTCCCACCCACCTCCAGCCAGGCCTACACAGTGGAGGCTGCTTTGAATCTGCCTCAACAAGTCTAGGAATGCAGGTGCAGTAGTACTGGCTCCCCACCCCAGGCCCTGCGTTCCTGGGGCTTAAACCACACCAGAGTAATAGCAAAGAACCAACGTACGAAACCAGTCCTGACCTCCTTCTGCCCTCTTCATCTCTGGTTTTCTCTGCCTGGGAGCCTCCTCCACTCTTCTACCATCTCTCCACGGGTTGTGCCAACGGCACCCTGGACATAGGTATCTTTTGCCCATGGGGGAACCACCTAGTCCTCACCATGAAAGCTACCTGGCCAAGGCGTGGGGGACGTCAGCTCCAGGCTGAAAGCTGGCTGGGGACAGGGTCTCATCCCAGGAGGGAATGTCTACTCCAGGTGTACTGGGGTCTCCTCTGCGCTGTGGGGTTGGTCGTGGGGGGTGTGCACACGGGGGTGAGGGCGTTCCTGGCGGAGTCCCCTTTGTCCCTCTCTCCTACCCACTCCTACTTTCACTAGCCCCACTCCCGGGCCGCCTGCACTAGGACACAGTCAGAGCGAATCCGGGTTATTGATTCTCTGGGGCAACCGGATTCCCTTGCTCCGAGATACCTGGGAGTGGGTGCCGTGGGCGTCCACATTTCGCGAGCCCAAGGCCTGCGTGGGAGTCTGGCGATCAGCAGAGCGCAGGTGACCTTGAATCGCAGCGCCGGGTCCGCCCCCGGCCGCAATTGGCCACTCCACCCTGCAGTCCCAGGGGTTACTCGGGGAAGGAAGGAGGCGCTGTGGACCCGACAGGCCTGAAGCCACCGCAAGGGGCGGGCCAGGCCTCGTCGTGCGCCGGGCGGGGGAGGGCGGCTCAGGGACGGTCTCCGCAGACCCCGCCCCGAGGTGGGGGCAGGGCGGGCGGGGCGCACAACTGGAGAAGATCGCGGGGCGACTCGGAGCCGACTAGCCAGGTGGGCTCTTCACGGGGGGTCCTCAACCTTCTCTGAGGCCGCCTTGCTTCCTCCCCTGTCAGGGCTCCGCTCCACTTCTCATCTTCTGGGCCTTGGCCCGGTCCTGATATTGCACGGGTGGTGCCTGGTCCGGTGGCCAGAAGGTTCCTCTCACCTGTCTACCCCAGCCCTGCTGCCTCTCATGCCAAAAGCCAAGGGCTCCAGAATGCCTTCCCTGCTACCTCCATCTCGGCTCCAGACCCTGGGTTTCTTCGGCAATCAGGGCATCGAGACCCTGGCAATGGGGGCAGTGGGCTGGCCCCCAGGCACTGCCAGGTTAGGGCTCAGCTCAGGCTGCCCTGTGAGCTGGGGCCTGTAGCTCTGACTCTGCCCAGAGTCGTGTAGTGGGTCATGTCCCCAGGGCTCCTTCTGGACTTGGAATCTACTCCCTCTTTCCATTCAGAGCCTCACCCATGCATGACTCCCAGGCCTCCCTGCTGATGGCTACCTCTGTCCAGTTCTCCCAGGGTTACCATCTGAAGAGCGACTGCTGGACTCCAGCCGCACCATCATGGGGAGCCCCGAGGGGCGCTTCCACTTTGCCATTGACCGCGGGGGCACCTTTACAGATGTCTTTGCCCAGTGCCCAGGAGGGCATGTGCGGGTCCTGAAACTGCTCTCTGAGGACCCTGCCAACTATGCAGACGCACCAACGGAGGGCATCCGCCGCATCCTGGAGGAGGTGGGCCCTGGGAGAAGAGGTGGGGTGGGGAGGGACCCCACCACAAGAAGCCTGACTCTGACCCTGTGGTTCTCAGGAGGGGGGCGTGCTATTGCCCCGGGACCGGCCACTGGACACCAGTCGTATTGCCAGCATCCGCATGGGTACCACAGTGGCCACCAATGCACTATTAGAACGACGGGGGGAACGGGTGGCCCTGCTGGTGACACGTGGCTTCCGAGACCTGCTGCACATTGGCACCCAGGCCCGCGTGGACCTCTTTGATCTGGTGAGCACCCAGCTGGGTGCTATGTGGTATAGCTTCCTTGAATCTGTCTCAATAAGTTGCTGTTGCCTTGTGGGGAGTACAATTGGTGGGAGGATCAGTGGAGGGCCAAGTCCAGCAGCTGATAGGCAGAGAGGTAGTTTTGGGTTCTGCCAGAAGGGTACTCTGCCTCAGAGTAGGGACATAGTGCTCTTTTCCTGTTGCTTCTGTGACCTGTCCTGGACCCTGACAGCCCAAGCAAGTCCTGTTCAGGTTGAAGGTTCAGAGCTGCCCTTTGGGGATGGGCCAGTTGACCATATTCCACTCAGACGCCTGAAGGCAGTGAGCCACCCCAAGGTGAGCCTTGCTGGGCCAGGCTGACTCTCTGCCTCTGGGGCCTGTTTACTGACTCGTTGGGACACATCCCCTGGCCTGCACCGCTTCACCCACGCTGGACCCACAAGAACCCTCAGGCCTGGGTCTCCTCTGAGTCTCTGCCAACCCCCAGGCTGTGCCCATGCCAGAGATGCTGTATGAGGAGGTGCTGGAGGTGGAGGAACGTGTGGTGCTTTACCGCGGAGAACCAGGCGCCGGGTCGCCTGTCAAAGGTCCAGTGCCACTCACAGCTGTGGGGCCCGGGGGAGGGCAGATCCTGGCAGCCTCTGATGGGGGCAATGGGCCTCTGCAGGCCGCACAGGAGACCTGCTGGAGGTGCAGCAGCCTGTGGACCTGGGGTCCCTGCGTGGGAAACTGGAGGGGCTCCTGTCCCGGGGCATCCGCAGCCTGGCCGTGGTTCTCATGCATTCCTACACGTGAGCGAGGTCATGAGCCGAGGGTGGAGGGCTGTGGGCCTCAGTGAGAGGCACAGGGCCTGCGAGGACAGTGTAGAGCCCCTGGGTTCTTGTTGTAGATGGGCCCAACATGAGCAGCAGGTGGGCACACTGGCCCGGGAGCTGGGCTTCACGCACGTGTCCCTGTCCTCGGAGGCCATGCCCATGGTCCGCATTGTTCCCCGGGGACACACAGCCTGCGCCGACGCCTACCTCACTCCTGCCATCCAGCGCTACGTGCAGAGCTTCCGCCGTGGCTTCCAGGGCCAGCTTAAGGTAAGGCCCCTCCACTGCCTGCTCCTGGCTTCAGCTCTGGGCCTGCCCAGTCCTTGCTGCCCACCTGCCCGCTTCACAGGACGTGCAGGTGCTCTTCATGCGCTCCGATGGTGGCCTGGCGCCCATGGACGCCTTCAGCGGCTCCCGCGCTGTGCTCTCTGGTCCCGCCGGCGGTGTGGTGGGTTACTCGGCCACAACCTATCAGCTAGAGGGTCACCAGCCTATCATTGGCTTTGACATGGGAGGTATGAAGGCTGAAGGGGGCATCTGGGGGAGGCTTAGCTGCCAGGCTGGGCAAATCCTGGCAAGCTGGTCTTTGGGTGACTCCCAGCACCCCATTTCCCACCAGGCACATCCACAGATGTGAGCCGCTATGCTGGGGAATTTGAGCACGTGTTTGAGGCCAGCACAGCTGGTGTCACCCTCCAGGCCCCACAGCTGGACATCAACACAGTGGCAGCTGGTGGGGGCTCCCGCCTCTTCTTCAGGTCAGTTCCCACCCTTCCAGCCCAGACCTTCAGCCCTTCTTCCTTTCCCACCTCCAATCCCAGTCCTCCATCTCCCCAGGTCTGGCCTCTTCGTAGTTGGGCCCGAGTCAGCAGGTGCCCACCCAGGCCCCGCCTGCTACCGCAAAGGTAAGTGCCAGTATGTGAGTCTGTGCCCTTCCAGACCTTGCCTCTTCATGCTGTCCCAGGCCCATTCAGTCTTTCCGCCTCGTCCCTGCTGCCCACTCCTGGTCCCCTGCCTCTAGTCTCCAACCCCTACAACATGCCCACCTCCCAGGGGGCCCCGTGACAGTGACGGATGCTAATCTGGTCCTGGGTCGCCTGCTGCCTGCCTCCTTCCCCTGCATTTTTGGGCCGGGAGAGGACCAGCCACTGTCCCCTGAAGCCTCCCGCAAGGCCCTGGAGGCTGTGGCCACTGAGGTGAACAGCTTCCTGACCAGCGGGTCCTGCCCGGCCTCCCCACTGAGCCTGGAGGAGGTGGCCATGGGATTCGTGCGTGTGGCCAATGAGGCCATGTGCCGGCCCATCCGTGCGCTCACACAGGTATGCCCATCTCTGCCCACTCTGCCTGTCTTGCCCTCCAGCCCTGCCCCCTGCCCCTAACTTCTTGATCAGTCAGCCCAGCAGGGATGAGAGGTAGGGGCTCGACAGGTGGCCTAGGAGAAGCCACTGACCCTTCTGGATCCTCAGGCACGAGGTCATGACCCCTCAGCCCATGTGCTGGCCTGCTTCGGGGGAGCTGGTGGGCAGCATGCTTGTGCCATTGCCCGGGCCCTGGGCATGGACACTGTGCATATTCACAGGTGGGTCTGGGTGTGGATGTGCAGGTGGCCCTGTGTCCTGAGTTGGGGGAGGCAGCTTTGGGAGGAGCCCCCTCACCACTTGCCACCCTGTCCCACAGGCACAGTGGGCTGCTGTCAGCTCTGGGGCTGGCTCTGGCAGACGTGGTGCATGAGGCCCAGGAGCCTTGCTCCCTGCCTTACACGCCAGAGACCTTCATGCAGCTGGACCAGAGACTGAGCCTCCTGGAGGAGCAGTGTGTGGATGCCCTGCAGGCCCAGGGCTTCCCCAGGTGGGGTCCTGGGTCACTGGGCAGAGGGCTTGTGTTATCCCCACCACCCTGTTGGCGGGTTTACCACCTGGCGACTTCCCAAATGGTCCCAGGCTCCTTTAGGGCCACGGTGAGGGAGGACCCCTGGACTGAGAGTCCCTGAGAAAGCAGGACAGGCACCATCCGGGACACTGGGTGAATGTCCTGCCTGCCTGCTCTAGGTCCCAGATCAGCACGGAGAGCTTCCTGCATCTGCGTTACCAGGGAACTGACTGTGCCCTGATGGTGTCTGCCCACCAGCACCCAGCTACGTCCCGCTCACCCCGTGCTGGTGACTTTGGGGCAGCCTTTGTGGAAAGGTATGTGAGCCCCTCGTCCTGGGAGCCCAGTGGGTGGCCTGCTTTGCCCTAATGACTCTTTTGGGCGGGGGTGGTACAGGTACCTGAGGGAGTTTGGCTTCGTCATCCCTGAGCGGCCTGTGGTGGTGGACGACGTGAGGGTGAGGGGCACTGGCCGCAGTGGTCTTCGGCTGGAGGTCGCCCCCAAAGCCCAGACTGGGCCTCCCCGGGTGGACAAGGTTGGTGGCCTGTGTGCTGGTTTGCCTCTGTCCATGGGCTCTAGGCACAAGTGCAGATGGGGAGGTCACACCCTGTGAGGGCCTCAGGGAATGTGCGAGGCCTAGGAGCCTGGCTCACCCCATACTCTCTGCAGGTGACCCAGTGCTACTTCGAGGGGGGTTACCAGGAGACCCCTGTGTACCTGCTAGGGGAGCTGGGCTATGGGCACCAGCTCCAGGGGCCCTGCCTCATCATTGACAGCAACAGGTGGGCTGAGACCTGGCCTGGGTGGAACCTTGGAGAGGTGAACTATAGGGCCCCTGGTGAGGGTTCTTAGGCCCATGGCTGCAGGGGCCTGAGGGACTTGGGGGGTCCCATAATCAGGGTGTCCCCTGGCCTGAGGCTGTGGGTCCCTGCTTGGGAGAGGTCTCTGGCCTGGCCATTGCAGCCCCTTTGTGCCCCCTGCCCCCAGCACCATCCTTGTGGAGCCCGGGTGCCAGGCAGAGGTGACCAAGTCAGGGGACATCCGCATCTCTGTGGGGGCTGAGGCCCCCAGCACAGTGGGCACTAAGCTTGATCCCATCCAGCTGTCTATCTTTTCACATCGCTTCATGAGCATTGCTGGTGAGTGGCTGCCACTGTCCTCCCTACAAGCTTGGTTGACCTTGGTATAGGGCATGGGGGCTCTGTGTACTGGCCAGGGGTAGGGTACAAGTGGGGTGGCTCTTGCTACTTGTAGTGGGCTAGCAGGTGGGTGCCAAGGGGAAACATGAGCAAGGGGAAGAGCAGTTTTCCTGTGGGTCAAGGGGTGATGGGTATGGCTTTGGCCCTGGGATGGCACTACCTGCTACAGGAGCAGTCCTCAGGCAGGCAAGTCTCTTCTCCTCTTATCAGGATCTGAGGATATCTAGGAACTGAATCCTGAGGCCAACACAGCAAGCTCACCTGTGCAGAGTCAGGACAGGGACTTTTGTGAGCCTGGGGGCGGGGGTCTGTGCCTGGGCACCAGGTCCCTGCTGTACAGGTCAAGGGGAGGCCCCAGGCTCTTGCTGGGAGCTCCATGGAATTGAAGAGGAAGGTGATGCCCTTCACGTAGACCAAGACACACTGTGGCTGTACTGCCCCGGTGGATGTGCTGCCACCTGGTCTTCCTCAGGGCATGGGAAAAGTTGCTGGGCCCTGGGTTTGGGTTTGAAGGCCTTGACCCCATGGGTCCTCCTTCTCCCTTTCCTGGAGCCATGCTGTGGGTGATAGAACCAGCGGGTACCTGGTCACTCTGTGTCCCCAGAGCAGATGGGCCGCATCCTGCAGCGCACTGCCATCTCCACCAACATCAAGGAACGCCTGGACTTCTCCTGTGCCCTCTTTGGACCTGACGGGGGGCTGGTCTCTAATGCCCCCCACATTCCTGTGCATCTGGGAGCCATGCAGGAGACTGTGCAGTTCCAGGTGCGGCGGGCCCCCTCTCTAGCCTCCCTCGCTGACCCATGTCCCTGCCCCACCCCCATTCTGCACCTGTCTCCTGGTTTTAGATCCAGCACTTGGGGTCTGATCTCCACCCCGGTGATGTGCTACTCAGCAACCACCCCAGCGCAGGGGGCAGCCATCTTCCAGACCTGACTGTAATCACACCGGTGAGGTTCACTGCCAGGCTACCTTTGTGGGGGCCACAGGTGGCTGACACAGCTGACTGTCACTCTCTACCCGCTAGGTATTTTGGCCAGGTCAGACTCGGCCTGTGTTCTATGTGGCCAGCCGAGGGCATCATGCAGACATTGGGGGTATTACACCAGGCTCCATGCCCCCGCACTCCACTGCACTGCAACAGGAGGGGGCCGTCTTTCTGTCCTTCAAGCTGGTCCAGGGGGGCGTCTTTCAGGAGGAGGGTGAGCCGGAGTGGGGCTGCGGTGGGGGTTCAGCAGGATGGGATACCTGGTTGCTGCCAGTGACCCAGCTGGCTGGACCCTGGGATACAGCCCAGCAGCCCAGGTCTGCCCTGAGGCTGGGGAGTGGCAAATGGTGACCCCGTGGTGCAGTTGCAGATCATCCCCCAGAGATGATTAGAGGTGAGATGAATTCTGTGTGGCCAAAGAAGTACTCCTTGGAGGTGGTTTGGGGGTAGGAAGTTGGCCAGGACACTCAAAGAGTAGAGTGTAGAAGGAAGAAGGGCCTATTTCAGGTAGGTAGCTGCTGCAGTCCACACTGGGTTTGGGTGAAGGATGTTTGGGAACTCAGGGCTGGTATTGGATGGGATTTGGGTGGAGTGAGGGGTCAAGTTTGGATGAAGGAGGATGGAGGCCTTACACTGAACAGAGACAGGGAAGGTAGGGTCAGCGGGAAAGGTAGCACATGGTCTGAGGTTACAGGGGCATGGGAGTCCAGAGTAGCACCCCAGAACGAGGGTGGGTGAGTTGAGCAGGGTGGAGGGGTAGAGGTAACAGAGCCATGGTCCACTTTGGGTGTCACAGACACATATAGGGTGACGTTGGTCAGGGGTAGCTGGGGTAGGAGGTGTGGATCATGGAGGAACAAGTGTAAGTGTAAGTGTAGGGGATCAGTGCCAGGGAGCCTCAGAGACTGTAACTCAGAAGGGAAGGGGTGTTCCTGAAGTGTGTAGGAGTTCTGGGTCAGATCTGCATCCCTTGCAGGAGTGAGAGGGAACCTTGTCCAGATCTGAGAAACCTGCAGGTTGGGGGATAGCACAGGCAGCAGTCTGATGCTCTTTTGAGGCACTTGGCTGGGGATGTCAGTGGGAGCTGGCAGGGCTAAGGGCATATCGAGGAGGAGGAATGCCAAGGAAGTGGCTTTTCTCCTGGGAGACATAGTAGAAGTGGGCTGGGGAAGGCAGGAGGGATAAGGAGGGAGGAGAGTTTGCTAAGGGACCAATATGCCTTCTAGGCATCTCCAGCTCCAGGGAGGTCACTGGCCAAGCTGCCCTTAGGCGCTGGCTATCAGAAGGATAAAAGGATGGAGGCTGGTGCTTCAGGGAATGGGAGTCAGCAGGACAGGTGGGGATTCAGTGGAGGGCCAACAGTGCCCAGTGGGGGTGCAGTGGGGCTGGAATAGGGCACCAGGTGGCTGAGGAGATGGGGGCAGCTCAGTGGTGACCTCATCCATTCCATCTAGCGGTGACAGAGGCCTTACGGGCACCAAGCAAGATCTCTGGTTGTAGTGGAACTAGGAATCTGCATGACAATCTGTCGGATCTCCGTGCCCAGGTGGCAGCCAACCAAAAGGGCATACAGTTGGTGGGGGAGCTCATCGGGCAATATGGCTTGGATGTTGTGCAGGCCTACATGGGCCACATTCAGGTGGGTCTAGGGGCAGGGAGGTGGGAGCCCCACTCTGCCTGCCCAAGGTAGCAGGGCCACTCTGAAAGTAGCATGGCTGCCATGGGACCCTCTCCCTGCCAGGCAAATGCAGAGCTGGCAGTGCGTGACATGCTGCGGGCCTTTGGAACCTCCCGGCAGGCTCGGGGCCTACCCCTTGAGGTGTCTGCGGAGGACCACATGGATGATGGCTCTCCTATACACCTCCGAGTTCAGATCAACCTGAGTCAGGTCAGACCTAGTTGGGAGACAGGGAGGGAGCTTTCTGCGCCACCCCGCTGCTGATGCCTTCACCCTTCTCCTTCCTGGGCAGGGCAGTGCTGTATTTGACTTCAGTGGCACTGGGCCGGAGGTGTTTGGCAACCTCAATGCCCCGCGGGCCATAACGCTGTCGGCCCTCATCTACTGCTTGCGCTGTCTTGTGGGCCGTGACATCCCACTCAACCAGGTTCGCAGGGGCATGGAGTCTGAGGTCGGTCCCTACCAGTGCGAGGTCAGCAGGTGAACCTTAGGCTGGAGGTCACCCTGAGTGTGTGTGGGGTCAAGGTCAGCCCAACATGGACTGAGCCCGGGAGGTGGGCATGTTTCTCTTGGAATCAGAGAGGGACCCAGCCCCATTTGCCCCTGAGAGCTGCTTGCCCATGCACAGGGCTGCCTGGCACCTGTGCGGGTGGTGATTCCTAGAGGCTCCATCCTGGACCCATCCTCAGAGGCAGCTGTGGTGGGTGGCAACGTGCTCACGTCACAGCGTGTGGTGGACGTCATCCTGGCGGCCTTCGGGGCCTGCGCTGCCTCCCAGGTGTGATAGGCAGGGTGGGTGCGGCCCTGGGGGCTTCTGGGAACTCTGGGAGGGCGAGGGCCTGCTGGAAGCGGATCCCCGCCCCAGCCAGGTGCAGTTAAGGCTTGCTCCTGCCAGGGCTGCATGAACAACGTGACCCTGGGCAATGCCCATATGGGGTACTACGAGACGGTAGCGGGCGGCGCAGGTGCGGGCCCCGGCTGGCACGGACGCAGCGGCGTGCACAGCCACATGACCAACACGCGCATCACCGACCCCGAGATACTGGAGAGCCGGTGAGCTACGCGCGCCAGGGGCTAGGCAGCTAGGATGGGGCCGAGCTTGGGTTCAGCTGAGCTGAGCCCTTCGTACGCGTAGGTACCCGGTCGTCTTGCGCCGCTTTGAACTGAGGCCGGGCTCTGGGGGCCGAGGCCGATTCCGGGGCGGCGACGGCGTGGTCCGCGAGCTGCTCTTCCGCGAAGAGGCGCTGCTGTCGGTGCTCACAGAACGCCGGGCCTTCCAGCCATATGGCCTTCAGGGTGGGCGGCTCCCCAACCCCTCCAGACCAGTCTGTTCCCTACTCACTGCTGCATTCGCGCTCCCCCGCCTCTCTTCCACCCGCCAGTCGTGTTTTCCCCTGACTCTCCAGCTCCTTCTCTACCTTTCCTCCCTGACCATCCAGCTCCTCTTTCCCTGCAGGGGGTGAGCCTGGCGCCAGGGGCCTAAACCTGCTGATCCGAAAGGATGGCCGCACTGTGAACCTTGGCGGGAAGACGTCGGTGTCAGTGTACCCGGGGGTAAGGGGTGCAGCCGTGCTGTTCGCCACTTCCCTTATTTTCCCCCATTCCAAGGAGAATGAACAGAGGTGCAGAAATAACCAGATAGCGAGTTTAATTTGGTTCCCGAAGGGCAGTGGGTCATATGCCGGGTCTCTGGGGTCCAAACGTTAAGATGATGAATGCTGCTCGGGCTGGGAAGGGTCAAGCCTGTTCTGAACCCGCCTCTCTCCACAGGATGTGTTCTGCCTTCATACCCCTGGAGGTGGTGGCTACGGGAACCCAGAGGACCGTGCCCCATCGCAGGGCTCGCCCCCACAATCCCCTGCCTTCTCAGAGCGGGGTAGTGTCTATGAGTACCGCAGGGCCCAAGAGGCTGTGTGAGGCCCCCCTAATAAAGATCCCTTACATCGCCCAGTTGTGGGACACGGCTGTCAGGCCAAACTCGTGCTCTGCCTTGTGGTCTGTGTTGCCGGCAGCATCCTTTGTCCTTGTGCCAGTGTCAGGAGAGCGCCGAAACTCGGAGCTGCAGGCCCACGGTCAGGTGGTCTGTGAGCCCCGCCAGGGCTGTACTAAACATAACCTGTTCCACTTCCTGGGGGCAGGAACCAGGTTGAGGGATGGTTCCAGTGCCAGCAAGCCCAGCAGTCCTGAACTCTGGCACTTACTGGAATCAGCACACTCCCAGGCATTTCCCGGTAGGTGATGTAGTCCAGACGCCGGCCCAGCCAGGGGTTAGCCCGACGGCCTCCGCGGGGAGGGCCTGCCAGGTAGAGGTGGCGCCCTTTCTCCTGCTCTAGGGCCCTAGGGGAGGGGCGTTGTCACCAAGGCTGGGGCGCTCCTCCAGGCGCAGCCAGCAGTGCTTGGCTCCCAGCGCTCCACTCACCTCCGCAGCATCTCCGGTGAGCTAGCTACTGATTGGTGGAGGGTGGAGGTGCTTAGGATGGTTCCTGTGGGGGGCGGGTGGGGGTGGTTGAATCAGCAGGTGCCTAGCTGATGAATCCCTGGAGGGGCCACCCCTCCCCCCCCCAACCCCCTGACGCATACCCAAGGCCCAAGGCTGATCCTGGCGTGTGCTCAGCCGGCAGGGATCCCGGAAACAGCGAAAGAGTTTGTGCCCCTGCTCCTGTGCGTGGTCTGCACATAAGACCAGCGTTCAGTGGGCGGGGCGGGGCCTTTTGGCCTCGCCTCCCCCAGCTAAGCTCCTCACCTTTTGAGCAGTTGTCAAAATTTAGGTCACCCAGAAGCACACTAAAGGCCACAGCCTCACCACTCTGGCGGCTCTCGGCCTCAAACTGCTCTGCCCAGTCCAGTAGCAGCGTCAGCTGTTTGCAGCGCAAGAGCCCATCCTCTACGGAAGGGGTGGAGGGTGGGGGTAGAGGTGTGCCGCCTTCTATTCGGCCCAGGTTGAGGATCCACATCCTGGACACCTGGTTCCCGCTAGACTGGGGTCTCTGCACCCACCCAGGCACTTCTTGGGAGTTGCCATTACTGGGGCAGTGAACAAAAAACAGTGGGCAGTGGGAAAGAGAGGTGCAAATAAGGGTAGGACTGCTGCGAAAGAGGGGCCGTAGGAGGGCCTGGCTACCGTCCAACAATCCTTCCCACAGGGCTCACCAGTGGGTGCATGTAAATGCGTGCAATGCAGGAATCCCACTACGCGGTGCCCGTCCAGGATGCCCAGTTGCACCTGCAACACCACCGACAGTACCAGCTTTCATTGCCCATTCGGCCCAACAGCTCACCCCATCCAGGGCCAGAGCACACAGCCTGTGGGAATATACCTGAGCGGATAGTAGACCCTTGGAGGCAAAGGCGTCCTCGCGACGCGCATTGGGAAAGCAACGGAAGTTGGCACGCAGAAGCGGGTAGCGGGAAGCCAGCAGGAGCCCGCTGCCTAGCAGTTTTAAGTATGGCCCAGGCTGTAGGCCAAGTGTGCCTACGTCATACAGCACCGGGCCCAGATTCGGAGCCAAGCAGCGCACCAGGCGTCGAGCTGCGCGAATATCGAACACCTCCTGCAGGCACACAAAGTCCAGCCCCGCGGGCATCTGGGCCGTCAGCGTCCCGCCTGGCTCCCCAAGCCTTTGTGGGCTGCATCCGGTAGCTCCATAAAGCGAGGGCCGTAGGCCGTTTAACAGCGTAGCGCCAATGGCCTCTGCGCGTTGTTGGCTGTGTGGCAGATTGCTGAAGCGCGCCAGCCCGTCGGGGAGCAGGCACAGGTTGGCAGTGAGGAAGACAAAGCAGCGCGCAAACTCAGCGCACGGGCGCCAGGGCGTGGGCGGCACCCAGCACGGAGGAGGGGGCTGGTAGCAGAAGGGGCGGCGACAGGCCTGCAGCGGCAGCCAGAGTAGCAAGCCAGGCAACGCCAGCGGTAGGCCAACTAGCAGGAGCAGCAGCAGCGCCACCCCGCCGCCAGCTGCTGCTCTCAGCCTGCTGGGGCGCGCTGTTGGTGCCCAGCAGCCAATCAACTGGTCCAGAGCCCAGTAGGTCGGGAAGAGCAGCACGCGGGCCACGCAATGGAGGGTGTGCAGCCCAGGATGCGCAAAAGGCGAAGGCCGCAGGATGTCGTCGGTCACCGGAGGCCAGTCGGACTGGGTTTGCATAGCGCTCGGGGCTGTCTGGCTGAGAAGCCGCCCAGAAGACTCATTCGCTCCGAGAGTGCGAGTCGAATTGTCGGCAAATCGGCGCGAGCTGCAGGGGTGTCACGGGTCAAGGCCACGTGGCACAACCTGTTTGAGGAACCGGTTGGGCGCTGTTCCCAGCGAGCCTGGCGGTTCCGACGCAGGCCAAAGCCAGGGTCGAGGAAGTCCCTGGTTTTACCTGCCCGCAACTTCGGTGGCTGTTGGAAAAACAAAACGGAAAGTGAAAAGGACCCTAGTCCTGCAGCCCCGCCCCAAGCCTATCTTGCTCCGCCCAGTCCACCCGAGGCTGCGAGGAGGAATGTGGCTCCGCCCCGCGTAAGAGGGGTGAGGGTTGAACCCGGCTGTTCATCTCCCCCTCCCCCCACCTGCCGGGTGCTCTCGCTACCCAAACCGCAGCATCCACCCCGCCCCTGCTGCACCCCGCTCCTGCCCATCTTTCTGCCCCTGCGGTGCTAGGGGACTGATCGCTAGCACCCAGCACCAATGGGAGACGGACTCGGGCTCAGAGAGGTGTAAACACTGCCCGGCCCAGATCCCCACAGTGTCCCCTCAAAGGGCTGGTGGTGGTCTTGTGATCCTACCCCAAGAAGCTTCCAATATGGGGAGAGAGACGGTTGGTTCCGCCCTGCAAGGCCAGTCCACCTGGGCACGCGAGCCAGGAGGGAGCCAGCTCCCTATTCGCTGAGCCTTCCCGCACTGACCCTAAGTTGATAGGACAGTGTGGCCTGGAGCTCACAGGCTCTGCTTGGCTCCCTTGGATGCCCACTTTTATAATTTGGACTGTGAACCACCACCCACCCTGCCCTCGGCTGTGTACAGTGACTCTTAAACTGTCCTGCAGGTTTGGATTAGGGCTGCTATTCACCCAGGTAGGCAGGGAGGTGAAGGAGCTTCTGGGCCTCATCTAGCCAGGATGGTTCCAAATGTTGCTCTCTGGATCGACTTATTTCGTCCCCTTCCAAGAGGCTGAGCAAGAGCCTGAGCTGTCTGGTTGGAACCCTGAAAGTCTCAGGAGGACTAGGAGCCAGGAGGGCAGAAGGCCATAGCTCCTGTGGCCTGGGCATCCCAGCAGGAGAGCCTCAGCACACCTGGCACCTGGGTTCCCCACTGGTTGCTGGCAGGATCCCTGTTTAAACCCAACCCCTGTGGCTTCTTCTTTCCTTGCTTTTGACTCACTGATTGGCAAACACCAATGTTCTAGGACCCTCCTCACTTGGGGGCCTTATTTCTGCCTTCCCATCTCAGCTCTGGCCTCTACAGCTTCCCTTAGGTAGTACTCTGAGCTTGCCCACACTGCCCCTGTTTCTCATGTTTCTTCTTCTTTTTTTTTAAACATTTATTTTTTAGTTGTAGTTGGACACAATACCCTTATTTTATTCATATATTTTTACGTGGTGCCGAGGATCGAACCCAGGTTCTCGCACATGCGAGTGCTCTACCGCTGAGCCACAACCCCAGCCCTCTCATGCCTCTTTCAGCCTGTCCAGGCCTGCACCCCCCAGCTCACACCCTTCCCATCTCACTCCACAGGCTACCTCAAGCATTCCATCTGACCCCCATCCATCCTTTCTCCTCACCTCTCCTGCTTCCCCATCCAACCTCAGCCCCAGAAGCTGGTAGTTCAGCCCTCCCTACTTCTGAATTCCCCACCCCAGATCCATGGACCCTGTGAAGGGGGTCTTTTCTTTCCAGACCTTAGGCATTTGGGGGAGGGGCTGCTTTCTCCCTGACTGCTCTCTGCCCAGGTTTGGGTGGGTAAGGCAGTTTTCTCCCCTCCCCTCCTGCTCTTCTCTCCTTTCCTCCCCTCCCCTCCTCCCTCCTCCGCTCTTCTCCCCTCCCCACTCTCTTCTCCCCTCCCCTCCCCTCTTTTTTCCCCTCTCTTCTTACAAGCTCTCTCCCCCTTTTGCAGTACCAGACATTGAACCCCTGAACCCAGGGGCACTCTACCACTGAACTACACCCTCAGCCCTTTAATTTTGAGACAGGGTCTTGCTAAGCTGCCCATTGGGTTTGCCATCTTCCTGCCTCAGCCTCCCAAGATGGAGCCAGCTTTCTTCTGGTTGCTGTCGGGAGCCGCTCTGGAAATACATGCCCTTAAGTCCTGAGCAAGAGATACTGAACAACTATTGTGCCCTGCAATAACTTGGGCTTTACCTCCACTCCAGATAATGAGGCATGGCTCCAGGAGTAGGGTTATCCACTGGGGTCAAGTTACACTCACCTGTTCCTTTGTAATCCTACCCCTTGCCCTTTTGGATAGAATGTTCCACAAAACAGCATCCCCCAATAAAAGCCAACCCCAGAATGTGCTCGCTCTCATCAGCCTCTCCTTTCTCTTGCTCCCCTTGTGGGAGCCTGAGATGGGGAGCCAGGGAAGCCGTCCTGAAGCTTATAAAAAGGTATTCTCTGTCTGCGTGGTATTTTGTGTCACACTAAATTCACATGAGTGACTTTGGTTCAGTTGCCTGCCTGGCCAGGGGCAGCAGGTTCGCCTCCCTCTACTGCCCTCCTGCCCTCGAGTTCCTTCCTTCCTGGCCCCTAGTCCCTGCTCGGCATGGAGGGAGGACTCCCTGCCTGCTTGCTCCAGTCTCCTTCAGGATTCTTGCTCTTCTTGTTCCAAGTCTCAGAGGGCCTGCTGCTTGCTCCCATCACCAAGTAAAGGGAACCTGGGGGACTTCCAACCAACCCCCTTAGCCAGATGGCTGCTCAGCCTTGATCTGGGAGCTCCTTCCAAGGGCCCCAGGGTAAGTGTGGGTGCCAGGGTGGCAGGATTTAAGGAGCAAGGTGCAGGGGTATGGGGAGCCCCCCAGCTAACATCATAGGAGTGCAGCATGGGATCATTGACTAGCCTAGGATTTGTGGGAAGCTTTAATGGCCGTGTACAGGGGTGTGGGGCAGAGTGAGCCTGGCCAGCCGGGCACCAGCGTCACCAGATGAACATTGGCTTGCCATCATCGTGTGCCAGCTGATTGAGGCACGAGAGCAACAGCAGCGCGTCAGTGAGCATGCTGGGGTGCACTGTCTCCACCAGCACGCGCTGCAGGAAGTCCACAGTGTAGGAGCCGCCCTCTGATGCGGCCAGCTCAGGCCTCTCACGCAGGATGCCATACGCATTCACCAGCTGCTCTGTCAGCGCAGGATGTACCCGCCCATTGTAGCCCAGACTCTGCAGCCTGTTCATGATGCTCACGTAGCGCTGAGTGAGTGTCTGGCACAGCTCCTCGTCCAGCTTGTGGTCACGGGGGTTCAGGGATGCCTGTGGGGAGAGTGGTCTTCAGGAGCCCTCCTTCCTCACGGCAGCACACAGGCAAGGGGAAGAGAGGAGGAAGGGTGTGTGTGTGGTATGGCTGTCGACCACCCAGGGGGTGTGCAGGGAGGAGGTCCGGGGTGACAGGCTGGAGGGATCTGGGGGGTAGAGGAGCCCAGGGACTGAGCCTGACAGAGAAGCCCCCCAGCTCTGTCCAGGCAGGGCCAGTGGCTCCGCCAAGTTCCTGGGATACCCCAATCCTGTGGCCTGCTCCATTCACCACCAGGAATTTGGGACTGGGCTGAGGACAGGGACTATGGCTGAAAGTCTGGAGGCACTGGGGAAAATGAGAGGCTCTTCAAACCCCCACAGTTGCCTGACTGCAAGTCTTAAGGCCTCTCCCAGGACCCCTCCTGGCTCCCCCCTCCCTGCTCCCTCTCAGTCTCCTCTGGAGGCCTCTGCTTCCCAGCCTGGACTCTGTCCTCAGGACATCCTGTCTCACACCCCTTGTGGGGTTTGCTTTCCTCCCGACACTGAATGAAGGATGCCAGCCAAGCACTCTGGACCCCAGCACTGAGGGTCTGCCACCTGGACCTGGACACCAGGAGAGTCCCTGGGTCTTCCCACCCCAGCCAGGCAGTGACTGCTGCTGGCCAGGATGCCCCTGATTGCTTAGTGCTTCTGTTGTACTTGTTGTTCTGTTGTTCTGGGCTTTCCTGACTGGAAGCTGAGGCTCTTCCAGACTTAGTTGTTGATGGACCTTTATTATTTATATGTGGTGCTGAGAATCGAACCCAGGGCCTCACACATGCCAGGAAGTACACTACCACTGAGCCCCAGCCCCAGTCCCTGGTTGTTAAATATTTTGAAGATCTCCCTGATTAGAAGGAACTTCATTCCCCTAAATGTATTTATTTTAAAACAAAGGAGATAAATAAAAGAAATAAAACAAAATGATGTAGGTACTCAACACAAGCAAGATAAATATCAAAACAAAACTAAAGGAAGTCCAAGGAAGGAAATAAAAAATAGCAGAAATTGGTGGCTGGGGTTGTGGAGTGCTCGTCTAGCATGTGTGGGCCCTGGGTTCCATCCTCAGCACTGCATATAAATAAATAAAGATATTGTGTCCACCTCTACCTAAAAAATAAATATTAAAAAAATAGCAGAAATTAGGAAACAGAAGCCAAAGGATCAATAGAATCAGCAAAACAAAATTGGTCAAAGTAGACTCACTTCACTGAAGAGCCAGAGCAGAAGTCCCTCTGCTTTTAGGTGAGGAACTCCCAGCCAAGGCCACAGGCCCCCATTCTGCAGTGGCCTGCACATCACTAAATTCCAGCCAATGAGATGAAACTGGTTGTGAGCCCTGCCTCCTGGTGGCTGACTTGGCCCCTGGACCTGAGAGTTATCTTACTAAAAAATAGGACCCCTTAAGATTTAAGGTTTGGGGCTGGGGCTGGGGCTCAGCAGTAGCACACTTGCCTTGCATGTGTGTGGCACTGGGTTCAATTCTCAGCACCATGTATAAATAAATAAAATAAAGATCTATCAACAACTAAGGGAAAATATTAAAAAAAAAAAAAAAAGATTTAAGGTTAAAGCTAGGCGCTGTGTGCACACCTTTAATCCCAGTGGCTCAGGAGGCTAAGGCAGGAGGATTACCAAGTTCGAGGCCAGGCTCAGCAAAAGTGAGGTGCTAAGCATCTCAGCAAGACCCTGTCTCTAAATAAATTACAAAATAGGGCTGGGGTGTGGCTCAGTGCCCCTGAATTCTATCCCTGGTACTCAACTCCCATCAAAAAAGATATAAGATTAAGGGGGCAAAAATCTCTCAGCAGGGAATGAGACAGCCAGCCTAGCTCCAAGTCTTAAAAGATGCACCCCGAAATTAGGACTTCAGTAGTGGGCCAGTCTTCAAGGCCAAGGGAGTAAGATCACACTCAGGAGGATGGCAGGTTGGGAAGTCAGTGCAGCCTCCTGAGACTCTGGTCCACAGAGACACAGAGAAGACACTGTCAGAAGACCTAACAATATTCTGCCGTTTTCAAAATAATCGTAGTGATTTTCCCAGATGATCAGGAGCAAATTCCAGGGCGGGGGGGGGGGGGGGAGAGCAAGCACATGTATAGAATGGTCAACAAGTGACCTGCAGTTACCTTTATTAGCATAAAGGTAAAAAGCACAGCCCAGGTGGAGGCTTCAGCTGGCAAGGCATGGCACTGAAGAGGCAGGAGGAGGAGAGCCAGGCCAACTGTCACCCACCTCTGCCTGGGGTGACACCAAGAGGCTGGTCCCACCTACCCAGATGCCATAAGAGCTGAGCACTGGGGTTTCGTCCCCCGCGTGACGCCCCCCTGGTGCCCCAGCAGAAGAGCGGAGAGCTTTGTTCACATCCCAGCTGTGCTTTTCTCTGACTCTTCTGATACCAGAACCCACCCAACGGGTGACAGACTGAGTCCTGCAGCATGTAGTTTAGGACCGGGAGTGCCCTGGAGAGCCCAGAGGGAGGAGTGAGGCCGAGGACTGTGGGCAGACAAGTGCTGGCTTACTGCTGCCCTGCGTTGGTCACAGCCATTTGGCGTGGTCCCTGACCCACGAGTAGAACTGCAGAGGACTTAACCGCACCCCAGTGCATTAAACATCAGGAATGTGTAGTCTGTCGTGCAGAAAGCTTTTCATGTCTCAGAACATTAAGAGGAGAAGGAGCGGGGAACCTGCGACATCTCAATGTGAGACAGAAAAAACATCCTAGAAAAGTCAGAATCTGTTCATGAAAAAACCACAGCATGGTTCTGTGAGAGACTGCAGGAAAGCTCTGAACCTGAGGCGGCAGACACTGGTGTTGCTCACCAGCTGTTCTGCACTGTCTGTGCCTTCCTAACGGGGAGCTGGGCTCTTCCAGACTTGAGTCTGGTGGCTGGGCTTCTGCCAGGCAGGTGGAGGTGGAGAGTGCAGTCTTGGGGGAGCACGTGGACATGGCACTGGTTCTTCAGGGACAGCTGTGCTTGACTAGGGGCTTCTTGCTGGGTGTTTGCACACTGTCCTGGGCAGTGGTGCTCATAGTGTGTCCACTAGGAAAATCTTCTGGTGTGTCAGCGTTTGTCCGGGCAGTGTAGCACACAAGCACAAGTTTGTGTCCTTGAAGTTTTGCTTTTTTTGTGGGGGAAAGGTACCAGGGATTGAACTCAGGGACTCTCAACCACTGAGCCCCATTCTCCAGCTCTATTTGTATTTTATTTAGAGAGTTGCTTAGCACCTTGCCATTGCTAAGGCTGCCTTTGAACTCGCCATCCTCCTGCCTCAGCCTCCCAAGCCGATAGGATTACAGGTGTGTGCCACCACGCCCGGTTTCCTTGAAGCTTTTCTGACCACCCAGACATTCACTAAAACCCTTCTTTACTTACATCAGCTCATGTGGGTTCAGCCACCAAGACCACTGATTTGCCTGAGAAGACCTGCTGAATAGTCTAGCACAAACTCATGCTTAGTGAGGAGACTGGCGTTCCTTGTCAGTGTAAATATGGGAGAAATTGCCTCTATGATCTGCTGCTTTCAAATACTCTGTCCAACGACCTGGACAATAGAAGCTAGTATGATACACAAGATTTAGTGGGCTGGGGCTGGGGCTCAGTGGTGGAGCACTCGCCTAGTACATGTGAGGCACTGGGTTCAATCCTCAGCACCACATAAAAGTAAACAAATAAAATAAACATATTGTTTCCATCTACAACTATAAAAAAAAAGCTATAGGTCTGGGGGTATAGGCCTGTGGTACACAGCTTGCTTAGCATAGACAAGGCTGGGGGTTTCTATCCCTGTGCCAGAGACAGATTGAGCAGATATGTTTAACCTGATTAAACAATGTATACATGAGGGGACACATTATATGGCATGCCAATAATATGTACAATTTTTATGTTTTTTTTTTGTTAAAATAAATTTAGCTGGGCATGGTGATGCACACCTGTAATCCCAGAGGCTTGGGAGACTGAGGCAGGAGGAGGATCACTAGTTCAAAGCCAGCCTCAGAAACTTAGAGCCCTAAGCAATTCAGTGAGACTCTGTCTTAAAATAAAAAATAAAAATGGCTGGGGATGTGGCTCAGTGGTTAAGCACCCCTGGATCCAATCTCTGGTACCAAAATAATAATAATACAGAGATATGAAAAATTGTGGTATATATGTGTGTATTAAGAATTGTAATGCAAAAAAAGTACATGTATAATGGCATAAATTGATGTGAACATACTTTAAATACAGAGATACAAAAAATTGTGCTCTATATGTGTAATAAGGATTGTAATGCATTCCACTGTTGTCATGTATTTAAAAAGAATAATAAAATCAATTTTTAAAAAAATGGGCTGGGGATGTGGCTCAAGCGGTAGCGCGCTCGCCTGGCATGGGTACGGCCCGGGTTCGATCTTCAGCACCACATACAAACAAAGATGTTGTGTCCGCCAAAAACTAAAAAATAAATATTAAAATTCTCTCTCTTTCTTTAAAAAAAATAATAAATAATATAAATTTAATTAAAAAGAAAGGAATAGAAGAATTACAACTGTCTGCTAAATAAAGGGCTGGGGAAAGTGGAATTAGATGCAGATAGGAGTCAACAAATCACCCAGCCTGAGACCAGGGGGCAAATAACTGGTTCTCAAGTGTGACATCAGTCAGCCCACATGAACCCTGCAGAGGGCCAGCCTGGGTGTCCCCCAGGTTTGCAAAGCCACTTCTCTGCAGGAGAGCACTGGGAGAGCTGCTTCCCAGGAGGAATGAGGGTCTCTGCTGACAGGAGAATGGCCAGTGGGTCTGGAATTGGTGATGGAGGCTCTTGGGCTGAGTGACTTGTGTCTTGGTGATGGTGAGATGCCCAGAGGCTGTCAGTGGGGCTCCGTGGGCACCATGCTGGCTTTGACTTCCATGGGCACCAGAGAAGTATTGCCTGATGCACATTAGCTCTTTCCTAATGATTTGTGCCTTAGAGCTGTGATTGTTAAATTCTACAACCTAAGCAATAACTTCCCTGTCAAGGGTAGAGAAACACCATAAAGAGGGACACACACAGACCACCCCCACATCAAAGGCCCATGCATTTTATCATCTTCCTTTTAAGCAGCAAACAATAGGAATCCTTTTTTCATGGTTTACTATCCAATTTCTCCATGGACAACTAGACTTCTGCTTATAATCAAATGTAGTCCTTGCCAATTAGACACCAGATGCCAGCGTTTAGAGACGCCAAGCATTGTGCTTCCACCAGGTTCTGAATTGCCCTAGCCAATCTGCACTGTGGCACAGCAGCACTGCTCTGGGACACCGTAGAGGGTTGTCAACTAGAGACTCCACCAAAGAGGGTGCCACTGACTCCAGCAACAAGGTGCTGACGGGTAGCCAGCACTGTCAAGATGTGTAATCTAAGCCAGGCACAACAGCAGAGCCTGAGATCCCATCTGCTCCAGGGGCTCATCTTAAGTAAGGCCGGCCTGGGCAACTTAGCCAGAGAGTCTCAAAATAAAAAAATAAAAATAAATAAAAGGACTGAGGGTATAACTGTATGGAAAGCACCCTGGGTTCAATCCCCAGTACCGAAGGGAGTGGGCGAGGGGGAGGGAGGGAGAGAGAGAAAGGGAGGGAGAGAAATGTATGTGTAATCTATCAATCAATGTAGTTTAGTCCATATATCAATGCAAAACTACTCAAAATTTGAACCAGGTTTTTCCTAAGACTTGATGTTTTCACTGTGAAAGCTCACACTGAATAGGAAGAGCTAAGATGATTGAGAGAAAATCAAGGTGGGCCTGCTTGGAGCAGTGTCCAGCTCCAGTACCTCTCATGAGGGCAGCATGGGCTGGGTGGGGCAGACTGCAGAGCCCACACAGGTGCAGGCCTGGAAGAGGGAAAGAGGTAGGTGCTGGGTACCCCCTTAGCCTGGCAGTGCTGGGCTTCCACAGCCCTGAGCCTGGAGACCTGGCCAGTTGCCCTCACCAGCAGAATACTGTGGGGTCCCAGTGGATTGGCTATGGCCCTCAAAAGAAACTCTCAGCTGCTGCAATCATTCTGTCCACACAGCCCTGTCTGTCTTCTGATCACAGTACCCCTGTCCTTCTGTGTGGCTGTTCCTCAGGCCCCAGGGCTGTCCTCTACACCTACTAGCTGAGGCTCTCACTATGGCTACTTACTACCTTGGGGTCATTTCAATCTGGTGGTTCCTCTGTGTGAGGCTGGCTTCTGGGGAAGACCAGGGGTTGTCCAGGCTGGGGAGAAGTACCACCCATTTTAACCCACACCACTAAGATCAGTTACAGGGCAGTCAAAGACCTAAGCGAAGAAAAACCTTCACATCCTTAGGAGAAAATTCAGGGGATTAGAGTACAGAAAATACAGAATGCTTTTAGGACCTTCTGATGAGAAGATTTCTTAAATGAGACGCGAAGAATACAAACATTAAGGGCAAAAGCTGAAAATTCTGGTCATATTAATATTAACTACTTAACCAAAGGACACTTTAACCTATGGAAAAAGAAAGCTCAAACCTATATACCCCAAATCAAGCCAAAGTCCCAAATGCAACCAAAAGTGAATTCTTCCCAAACTACCCACAAAAGGCTCCTGTTTGTCAAACATCGTCCTCCATGCTGACACGGAAGGAGGTAAGTGGATGCATCCTGGGAAAATACACCGGAATTAGCCTTGGGCCTCGGAACAAGTCCGCCAGCTGCTGCATGGCTCTGGGGCCTGTTTCCTGTGGTCCCCAGTGATCCTTGAGGACACCCACAGGACTGGGGAGGAAGTTGGCTGTGCCAATCTGGGGAGGTCACAGTACTCCTCAAGCCTCTGGGGATTAGGGCTGCCCATCCAGAGGAGAGAAGAGTCACCTGCCTGTGCTTGGAACCCTCCCTGCTCAGCCCTTCTTTGGGGAGGCTTTTAGGGCTGGACTAAAGGCTCTCACTGCCAGATGCCCTGGACACCTGCTGGCCCCTTGGATTGAGCACTGGCTTCTTCCATCCCAGGGTCTCCTTGGATTCTAACATGTTAGCTTCACTTGAGGGCAGTGTCCCCAGTGTGTCTCCTCCTGGGCCAGCACACTGCCCAGTCCCTTCAGCCCCCTGGGAGTGTGTGGGAGACGGACAGCCACACACCTGGATGATCTTCTCTGGAATGTTGGAGACAGTGAAGCCGTAGAGGCGTACGCGCTCCGGGAAGATGCTGGACAGGATCCTGCGGTCCAGCTGGAAGGCGATCTCCCCCACCAGCCTCTCCCAGGCCAGCTGCTTCGACTCTGGGGATGACAGGGGACGTGGGTGAGCGGTGGATGGATGGAGTGGGGCTGTGGTCAACAGCCCAGGTGGGTGGCAGGGGAGATGGCCTAGGAGCCCCCAGACTCACAGTGAGCCCCTGGTGGCCTCACTGACCTCGGGTACTGTCGGGGAACTTGCTCGTCTTGCGGTGGGCCATCTTCCGCTCCAACTCCAGGAGGCCTTTCCGAGATGGTTCCGTGGTACGTGAATACCCCCGGGTGTCATTCACCAAAGCCGGGGAGGATGAAGTACGTGGTGAGGATTGGGGGTTGCGTGGAGGAGAATGGGGGACAGGCAAGGGCCGGCTGGGAGAGTGCTGCACTCGGGGAGGGGTGGGGATGGTGCCTGAGGGGGTGCAGTTGGTGGCAGCTTGGGGGGTGGGGGCAGGGACTGTGCCAGCAGGAGAGGCAGTTGGGGAGGTAGGGATAGAGGCAGGGACCATCTGTCCCTGGGGGACACCGGGCTGGATTCGGACATCTGCGGTGCCATACAAGGCTGTCGTGGGACCAGGCATGGCCATGATGCCCACCGGGGTGGAGGTCTGGAGGGGTGCACCCACAAATGTCACGCTGAGGGGTTCTGGTTCCTGGATTGGCTGGGGGTGTTCACTGGCGAGTGTGACTGGTTGGGGAGGCAGAAATGAGAGGAGGGGGTTAGAGTGAGGCAGGGTGGGTGCAGGATCTGGCCTCCCTAGGGCACCCCTGCCCCTGCCTGGCACCCCATTACCTTTGGAGTTGATGGTGGGCCCTGCACCAGCTGAGGAAAGGGGCCCAGAGTGACCTCCTTGGAGCGTGTCTGCCAGCCGTACCCCTGGGGCCTCTGGCACAATCAGGCCGCCCATGGGGCTGGCCAGAAGGTTCTGAGAGACACCTAGGGGGGCAGCTGCGGAGGTGAGCAGGGGGCTGCTCAGAGAGACGGCTACTGGGCCTGCCATGGGGGTCATCAGGGGACTGCTCTGAGACACAGCCATGGGGCCTGCCAGGGTGCTGGCCAAGGGGCTGCCTGGACTCAGGGAGCCGGTGGAGGTTAGGCCCAGGGAGTTGGTCAAGGTGGCCCCAGGGGTCACTGTGATGGGGCTGGCCAGGTGGCTGCTCAGGGGGCCAGTAGAGGGCAGGCTGGTCAGGGTGCCCCCTGGGGTCATTGCTAAGGGGCTGGCCAGGTGGCTGCTCAGGGGGCCGGTCAGGAGGCTGGTGAGTGGGCTGCTCTGTGACACAGGCACCGGGTTGGACAGCAGCGTGTTGAGAGGGCCCATCATGGGGCTCACAAAGGAGCCCACTGCAGGGCTGGGTTGTGGGCTGCTCAGCATGTCTGCCAGGGGTGCCAGGGCCACAACCCCCACTTCTTCCAGGACTTGTTCGTTTGCTGCTGCAGCTGGGGACGGGGGCAGGAAGACACCTGGGGGACACAGAGAGAGCACTGAGACCCCAGGCGAGTCCTGCCAGGAGCAACGGAGGCAGTCATGGGCTCTCCTACCCTTCTAGGGCCTGGCCAAAGTGCTTGTCTGACTCTGGTGACTTGACCTCCCTGAGCCTCACTGCTCTGGATGGTTAGAGCAATGTACCCCTGCCTCTGAGGGGATTCCAGGGCAGCTGCCATGGAGGATCTGTGAGCGGGTCTTCCCTGCCTTCTCAGTCCCTAGCATCTTGTGTCCAGCCCTGATTCTCTAGTTAGTCCTCCCAGACTGACTGTTCTGCCTGTCCCGCTCCAGATCATAGGGACGGTTCACAGCCCTCCTCCTTAGTTGTTCTCACTGTACTGAGCCACTGACCTCTCACCCAAGAAAGAAGGGTTTCCCAGTGGCAGGACTCTCAGGTGGCCAAGGTGGCCCTTCTGGTCTATGAAGGGGAGGAGTGAGCTGGGCCTCCGGTGGAGAGAGATGAGCCCACTTGGTAGGACCCCCTAGGGGGTCAGTGTTGCAACACGCAGAGCCTCACCTAGCCCAGGGCCATGCACAGACGACCTGAATAGGGGATGCATGTTGGGCCCTGCCATGTACCCTAAGAGGCCCAGACTCCTTTCTTTACACTCCTGGACCCTCATGTGGGGGCCTAGGAGCCCATTCTCCATGAGTTCTGGAGGAGAGCACCTTCAGATGACTCCTGTTTGGGGGAGAGTCCCTGAGGAGGTGCAGAGCTAAGGAGGTAGAGTGCAGCAAGGTTTTGATAATATGCAATTTTAGTGAAAACTTCCACTTTGCTGATATTGTCATAAAAATAGGACACACTTACTATAGGGAAAGACTGGAAATACAGACAAGTAAGAAATAGGAAAACTCTCTGACAGTCCAATCATTCCATGGTTAGTCCCTAATCAAGAGCTTCCCATTACCTAGCAGACTTTTTCGACATGTTTCTAGAAACCAGGGGTTGGAGAACATTTTCTGTAAAGGGTCAATTGGTAAATATTTCTCACTTGGCTGGCCACATGGTCTCTGTTGCAAGTCTGCTGTTCTTTTGCTGTTCTGCAAAAGCAGCCAAAGAAAACCAGTCATTTGGAAGTAAATGACTAAGGATATGTGGCAATAAGACTTTATTTATGTTCCCTAATTTTTGAATTTCATGTACTTTTCATGTGTTATGAAACAGTATTCTTGTTTTGATTTTTTTCAACCCTTTGAAAATGTAAAACCTGTTCTTAATTCACAGGCTGTGTACAAACTGGAGGTAGTTGTCCTCTGGGAAAATGACCCATGTAGGTCACTGGGCCAAAAGGGTGAGGGAGATGGGACAGACCTTGGCCAACTTCCACAGAGGAAATGGCTCAACCTGAGTTTTGGTCCAAGTTGAATTCCAGATAAAATCAATAAGCACTATAAAGAAGGAGACTCTATGACCACAAAGGGTGCAAGTCACAGAAAGTACGCACCAGAACATACAGCGCAAGAACCACAGGGACCCGGGCAGGGGGGTAGCTGACCCAGGTCCAGAAGGACCAGTGGCACAGGGAATGGATTATGTAATTAACAGAGCTGGTCTATATACCCCAGAGAGATTCAACAGCAGGTGTGCATCTCTTTTTTAGTTGTTGATAGACCTTTATTTTTTATTTATTTATGTGCAGTACTGAGAATCGAACCCAGTGACTCATACATGCCAGGCAAGTGCACTACCGCTGAGCCACAGACTCAGCCCCCCAGTCCTTTTTAAAAAATGTTTTATTTAGAGACAGGGTCTTGCTGAGTTGCTTAGGGCCTTGCTAAATTGTTGAGGCTGGCTTTGAACTCGTGATCCTCCTACATTAGCCTCCTGAGCTGCTGGGATTACGGATGTGTGCCTCCATACCTGGCTCTTATTAGGAATTTTTTTTAAAAATGCATTGAAATCTCTAATCAACAGGCAAAGACTGGCAGAATGAATTTTTGAAAAAAGACTCAATACATCGAGACTCATTTTATATTAAAAGTCACAAATAGATTGAAGATGAAAGAATGGAAAAAAGATATTCCATGCAAATCCTTACCAAAATAGAGCTGGGTAACTATACTAATATCAGATAAAATATATTTTAAATAAAAATTGTTATAAAAGGCAAAGAAGGACATCATTGGTTCAACCCCCAGTAGAAGGTAGAAGGAAGAGGAGGAAGGGGAGAGGAGGAGGAGGAGGAGGAAGAGGAGAAGAAGAAAAAATTGAAGGGGAAAATAGACAATTTTTACATTAAGACTTGTAGAGTTTAATACTCACTTTCAGTAATGGGAACAGAAAAGAGAAGAAAAATAGACCTAACAGACATGGGGCATTCTGCCCAACAATGGCAGAAGACACATTCTTCTCCAGTGCACATCGAACATTCTCCAGGGTAGGCCACATATGAGGGGGAAAAAAGTCTCAATAAATTTAAAAAGATTGAAATAAAAGTACTGTTTCTGAACATAATGGAATGAAACCAGAAATAAAAACAGAAAGAAACCTGGAAAATTCACTAATTTGTGGAAACTAAAAGCACGCTTAAATAACCAACGAGATGGGGCTGGGGTTGTGGCTCAGTGGTAATGTTTGCTATTACATGTGAGGCTCTGGGTTCGATTCTCAGCACCACATATAAATAAATAAAATAAAGGTCCACCGACAACTAAAAAAAATGTTAAAAGTAAAAAAAAATGAGATTAAAGAATCAACAGAAATTTTAAAAATACTTTGAGATAAATGAAACTGAAAGCATGACATATCAAAATTTATGGAGCCAGGTACCATGGTACAAGCCTGTAATCCCAGCAATTTGGGAGGCCTGAGGCAGGAGAATTTCAAGTTCAGGGCTAGTCTGGGCAATTTAGCAAAATGCTGACTCAAAATAAAAAATAAAATAAAATAAAAAGGACTGAGGATATGACTCAGTGGTAAAGTGCCTCTGGGTTCAATCCCCAGTACCAAAAACAAAAAACAAACCCCCAAAATGTATGGGAGATAGCAAGGGCAGTACTTAACAGTGAATTGTATAGCTATAAATGCCTATTTTTAAAAAAATCTCAAGTCAGTAATGTAACTGTAAACAGGGCAAGGTGGCACACACCTATAATCCCAGCGGCTGGGGAAAGGAGGATCACAAGTTCAAAGCCAGCTTCAGCAAGATCAAGGTGCTAAGCAACTCAGTGAGAACCTGTCTTTAAATAAAATACAAAATAGAAATAGGGCTGGGGATGTGGCTCAGTGGTTGAGTGCTCCTGAGTTCAATCTCTGGTACTCCAAAACAACACCACCACCACCAACAATATCCTAACTGTACACTTTAAGGAACTAGAAAAAAAGGACTGAAAGCAAGACCAACAAGAGAAACAAACAAATCGGATTATGTTTTAAAAGACATCATCAAGAAAGTGAAAAGACAATCCATAACCCACAAAGTGGGAAGAAAATATTTGCAAGATATATATTTGATAAGAGACTGTAACTAGCATATATGAAGAACTCCCACAACTCATCAATAAAAGGACAAACAGTCCCAGGGCTGGGGTTGTGGCTCCGTGTAGAACGCTCACCTAGCATGTACAAGGCGGTTCGATCCTCAGCACCACATAAAAATAAATGAATAAAGGTATTGTGTCCACCTACAACTAAAAAATGAATATAAAAAAGCCAAATAGTCAAATTTATCTGAATAGGCATTTTTTTTTCAAAGACATACAGATGACCAATAAGCATATGATCAGGGTCAGCATTATTAGCAAGGAAATGAAAATCAAAACCACAGTGCAATACCACTTCACACCCACTAGGAGGGCTAAAATTAAAAATAATCACATGATTACAAGTATTGGCAAAGATTTGGAGAGATGAGAATCCTGATACATTGCTGGAGGGACTATAAAATGATGCAGTCATTGGAAAACAATCTGGCAGTTTCTCCGAGTTAAACATAAAGTTACCATAGGACCCAGTAATTGTACTCCTTGATACACAAGAAGAGAAAGGAAAACATGACTGCCCAAAAACTCACACCTGCACGTTCATAGAGGAGGAAGCCACCCAAAGTCCATAAACTGATGAATGGACACACAAAACGGAGTCCATTCCTATCGCGGAGTAAAGCCCCGCAAGCCCAGCTCTACCCAGAGTACCCACTCCGGCTGGAACACGCCTCCTGAAAGGAGCCAGTCATAGAAGGCCATGATCCAGATGACACGGAATGCCTAGAATGGGCGAGTCCATAAAAAGTACAGTACCAGATCCTTGCAGAGAGCTTCAGATTTGCTGCATTTGTTTGTTCATATTATTATCATTATTTGGCACTGGGGATTGAACTCAGGGGCATTCGGCCACTGAGCCACATGTATTTTATTTAGAGACAGGGTCTCACTGAGTTGCTTAGCTCCTTGCTTTTGCTGTGGCTTTTGCTGAGGCTGGTTTGAACTCGCCATCCTCCTGCCTCGGCCTCCCCAGCGCTGGGATGACAGGCGTGCGCCACCGCGTTCGGCTTTGTTTTAATTATTTAGGGTCCAGAAAGAGTTGTCACGTCAGACAAGTGAGTTTAAAAATAAAAGCAAATGTCTGAGATTAAGGCAGTAGGTCGCGTTTCAGACTGTTGGAACTTCTGGTTCCCCCCGCAACCTGTCTTCCCCGCGCACAGGCACCTGGCTGGCCGCGCCCGGCCCCCTAGCCCCCTCCGCTTCCCGCCCGGTCGGCCGCCCCTCGGTGCCGGGCCGCAGCAGGAGACCACCCCCGGACTTTGTGCGGGGAGCGGGGGCCCAGAGGGGCGGGACCACGCCTTGAGGGCGGAGCTTGATGATGGGCGGGTCCTGGGGCGGGGCCAGGTGTCCAGTGGCAGAGTCGGTGCCAAGCGGCAGGGGAGGGGCCGAGGGGCGGGGCCCAGCAAGGCAGGGGGCCTGGCCGGCTTGGGGCCGCCCGGGTCCTAGCGCGACGCCGCTGCCGGGGGCGGGAAGCGAGGAGGCCCGGGAGAGGAGGAGCGAAGGTGTCTCCAGCGGAGGTTTCCACAGCGGTTGCGGGAATGTGGTGGGGAGGGTCCGTGAGGGGAGTTCGTGAGGAGGGAAGGGTCTGGGTCCCCGAAGGGGGAGGGTCTCAAGGGGGGGAAGGGTCCCGAGGGGGAGAGGGCCCCTGATGGGGGGAGGGTCCCGAGGGGGAGAGGGTCCCTGAGGGGGGAGGGTCCCTGAGTGGGGGAGGGTCCCTGAGTGGGGGAGAGGACCCGAGGGGGAGAGGGTCCCGAGGGGGGAGCGTCCCGAGGGGGGAGAGGGTCCCTGAGGGGGGAGGGTCCCTGAGTGGGAGAGGGTCCCGAGGGGGGAGGATCCCGAGGGGGGAGCGTCCCGAGGGGGGAGCGTCCTTGAGGGGGGAGGGTCCCGAGGGGGGAGAGGGTCCCTGAGGGGGGAGCGTCCCGAGGGGGGAGAGGGTCCCTGAGGGGGGAGGGTCCCGAGGGGGAGAGGGTCCCGAGGGGGAGAGGGTCCCGAGGGGGGAGAGTCCCTGAGGGGGAGAGGTCCCGAGTGGGGAGCGTTCCTGAGGAGGGTGGGTCCCTCTTGGGGGAGGGTACCGGGGACAATGGGGCCCTCTGTGGGCCGCGTTTGAGTGGGATGTCTGAGGGAGGGGCTCTAGGCAGCCCTGCTAGGCCGGGTCTGAGACCGCGGGGAGGGTCCGGAGTGGGCCTGGCTCCCGGAGGAGTGGCCCCTAGGGTCTTGGTGTGGGGCCGGGTCCTGGATGGGGAGGTCGGGGGTAAAAGGATTACGGCTGCCCCCTGCTGGAGGAGACTGCCCCACGGGCCGAGGCCGTGCCCGAGGCCGGCAGGAGCAGGAGACGGAGGGGAGGAGGGTGCCAGCAGCCAGAGCCGGGCCGGCCCCCACCCTTTCTGTCCTGCTCATGCTGACTGCTGTCTGGCCCGCTTGGCTTGTGCCACTCAGACCACCTGTCACCTGCCCAGAGGAGCCAGATCTGACCAGCGTGGGCAGGAGCCGGCTTTCCACACTGTTCTAGCATTTGGACCTCGTTTCCTCTCTCCCTCTGATACTTCAGCAGCCTCCCAGAGACATCCCAGTGCAGGCCTCTTAGCAAGTCCCAGGCGGCCTACAGTCTAGACTCCTGTGCTGGCTTTACCTCCCAGGTAGGAGTGGGCCGCCAAGATCTGAGACTCTTGGCACCTGTTTCTTCTTGGTGAAGTTAATTTGGCCAACAACCAACATTTACTGAGTTCTGGCCACACAGATTGCTCCCTCTGACCACACAGTTGTACCTTCTGGCTTGCTTGGAAAATGATTCCCAGCCACCTGGTCCTTGAGCCTTTCCAGATCTCTAGTACACTGACCTCTTTATTTTTTCTCCTCTGTGACAACCTTCCTCACCTCCACCTTCCTCTCAACAGCATAGTCTGAAATGTGCCTACGCTCTGGTTGGACTGGCTTCAGTACTCCATCTGCCTGCTGCCCCTAGGCCACCATATGCTGTAGAAGGTACAAGGTTGGTACCTGCTGCCTTTGTAGACTTGATAGATAACTAATGCCATTTAGTCCACTGTGTAGTCAGACCGACTTCCCATGTTCCCCTCCCAGTCCTCTTTTCATCTTCACTCTATTTCAGACTTTCCCCACCAGTGGTCTTAGAGAATGACTTTTTTTTTTAACAGAGATCACTGAAGCCAGAAATCCTCAGTTCCCACAGTCCCTGACCTCCTGACGCTCCCCTTCCCACCATTTACACTGATGTTTCCCTTCCTTCTCTTCCAGGACAGTGGAAGAGATGCTCTTCCTTCAGTCAAGGGCATCTCCTGTAAAATACCCTTTTGTTCTTGTGTATTTTCAAACATTCTCTCCTGGTTCCTTCAGATCTCTGCCAACTTGAGCTCTATATCCCATGCCCCTCTCCTGCTGCTACCCTCTCTCTACCCAGCTTCCAGCTCCCCTGTCCCCCAAAGCCAAACTTCCTTAAGTGCCACCATCATTTTTTTCTCACCATTTTCTTATTCTTTACCTCACTCTGTGTGACTTTTTCCCAACTATAATGGGGTTGAAATGACTTTAACCAAGGTCACGATGCCAAGTCATTGTTTACTATTTTTGACTTCTTGACTTTTACCCTGTTGACACTTGGTCCCCTCTGAAGCTGTCTCTTCTATGGCATTAAACTTTTGAAGTTTCCTTTGCCTCTCTGAATGCTTCCTTGACAATATCTCTGTCTGTCCTTATTCAAGACTGTTCCTCAGAGTCATTCAGTCCCTGCTGCCTCCTTTAGCATAAAAGAGTAGGTTTTATTCAAGTGAGAAGAAAAGAGATGGAGCTCCCACAGGATGAGAAGGGATCCAAAAGGAGTTGCCCCCTCAGTTTCTCCTTGCTGTATACTCTCTTCCCAGGTGGTCTCACTCCCTCTTATGGCTTCAATTATCAACAACTCTTGGGGTTTTTGTTTGTTTGTTTGTTTGTTTTTGCAGTATTGGGGATTGAACCTAGAGCCTCATACATGATAGGTAAGTGCTCTACTACTGAGCTACAGCGCCAGCCCAGCTCTTGAATCTTTTGTGTTGATCTCTTCTCTGAGCTTCAGGCTCATATTACCACTGTCTCAAGTGGATGTCATAAAATCAGTTTGTCAAAAATACAGCTCATTGTTTTCCTTTAAAATGCATTTGCTTTTTTAAGGTTTACCTCTAGCATTTTCAGGGCCATGGGCAGGAGCACAAGTGGAAGCCTACATATCACATTTGGAGTAGTTGAAAGCACTCAAGCTAAATTATGTTATGGTTTCTTACTCAGACACATAAACTTTTCTAACAACCCAGAAGGTCATATTTGAATTTAGAATTCTTGTGCTTTCTGGAGTGCTGGGCCAGGATGTGGTAGCTTAGGGAAAGCTGACTCCCTGACCCCAACCCTCATTCTGCACTTCTCTTCCCTTCTGGGTTTGGTCCTACAGTACAAAGGGCCATATGCTTTTGAACACCCAAAGTCCCTGTGTCCAAGCTCTGCTCATACCTCCCAAGCTGCATTTCCTTCTCTGTTACTCTTGAATGGGGTTGAATCAGAATCCTGAACCAGAGCACAAGGGAGAAGAAGGGTTGACCCAGAAAGAGGAATTGAAGATTGAGTTCATGAAAGCGAATCAAGAAAAAGATTCATGACCCCATGAAAAAGGTTCATCATGGGAATGGGTTTGGGAACCAGGCAGGGTAAGGAAGTGGCTAGAGGAAGATGCCCTGAGGCCATTATAAGGATCTGTCTTGGCTGGATCTAGGGATGGCAAGTTCTGCATTCTCAGCAAGTGACATCATACATTATCGAGTCATCTTAGCTGGGAAAGCAACAAATTCTGGATGCTCTCTTTATCCTCCCTCAAATCCAAGCAGTTAGGTTTTCTGTTTTCTTAATAACTTGAATGGATTTCTCTTCATCTTGAAGTTCATGCTATCATCTCCCACCTAAATGATTGCAACAGCCCGAGTCTAACCTGTCTCCTTGCCTTGGTCTTGTTTCCCTAGAACCCATTTCTCCATAGCAACTGGAATGATCTTTCTGAGTACAAATGTGATTACTCCATTAGAAAGCACAAGTTTCTGCTTATTGCCTTTAGGAGAAAGTCCAAGCTCTTTAGCATGTCATTCACAGTATTTGGTGATCTGACCCCTGCTCACCTCTCTAACTGCATTTTTCAGCTCTTCCTGGTTCCTAACACATATAAAATACCATGCACATACTCCCAAAAATGAACAGCCATATAAATTCCCATAAACAATACACATTCACACTATCAGAGATGAGGCATATATGAACTTGAACACCCACACCACATACATTCCCACACTGTAATACAGTAGCTCACAAATATACACGCTTATAACCCTGTGCGTATATGCATTCACAACATACTCTGAAAGCTCACACACCACATTCTGTCACGTTCTCCTGCATATTTTCCACACACATTCATACACACTCACATATTCACACCCTGTACACCTCAGTCACTCATACACCCACACCACAAAACTTAAGTACCACATACTCTCAGACCATGCATGCTTACACGGTCGGACCTTTAACCATACTCATCTAGTTCTTACTCCTGCAACCTCTAGCACCAGGCCTTTTTTCAAGCTGGTCTTTCTTCTGGAATGCTTCTTTCTGGGTTGCTTTCCTGCAGAAAGCCTTTCCTGAACCCGAAGCTTGGAAGATCTGAAGGATTCCCTTTAGAATCAAACCTAAGGCTTACTTGTTTAGTCTGGAAGTAAGAAACTGGAGTTTAGCTTCTTAAACTGAGGTTTCTTAAATGTACTTCTCCCAAGCATATAATTTTTGTCACCCTGTCTGTTGTCTCATAGTCCTTAATGGTACAAAATTAAAACAGGAGGGGCCTGTGTAGGGTGGTCACTATAGAAATGAAATTCCAGCTGGATGGCAGGGAACCCAGTGGTAGGAGGAAGGGGAGTAAGACTGCAGGGAAGTGACCGCAGACCTGCAGGGCTTTTGTGTCTTGATGCACTTGCCCAGCTTTTCAGAAGTGTGTCTAGTTTGGAGTGAGTCAAGTTCTAGGGATTTGTTTAGCCTGCAGGATCCTCCGAGGGGATCTTTACTTCCAGTGGAGTGTTGAAGCTGTGCAGTGGGTAGGCTGGCAGCGTCTGAAGTACAGGGATTGAGGTGAATCAGGGCGGGGGTTGAATGACCCAGCTTGGGAACTCAGGAAGAGGGCCTCAGAGGAGGGTTATTAGTCTCAAATGTCATGCAGAGGTGGAGAAGGATGTGGCACCTAGGAGGCCACCCACAGCCTTTCTAGAACAGCAGCATTTGGAGTCTGTTGCCAAATTGTACAGGCTTAAATAGGCAGAGAACAGAAATCAAAGTCCTCCTCTCAGGGAAGGAGGAAGAGTTCATGTCTGCTGATGAACAGAGGAGAGTGCCAGGTAGGGAGGGCAAGATACAGTCCCAGGACAGAGCAAAGGTCACTGCACGGGTGAGTGGGCTCTGAGTGCATGTGAAAATTCTACATTGGACAGGAAGGAACACAGCTTCCTCCAGGACAGGAAGGATATTGTAGGGAGGAAAGTGAATGTAACAACCACCAGTGTTTTATCATCTGCTTCCACCTTGGTAACCTCTACCAACACAGGCTGTTAGCCACAGACTCCTATGGCCACCCCCCATCACCACCACCAAATTCTCCCTGTGGTATCTTCAGTGCTAAGCATTTTTTGCTCATAGCTTTCCATTCTTTTAGCTCTCCCTCCTCCATGTCACCACACTCAGTTCTGTGGCCTCTATTGCCTCCTGGCCTCTGAATACCCGCCACCCCCACCACAGTCTCCACATAGGCCTAGCCCATGGATCATCCCTTCAGTTGCTTTTCTGTGAACACCTGCAACTTCTTCACTTGTTCTTCTGTCTCACCCTCCTCTGTACATTTCCAGCCCCATGCTAATAGTTACCAACCTCAGGCTTCAGTCCTGTTTTCTCTCCAAAGCTTCTAGATGTGGGTTGTTAGGTGCTTCCTGGCCATTTCTAACTGGAGAGTAATGGGGTGCTAATGATGAGGGTTGGGGTAGGCTAAGGGCTAGAGTTGGGGGTCAAGCGTGGGAAGGCCGAGGGTTCATTACATACTGGACCCAGCAGGCTAGCACAGTTGGATTCCAGAGCTGGGAAATTCATGTCTTGCAGTGCTGCTTGGAAGTTTGGTTGAGGGAAGGAATGCCTACTCTTAAGTGAGTAGAATGGGGACCTAGTTTTGCCTTTTCATTTCTATGGTCCTGTGTGCTCACACTCCCTTCCTTCACTTAGTAGGGCCAATGTCCCCAAGTTTGTTACTATCTGTGCCTTCCCTCCATAGTTTCCTGAGACCCCAAGCACACTGAGTCTCTCCTCACTCAGCAGCCTCACCATTTCCTTCCCACTGTCCTTGGACCCAGGCCTCTTATAGTTACCCTGGCGTTGGGAAGGACTTGCTGCCATCTCTCCGAGCCCACTGGTGAGCCCACTGATGTTAAGGCCGCCTGCCTGAGTCTTGATTGCAGACTTGAGCTCTTGATTCTCCCGAATGAGCCGCACAAGCTTCTTCAGTTCCTCATTCTCCCGCACCAGCCTCTCTATCTGATGCCGAAGCCCCTCATAATTGGTGAGTAGAGACATGCCCCAGGTCAGCAGGGAGGGTGCTGCCCACAGGAGGGCACTGCACCTGGAGGCTGCCCAGGGCCCCGGGCCTTGCCCGGGCTGAAAGAGGGTGCCAAAGTCTGCAAGGCTGGCCCAGCGGGCCCTGGGTATTGTGAGGTCAGAGGTTGTGCTCTCCTCCTGTCCTCTACTCTAACAGGCTCAGCTTTCCATGCTGCCAGGCCTGTGAACGGCCCTACCTTGACCTGGAATGTCCTGACTCCTTCTTTTTGGCAGCTTCACTCTCAAGATGCCTCCTCTGCAAAGCCTTCTTTCCCCCACTGCAAGCTAATTGCTGCCTGCTGGGCTTCCCCAGCAGATGTGTCCTGTATCATAGCACCTGCCCTGCTTCTGTGCTGTTAGCTCCTTAATGCTATATTTACTGGCTTTATGGTGTGAACAGGGATTGTGCCACTCCTCTGGAGTCCCCAGCATCCAGCAAAGGGCCCAGCTTAGTGTAGGTAGATAACCAATGAATGTAAAATGAAAACTCATCACCTTGCCTTCCTGGGCAGATGACCTTTCTTTATGATCTTGGGCATGCCTGGATTTAGCCCATCAGCCTCTACCTGAGAATGCTCTGCCTTGGATGCCTGGACATTGGCCCATAGTTTCTTCTGTCCCCAGGTGCTCAGAACCCTTCTCTGGATGCTGGCCTAGGGGCTCCCTCATCCAAGTAACTGGCTCCCTACAGCTTGGTGTTTCCATTTCTGGACTCTTATCCCAAATCCCTGGAGGTAATTCCTCCACATCTGACTCTCTGCTCCCCAGCTCCTTGAATTTTCCTGACTTTAGTTGTTTAAGAACCCAAGACCCCTAAACGCAGTGCACATGCCTGTAATCCCAGAGGCTCAGGAGGCTGAGGCAGGAGGATCATGAGTTTAAAGCCAGCTTCAGCAATTTAGTGAGGCCTTAAGCAACTCAGTGAGACTCTGTCGCTAAATAAAATACAAAAAAGGGCTGGGATGTGACTCAGTGGTTAAGAGCCCCTCAGTTCAATTGGTGCTACCCAACCCCCCAAAAACAAAACAAAACAGAACAGTATTACTTACCTGGTTTCAAGAACTCAGGACTCTGAGCCCTCCTTATAGCTATCCCTTCTCTTAGAACTATCTACAGAGAGCTCCACGAATCTGACCTTGGGAGTTGAGGGAGGGTGTGTCTTCATGATCTCCACTGGCTCTATGGGTGTCTTTTGACAAACCTCTTCAAGGGGCAGGAAGAGATACAGGCACAGGCCAGTGAGCAGGCTCCTGGAACGTCGTGGAAGTGAAGAAGCGGGAGATGAAGCAGTGCTGCCATCAGTGTGAGTTGAGCATTCTGCCTGAACCTCACAATGGGGGGGGGCCCTACCCCGTACTCTGACACTCCTGAGTGTAATTCCAGCTGAGTCTCTCTGACCCCAGGCATTCTTTTCCTTCTTTCTAACTTGGTAGAGTATCTCTGGTCATGAAAATTGGCTTCTCCTTAGGCTGATACAGTTTATAATGGTTTCATGAGTGTCAGTTTGGGTAGGCTGTGTGCTCAGGTGTTTAGTCAAATGCTAGTTTAGACATTTTATAAAGGTGTTTTGCAGATGTAATTAACATCTACAAAATGTTAGCTTTAAGTAAAGGTTACTTTCAATTGTATGGGTGGACCTCGTCCAATCAGTTGAAGGACTTAAAAGCAAAAGTTTTAAGCCCAGAAATAAAGAGTTCTATCTTGGGCTGGGGTTGTAGCTCAGTGGTGGAGCAATTGCCTCGTGTGTGTGTGAGGTAGTGGGTTCAATCCTCAGCACCACATTAAAAAAACTAAATAAAAACAAATAAAGATATTGTGTCTATCTACAACTAAAAAAAAGAGTTCTATCTTGAGATGTTTCCAGTCTGCCCTACAGATTTTGGACTTTCCAACCTCCACTATTGCATGGACCAATTAAAATAAATGTCCTAAAATAAAAGGATTCTGATTGATACACCATCATTTTTTTTTTTTGTAGCAGTGTTTTTTCCCTCCAAAAACATGTATATCACCAGTTGTGTTAGGAATTGGGATCAGTGCCAGTCATCACAGGCATTGTTCTTGTCTGATCAAACTTACAGAACATAAACTGAACATTCACAATGAACACATGTGGGTGTAGAGTCACCTTTGTGATGAATGCTGCTAAAGGTGGCACTGGTGCTCGGAGGGGGAACAGTGGGTGAGTTGGACGCAGTTGTATGAGGGCAGCCTTCCCTGAGGAGGTGACAGTTGAGATGCGGTGAGGGAGAATATCAGTGTGGGAAGAGCTTTCCAGCAGAGGGAAGAGCCTGTGCGAGGCCAAAGGAGAGAGGACATATGTGCCAGAGAAGGGTGGAGTGCAGCTCACCACAGGACTGATGCTGATCTGCATCCTGAGTGCCTTGAGAAATCCTGGAAGGGTTTTAAGGAAGCGGGTGTGGGGATGGACTGGAGGGAAAGAGCTGCGGAGTGGTATGCCACTGCAGTCCCTCAGGCACATGAAGAGAGCAGTCTAAATGCAATTGGTGCCACAATGGAGATGAGAGAATGGCAAGGCAGAGGGACAGTGGTACTAGATGGAATGGAATTGGGGATGGTGAGGGCGAAGGCAGGGATAGCCTTATAGCTACTGGCAAGGGCAGTGGAGACACTGGTTATACCAACCCAGCAGTGGGGAAGACCAAGTTCAGAGCAGAGATCCTGAGTCAAGTTTGATCATGGAGATCAGAGAAGGAGCTGGGGATCTGTGCACCAGGTTCTCAGAGTAGAACCTGCTGTGTGGCTGGAAAGATACATTTTGAAGTTATCAACTTCTAGATGCAGCTGAAGATTTGCAAGGGGATGAGGTCACATGAATCAGTAATGAAGCAGAGAGAACAGGTCTTAGGCCCAAGTGCCTGCAAAGCCCATAGGGTGGAAAAGCCCATGAAGTGGGCAGAGGACCTGAAGAGCTGGCTGAGGAAGCCGCGCACAGGGGCTATTTCAGGGTTATGAAGCAGCAATACTATCTAAAGCTCTGGGAGGCCAGATGAGAGGAGACTGAAAAGTGCATCTGCCCTGGTGACTTGGAAGTCATTCGTGCTGTCTGGGCAGAGTGATTTGGCCGACTCCAGATCAACAAGTCTGGCAAGCTAGTGGGAAGGTAAGGTAGAGATGGGGGCACACACAGCCACAACTCCACAACTTCCCAGGGGTTTGGTTGTGCTAAAGGGAATGTGGAGAGAACTGTTGCAGATTCTTCCTTTAGCATACCTTTCCTTTCTAGCAGCCTGGTGCCAGGGAAGACTGTGGGGGCTTCTACCTGGCCTCCATGCCTCTACCTTCCCCAGCCTCTTCTGAGTCGCAGTGTATAATGGAGGTCCTCCAAAAACTCCCAGACTCCCTCCAAAATGTTCAGTTACAACCTCCTGTCGTGTCTCACATTTATCTGCTCTCTACTCTTTTGTTTTAATATTTATTTTTTAGTTGTAGTTGGACACAATATCTTTAATTAATTATTATTTTTTTAAATATTTATTTTTTTAGTTATAGGTGGATACAGTATCTTTATTTTATTCTTATGTGAGGCTGAGGATTGAACCCAGTGCCTCACGCATGCAAGGCGAGCGCTCTCCTTCTGAGCCACAATCCCAGCCTTTATTTATTTATTTTTATGTGCTGAGGATTGAATCCAGGGCCTCGCCCATGCTAGGCTAGTGCTCTACCCCTCAGCCACAACTCCAGCCCCTCTCTCTAATCTTATTTGCTCTTTATTCCAGTTTTCTTATCATTAATTTTATTATGGTATATCCTTTTGTATCCTAATCTATGGGTCTGATTTGTGATAGGGAACAGCAAAAGTTTAAAGAGTGAGGGAGTCATCCCAAAGTTTATCCACATCCATTTGGATAATACATTTTAGGGTGAGAGTCTGGGGAGTGGGAGGTACTGGACTTCCCTGTTCTGTCTTCAGTCTAGCTCATGTAGGCATTTGGACAGAGTCACTTGGGAACGAACCGGGGTTCTTTTTGGGGAGGCAGGGGCAGGGAGGTTCTGGGGATTAGGGGTGCTTTACCACTATAGAGCTACATCCCTAGTCCTTTTTATTTTTATTTTGAGACAGGGTTTTGCTAAGTTGCTGAGGGTCTTGCTAAGTTTCTGAGGCTGGCCTTGAAGTTGTGATCCTTGTGCCTCAGTCTCCCAAGTTGCTGAGATTATAGGAATGTGCTACTGCACCTAGCTGGGCCAGGACTTCCCTTGAGTACAGGGAGGTTGAATTTGTAGGAGTGATAGGAACCTCCAAGGATCCACTCAGGGTTTACATTCCTCACAGTTTCCTTAGTAACTTTCTACTAACAAACCTCAGTATTGTCCCACTTGCTTATACTGAGTCAGATCTACTTATTCTGGTCTTGGGTCATTGGTTTTTGCAGTTTGTCCCCATTCAAATTTGCTTTTTTTTTTTTTTTTAATTTTTTAATTCATCTCAGCCTTCCAAGTTGGCAAGGCCTTCAGAAGGATCTTTGCTTTGTCTTGGTTGCTGACAAGGAGAGGGATTTGTCCAGTCTGGACTCCCACAGATGTAGCTGGCCCTTGACTGCCAGTGTTGTCCTGGACATCTGGGCAACTCCTTTCTACCCCCTCACTTATACTTCAGATAATGAAAAAGCAATGGCTGACATTTACTGAGTGCTTGTTATATGCAAAGGCACTGTTTTCACCATCCTAACAACCCATGAGGCAGAGTGCCTCATGCAACAGGTAAGGACAGAAGGACAAAACCAGGTTTTCCCAACCGTCAAGGTCAGTACTTGATGCAGGCAGCATCTTCTTGATTCTAGTTGTCCTCTTTTGCTGCACAGCTCCAATAGAGAATATAATTTTTTGTTTTGTTTTGTTTTTTGGTATTGGGGATTGAACTCAAGGGTGCTTAAACACTGAGCAATATCCCCAGTCCTTTTTTATAGTTCATTTAGAGACAGGGTCTTACTAGATTGCTTACAGCCTCACTAAATCGCTGAGGATGGCTTTGAACCTACAGTCCTCCTGCCTCAGCCTCCTGAGCTGCTGGGATTACAGGTGTGCACCACCACAACTGGTGAGAACATAATTTTGACATGATCTATTGGACCTAGACTCTGCCTGGAGGAGAGATTCAGTGACATTCCAGGAGGATGAAGGCCACATCATATCTTTTTTTAAAATATTTTTTTAGTTGTAAATGGACCTTTATTTAATTTATTTATTTGTATGTGGTGCTGAGGATTGAACCCAGTGCCTCACACATGCCAGGCAAATGCTCTACCACTGAGCTACAGCCCCAGCCCCACATCATATCTTCCTCTGTGTTCCAGAGCCCAGCACAGGTCTTGGTACAAAGTAAATATTCAATAAGTGTACAAATGTACTGTCATTCAACCTGTTTTATTTTTTCTGAAAGAATTCCACCACAAAAGCTGAAAAATTATGTTGACTATAAGAACAGGCAAGATGCTAACTGGCCTTCTGAGTGTCTGAGGACAAGTCTCTGCGTTTCTCTTTTTTTTTTGGGGGGGGGGTTATACTGGGGAATGAACTCAGGGGCACTCGACCACTGAGGCACATCCCCAGCCCTATTTTGTATTTTATTTAGAGACAGGGTCTCACTGAGTTGCTAAGTGCCTTGCCATTGCTCAGCCTGGTTTTGAACTCAGTCTTCCTTCCTGTCTCAGCTTCCTGAGCTGTTGGGATCACAGGTGTTTGCCACCACACCTGGCTCCATTTTCCTCTTGATGAGTCTATAGGGCTTGGGAAGGCAGATTGCTCCCAGGAGTTGGGGGCATCTGCTTGTCTACCTGAGACCCTGCCAGCTAGGACTGGGAAGAGGGGCCTCAGAGGAAAGGTTTATGAGGGCTTGGCTAGAAACAGAGACTTCTGGGAGTATGACCTTGGTCATCAACCCCAGGTTCAACCATTTATGCTCCTAAAGGATCAGGAACTAATGCCAAGACAGAGACAGGAGGGCTCTGTCAGGCTTTGGAACCTGGGTAACTTCCCTGTGTTGTTGGCTCCTTGCCTTCCCCCCACCCCCAGTACTGGGGGTAGAACCCATGGCCTGACACATGGTAGGCAAGCTCTTTCCCACTGAGCTACATCCCCAGCCCTGCTTTTTATAAAGCAGTGTTTGAAGGGCAGCAAGGAGGGGCAGAGCTCGGAGACTAGCATCTAAGTTAGAGTTGAAAACCACGAAGGGTAGCATGGAGGCTCTGTGAGGGGACACTAGGATGATGTCATACCCTGCTAGAGGTGTGGTTGGGGTTCTATACCCTCCGACTTTGTCTCAGTTCAGACCTATAACAAAGGACTAAAGAATAGGCAACTTAAACAACAGACCTCTATTTATCACAGTTTTGGAGACTGAAAAGCCCAAGGTCAAGGTGCCAACAGATCTGGTGTCTGGTGAGGGCCTGCTGCTGGTGTACAGATGGCTGCATGCTCTTGTGTTCTCACATGGTGGAGCTTAAAGAGAGGGAGGAAGCAAACTTTCTGGTGTCTTCTAAAAAGGACACTAATCCCATTCATGAGGGCTCTACTCTTCACCTGATTACTTCCTAAAGGTCCTACTTCCTATACCTTAACACTGGGGTATTACGGTTTAGATGTGAGGTGTCCCCCAGCAGTTCATGTGTGAAACAATGCAAGAAAGTCCAGAGGTAAAATGATTGGGTTATGAGAGACTTAACCTGATCCTCTGACAGGGATTAACTGGATGGTAACTATAGGCAGGTAGGGTGTGGCTGGAGGAGGTGGGTCATTAGGTATGCCTTTAGGATATATATTTGTCACTGGTAAGAAGACTCTGCTTCCTTGTGTAATGTTTTGAGAAATTTTCCTCCTCCACACTCTTCTGCCATGATGTTCTGCCTCACTCTGGGCCTAGAGCAATGGAGCTGGCTATCCATGGATTAAGACCTCTGAAACCGTGAGCCCCCCAAATGAACTTTCTCTCCTCTAATTGTTCTTGTCAGGTTTTTGGTCACACCAGTGAAAAAGCTGAGTAAAAGAGGGGGTAAAGATTTCAATATATGAATTTTAGAGCTACACATTTGATCCATAGGATACTCCAAAACCCTAATCTCAGAGCCATGTCACTCCAGCCCTGGCCTTTAATTCTCTCTTTCCTCATATGGTCATGTATCAGGTAAAGTAATGCACGTACAACAATTGGGGTACTATCCTCTCTCTCTCTCTCTCTGTCTCTCTGTCTCTCTCTCTCTCTCTGTTTATATTGCCGGGAACTTTCCAATACATCCAGGCATTTCCTGCCTGGGAGATGCTCACAAGATCTGGGTTGTGGACAGAGAAAAAGGCATAGTGGTTAGGTGGGCCTGGGATCTAACAGGCCTGAACTAGGGTACCTGTTCTGGTGACTTATGACTAAATGATACCTCAGCTTATTCCTGTGGAACATGGGGCAGCAATGTTGTCTTGTGGCCACTGAGGACTGTGTGTTTGGTTATTTCTATGCAGCAGGATCCATCCCTTATTGGTACAAAGAACACAGCAAGCTGGGGCACACAACTGTAATTTCAGTGGCTTGGGAGGCTGAGGCAGGAGGATTTCCAGTTCAAAGCCAGCCTCAGCAAAAGCAACCCAGTGAGACCCTGTCTGTAAATAAAATACAAAATAGGGCTAGGGATGTGGTCAGTGTTTGAATGCTTCTGAGTTCAATCCCCGATACCAAAACACAAAAAAATAACAGCAAAGGCCTGCTGACATGGAGCCAACATTCAAGTTGGAAGACGGGCAATGGACAGATAAAAGGTTGATAAATATTGGTATTGGGGCTGGGGTTGTAGCTTAATGGTAGATCACTTGCTTAGCATGTGCTTAGTAGTGGGTTTGATCCTCAGCACCTCGTAAAAGTAAATAAACAAAATAAAGGTATCGTGTCCAATTACAACTAAAAAATTAAATATTTTTTTAAAAATTAAGAAAAATGTTGGTGTTGAGGGAGGTAGCATGAGGAGGGTTAAACTGGGAATGAGGGAAGCAAGAAGGGAGAATGTTGTTTGTTTAAAGTTATTGGGAAGGCCTCCCTGTCAAGGCAATGCTTTTGAAGGAGACCTGAAAAAAGATACAGAGAACTGAGAAAAAACCCCAACCTTTCTGAATAGAGGGGACAACAGTGGAAAGGCCCTGGGGCTTGTGAGCAGGCTTGGTGTGTTTTTGAGACCATCAAGGAGGCCCATGAGATGGAGGGGAATCGTGGGGAAAGGGGAGGAGCAAGTCAGAGAAGTTGGAGTAGGGGTCTGTAGGCTGGGATAAGAACTATGAATTTTACACCCAGGGAAATGGAAGGGCTTGGGGGCTTTTGAGTATATGAAGGAACTCCTCTGATTCAAAAAATTATATGATTGGTGAGTCCTAAGGCTGCAGGAGAGTAGCCTTGGTTAGGTCCCTCAAGCCTATTATCAGCCTATCCAAAGGCTCTTGGTGAATCTTGGCAAATGCATGGACACTGCTTGGCTCTGCCCACTTCCCTTGCCTCCTCTGTTTCAGGGTGAAGTCCAGGCCTCTTGGACTTTATAACTTTATGGATGCCAGTTCCTCCCTGTATACTATCCCTGACACCCTATGTCCCATGCACCACATGAGCCTGCCCCACCCCGAGTCTGTGCCTCTAATGCTGGGACACTGGGCCTGACCTGGTACTGTGATCACTCCCCTCCTGGCCCCCATAGCCAGGGGCAGAATTGGCAGGGCTATCTCAGGTACAGCCTGATCCTGAGTGAGTTTTCCCTTTCCCTAACCCTTAGCACAGTTGAATCAGAATAGACCTTTCCAAAGCAATTTTCATTAGGAACTTCCATGCCTTTTGATCCTGTGCCAATCCTGATGTCTGTTCTTTGTTTTTCTTCTTCTTCTTTGTGCAGTATTGGAGATTGAACCAGGGGCCTTGTGCATGGTAGTCAAGCACTCTACTACAGAGCTTCATCCCCAGCCCAATCCCTATATCTGGGATTCAACTTGGTGATCTGATCAGAATGAGTGAGTATAGGCTTTGAACCTTTTTACATTAAAGTAGTTCTTCTGGGCTGGGGATATAGCTCAGTTGGTAGAGTGCTTGCCTTGCATGCATAAGGCCCTGGGTTCTAATCCCCATCACCAAAAAAAAAAAAACCCAAAAACAAAAATCAGCAGTTCTTCCTCTACAGTCCTGGGGAGGCAAGTGAAGAGCCTGGGTCTTGAAGGTCCATTAATTATAACCAGGTGTTCATTCAGCACTGATAACTTATATCTGACCCTGAAGACAAACCAAGAGTAGGTGTCATTTATCCCTGCTCCATAGGTGAGTCTGTCCAACCTGTAGTGACCTTACACTCCCAACCCTGCACATTCAGTGGAAGGCTGAACTGGATATAAAAGCTCCTCAGACTCCTTAAACTAGGGCCTTCTGTCATCTGCCACTTTCCTCTGCCCTCACTAAAGACTTCCCAGGCTCCAGGGACTGCATTTAGTACTTGGGCTGGGACAGCTTTACGAATGAGTCATTGGTATTACAAGTGTGGGGCACTGTGCCCAGCAGAAGAGGGTCTTTTCATAGTAAATCTTTCATATTTTCTTTTTTGGGGGGAAGGTATACCAGGGGTTGAACTCAGGGGCCACAACCTTAGCCCTATTTTATATATTTTAGATACAGGGTCTCACTGAGCTGCTTAGTGCTTTGCTTTTGCTGAGGCTGGCTTTGAACTCTGATCCTCCTGCCTCAGCCTCCTAAGCCACTGGGATTACAGGTGTGTGCCACCACGCTTGGCCCAATCTTTCATATTTCCTGAACTTGAACCATGTCAATGTATTACTAACTATAAAAACAAATATATACCATTAAATGGAGTGGAATGAAGGAGAGTATGAAGAAGGAGTTGCACAAGAATACCTTAATTCATCCAGCTTTTATTGTTGATGAATCTGTCAATATAATCAATCTTCCCTTGTATATAGTTTGTTGTGTCTGTTTGTTTTGTTAATAACATTTATGATAATCTTTACCTCATTTTGTTTTTCTTGTTGCACTGGTAAGATCTTCAATATAATGTTGACTTGAAGGAGTGATAGGAGATACCCTTATCTCATTCCAGTCTTAAGGAAAAAGCTGTCAATAATTTGCCATTAAGTATGATATTTGCTGTAGGAATTTTATAGACTATTTCTTGTTGGGTTAAGGAAATTCTTATCTCTTTCTAATTTGTTAAGAGTATTTTGCTTTTATCACAGATGAGTAGTAGAACTGACCAAATGCTTTTTCTTAAAATGATCATATGATTCTCCCATTTTTCTGTTAATATTGTTACAAGTAGATTTTTGAATATCAAAATCTACTTGAATTCCTGAAATAAACTTCCTGGCCTCATGCATGCTGTGCCCATGCTCTATCACTGAGCTATATTCCCAGCACTCCCCACTCCCCTGCCACTATTTTTTTTGACTAAATTGCCAAGACTGGCTTCAAATTCTCAATCCCCCTGCCTCAGCCTCCCAAATAGCTGGGATTATAAGCATGTGCCACTCTTCTTTGCTCTCTTTTGACATTTATTTCATGACTGCAGTTCAGCTATGTGTGTTTGGATGTTTTATCTAGCAATTTTAGATGTTGAGAGTGGGAGTTGGAATCCCAGATCAGTTTAGTCCACTGTTTTGTCTGCAGTCTCCAAAGGAGTTTAAACAGGGGAGTGACTATCTTGAGTTCAGAAAGATCCCTTTGTCTTTGGTATTAGGAGCTGCCATAGAATTGATCAGGGCCTTGACTTGAGAGAAAGGCATAGATCTGAGAGGTGTTCAGAAGATAGAATTTGAATGCCCAAGGATCATGATAGTTGGGACAAAGTGGAGTGTTCTGATCCTATTAGTAGAGTCCTCCCAGAACCAGGAAGCTTCTGGATAACAGTGAAAAGCTGGCCAGAGTAGAATGAAGGAGAGTATGAAGAAGGAGTTGCACAAGAGTCTCAAGGTTTGGAAGTGGTAGCAATGGGTGTCACGTTTCTCAGGACTAAAACACTCAGGGTCACTCCAGGGGAACTGGGCTGCATGAAATAATCACACAAGAGACAGAGATACCTTTTTCTTTGGGTCCTGTGATGGCTCCGCTGACCTTAGGCATCTGTGGAAAGAAAGAGAGCGCATGCGCACGGGCTGAACCTTTTTATTGGGGGGAAGCCATTCAAATGAGGCAAGGGGTCAGGTTTTGGGGGAGTTGAGTCTAGCTTCATGATGTCTGCTGTCAGCAGATTGACTGACATCTAGGAAGGCCACACCCAAAGGCAGAGCAAGAGAAGAGGACACACAAAAGGAGTTTCCATGGAACATTCTATCCCAAACAGGGCAAAGGGGTAGGATTATAATAGAATAGGTGAGTGTGGCTCATACCCAGGGTTATGCCCACTCAGAAGACTGGCCTTGCTATCCGAGCAGGGGAAAAGACCGAGTCACAAGATCTTTCAGATTTCCATGATGGAAGGCGAGGGAACTCAATGTGGCTCCCCACAAATGGGGAGATGTGGACAATGGAGCAAAGTGCGTCAAGAGGTTAAAGGGAAAAGAGGCATTACATTTGGGACCTCCTGAAAGGTGTTCAATATTCTACAGTGCTGAGACTAGGTAGACAGTCAAGAAACATCTGTCAAGTATTTTGGTCTCAGAATAGGCCAAGTCATACTTCTGCATGGGAAGCAGCATCTGGGTCACACTGAGGAAGGGGCCACCTTGGGAGCCTGCATCAGATCCCCTGCTTCCACCTCCCCCTTGTCCCTGAGAGCAAGTTCTTCCTGCTTATACCATCACCGTAATCTTCACTGATTTCCCTGCCTCTGCTTAGACCACTTCAGGTTCATCATTACCTGCAAAATACGCCTTAGACTGTGCATATCTGCCCTCAACTCACCTACTCAACCACCTGTTCCTCCCCCATGCATCCTTTCCTCCTCCTACCTCCAGTTCCCACCAGTGTGCCTCACACATCTCCTAAGGCTTTTAGTTTGCTGCCCTTAATCCTGAGATGCCTCCCTACTGGTGGTGATGCCAAGCCAAAGTCCAGAAGTCTGTAGCCTTCTCTGTCTCTGGTCCTGATTTGGTTGGTGCTTGTGTGGCTCATCCCATGTAAAGTTCATTCATTCATTCCATGTTTAACATTGTGGTATGCCAGATCTGGGACTAGGTGCTAGGTGGGTGTTGAAATTCACAGATCACAGTCTTTATCCTGAAGATGCTTCCAATCCACATATGCTGAACAGTAGCCCTGATGAGCCAGAGAAATGGCAAAGAGGACCTGCACTGATATCATGGAGCTAAGGTCCAGAGTTGGCCCCACAGTGTTTTATTTTTTTTGGTACTGGGGATTGAACTCAGGGTCACTAGACCACTGACTTAGCCACATCCCCAGCCCTATTTTGTATTTTATTTAGAGACAGGGTCTCACTGAGTTGCTTAGTGCCTCACTTTGCTGAGGCTGGCTTTGAACTCACAATCCTCCTGCCTTAGCCTCCTAAGCCACTGGGATTACAGGCATGCACTACCATGCCTGGCTTTTTTTTTTTTTAATATTGGGGATTGAACCTAGAGTTGCTTAACCATTGAGCAAGATCCCCACCCCCCTCCTTTTTTTTTAAATTTTGAGGCAGTCTCACTACGTTGCCAAGGGCCTTGCTAAGTTGCTGAGGCTGGCTTTGAATTTATGATCCTCTTGCCTCAGACTCCTGAGTTACTGGGATTACTGGTGTGCACTACAACACCAGGCTCCCAATGATAGTATTGCTCAGGAGGGTGGGAAATGTGATGGAGATGTGAACATTGTATTCCTTAGATACTGGTATTGTTTATTCTTTTTTTTTTTTAAAAAAAGATTTAATTATGACTTATGTAAATAAGTGCTTTTTTAAAAAATACTTATGGTGTGGGGTGGTGGCTCAGTGGTGGAGCACTTGCTTAGCATGTCTGAGGCCCTGGGTTCGATCCTCAGCACCACATATAAATAAATAAATAAATAAAACAAAGGCATTCTGTCCATCTACAACTACAAAATTAAAAAAAAAAAAATACTTACATTTTATGTGGTGCTGAGGATCAAACACAGTGCCTCACAGGTGCTGGCAAGTATTCTACCATTGACCCCAGCCCAAAAAGTGCTTTTTAAAAAAATATATTTATTTTTAGTTGTAGATAGACACAATACTTTATTTTATTTTTATGGTGCCGGGATTGAACCCGGTGCCTCACGCATACTTGGCAAGCGCTGTACCACTGAACCACAACCCCAGCCCCAATAAGTGCTTTTTTAATTGAAAAATAAACTCACCTTCTTTGGCCTGAGTACAGTTAACTGTGCCAACAGTTTCCAGTGAAACCCCACTTGGGCATCCACCTATAGTTGAACAAGTTGGACTACTTACTGCTCCCGGAGGCAAGGGCAAATGTATACTACGTAGAGCCATGTGGAGTCATGGTTAGGGTTAGAAAGGACTTCCTTACAGGAAGTCCCACAGGACCAAGTTGGGTAACCTGGAGGAAGGTTTCAGTCATTCTGTACCTGGTGTCTCAATACCTCTTTATCTGGAAAGATAAACTGCAGTGAAGCTAAAGCTGTCAGTTGTGAGGGGGTAGCAGTCACTCAGCCTGGCCAGCTTAGGGTGCTTCTAAGACTTGTATGGCTTGGACAATGCCTGTGTTTTGTCTGTGTTTAGACATGAGAGGGATCTTATTTTTGTCATGATTCGTCATGGTAACAGAGGCCTTGTGTGTTATTGATATTCTGTGAAATTATTTATATTTTAAGTAGAACACCACACCAAGGCCACTATCTGTGAGTGCCAGGCCAGCTCCTAACAGCACTAAGGGCTCTATCTGTGAGTACCAGTTCAGCTTCTAACAGCACCATGTCCTTGCAGATAGGACCAGGCCAGCTCTTTGGTGTGGAGAACTGCTTTTCTTTCTTACCTGAGAAATCATTGTGTTGACAATTGCTATGGTTCCATTTAGCTTCATGCATCAACGTGAGCACCTTCTACCTGTTCGTCTGCCCAGCCCAGGTGCTTGGATTCCTTATTTCACTTGATTGTCTCTATTTTGCCCCTGCTCCCCTTGCCCTGCATGCTCAGCTTGATCCCTTTGCAGCTGAGCCGACTCCTGATGCCTCTGAGATTATTTGCTTGTAGCTCCTCCTCTTTGCTTTCTTCACCTGTCTTCAGCTCCAGACTTCCTGTACATCCTATTTCTGGGCTTGTCTTCCTGAACACCATCCCAAGTTGGGTAACCTGGAGGAGGCTATGGCTCATTCCTTACCTATAGGACAGGCCCAAGCACTCCCTCTTTGACCCTGAACTTCTTACAGTAAAGTCTTTGTTCTGGATTGCCTGGCCCCCGAGTCCTGGCAGACACCTCTAGACTCCCAGTGGTTTCTAGAAAGACCTCTTCCCCCAGCCAAGAATTTGAAAAGTTTGAACTTTTTGAGAATACTGCCTTGCATGTTTTGCTCAGAGGATCTCCTACCCCACTGACTTTCTCTTTAGCCAAGGGATGATCTATATTTCCTCTTTAGTGTAATCTGAGGGGTCTGTATGTGAGCTAATACTGAGCAGATTTCTTCTCACCAGCATCCCTGGAGGAGTAACTGGACTTGCTTAAGGGAATGCCAGAAAGGGAGGCTGGGTAAGAGAGCTGCTTTACCTGCTGCATCTTGGCAACTGGAAAGGCAGTGTGCATCCATGCCTTGGCAGAGGGCTATGAACAATGACAGTTCTGCACAAGGTCAGGGCTGGGACTGAGCTGAGAGCCAGAGAGCAGGTGGGCAGAAGGCAGGATCTAGGTACCAAGCTAAGGAATGTGGACTTCATCCTGAGGGTGGCCCTGGTAGAGTCTTAGGCAGGTGGACTATGTGATCCACATCTCAGAAGTGTATACCTGCTGGCTTGGAGGATTGGTAGGCATGAAGAGGCCTGAACAAAGCAGTGGAAGGTTGATAGGGAGAGCAGTGATGGAGGAGGAGGACAGCAGCTTCTGGCCTGGGGAGATAATACAGGAACAGCAGGTTTCAGGGAGGGTGCACATGGCTCTGTGTGGTGCACACAGCTGTGTGCTCTGTGAACATCGGGTGGCTTATGGTGTGTAGGTCCCTTAATGTATCTGAAGTACTGGTACTAGTTAAGCAAGTTTGCAGACAGGCTGGTGGGGAGGAGGAATATCCCCAAGAAGAGATTCTCCTGCCAACCTGGATGTAGAGTCTGAGGAGGAAGGCCACAGTGGCCAAGGGTGCCTCAGCCCCAGAGCTCAGAAGCCCAGTAGGGTTCAGACAGGGCTGGACTCCAGGCATTGAACCACCTTCTGTGGGGATCGTGCAGATCTGGACAGCTGGCTCACTTGGGATGCATAGCCCAGCTCAGGGTGGGTTGGTGGGTGAGAGCAGGGAGAGGCATGCAGAACAGGCTGAGGCTGGGGGCTCTTGAAGGGACCAGGTCAGGTGCCAGATGATGCCAAGGCCTCAGTCTCCATGTAGCTCTCTGCCAGGTGTATCAGTCACCTGTGCTGATGGCCCCTGGGCTCATGGGGCCACTGCTACACTGTATCCTTCCCAGAAGCACTTCCCATTGTGTGACCTGGTACCACACCTTGCCTCAGGGTCTCTGTTCATCAGCTGAAATCCCAGTATACTTCTTAAAAGCTTGTGTTAGTTCCTATCCTAAACCTCTGTTAAGGCCTCTTCTGTGCCCCTCATCAGCTAGGGTGCCTGCAGCTCTCACATCACGGAGGAATTGGCAGTGAGAAGAGAGATGAGAAGCAGAGAGCAGAAGATCCCATTTATTGGAACTTTAATGACAGCAGGACGAGAGGAAGGCTTCCTCCTTTCCTGAAACATGCCATCTTCTCTGCTCTCAGGGCTCAGCAGAGACCCCCAACCTGTGTGTCCCTGAGAGCAATGCTCCAGGTGGAGGTGGGGAGGGAAAAGGAATATTCTATGCCAGGCTGGGGAGCTGGACAGGAGGGAAGACGTGCACCCTCACCTCTTGGCTCAATCCCTCTCCCCTGGGACCTGGTGTTGCCCCCAGACCCTGGGGTGGGCTGGAAGACGGGGCTCATGCAACAATGAGTCAACAGGAGGTGGCACAGAAACGCAGCCCTACTGCCCCTTGGGTGGGGCTGGAGGGCTAAAAGGGGCCATGCTGTGGCCACAGTGGGTCCAAACGGAAGTATCTGCAGTATACATACAGGAGGGTTGGAGAGGGGATTCCCCCTGCCCTAGGCTGTGTCTGGGACCAGAGAGAGGGAAGTACAGGTGGCCTTGTCATGTCAGGGGCAGGGTCCAGGCCAGCCATGCCACCTGAGCAGGGCACAGCAAGCTGGGGGAACAGGCTACTCCTTGGCGCGGCCAATGATGGTGAGAATGTACAGGAAGATGTTGATGATGTCTGTGTATAGGTTCAGTGCTGCAAACACGTACTCCTCTGGGCTCAGGGACAGTTGCTTGTTCCCCAGCAGCAGCTGTGTGTCCACTGCCAGGAACTGAGGACGACAACACAGTGTTGCTGAGGGACAGCCCCCCACCCACCCAGTTTCCCCTCAACCATGGCCTCTTACCCCCTCACTCACACAGGTGAAGAGCAGAGCGCCCAGCGAGGCATACACGATCTCCAGGATGCGGTTCCGGATGAAGATGCAGAGGATGGCGAAGATAAAGAGCACCACCATGCTCACCAGGAGCACGCCCATGCATGAGGTGAAGTCATAGCGGGTCTGGGAGGACAGAGAGGAACAGGAGACTGTGGGTCCTGGGCCCTGGGAAGGCCAATGGGCCCCAGGGCCACAACCCTGAATGGGTGAAGGTCCTCACCTGCATGGAGAAGATGACTACTGTGAAGCACACAGCTGTGGTGATGCCCACAGCCATGATGACCGCCTCGGTGTTATAGAAGCTGGCTATCATGCCCACCATGTAGGACAGGCTGATGGTCAAGACTGACTGTGGGAGAAGAAGACAACACCCCACCCTGGGTGTGCAGAGCTGCTCCCAACCACACCCCAGGTCCCTGCCCTCCACTTCTCCATAGGCCTCAGGGGCCTGGGCTCATGTTTGGGGGTTACCAGTGCCACAAGGTTCCAGGGATGCTTTCGCCGGAAGTCCCCACAACAGCTGAGGACAATCAAGGAGATGAAGAAGATGGCGTAGGAGACATAGTAGGTCCAAACATTCTCCCGGACGAAGCCCTTCACTTCCCCAACAAAAGTGAACACAGCCACTGTGGACAGGGTCACTGACAGCTGCAGGGTCAGCACCAGGAACACCTGGGGAGGTAGCAAGTCAGAGCTCCACCCCCAGCTACCCCAGGGCTCCCTACCCCACAGAGAAGGCCCTACCTTGCGGATGAAGGCCTGCCTGATGCTCTTGTCGTCCCAGTTGGCAGAAGGGAAGTCCTGGTTGTCATAGTAGGATGGGGGCCCCTCCTCCTGATAGTTTCCAAGCTGTGGCGCTGGGGACACAGGGGCTGGGTCAGTGCCACTGCAGAGCAGCTCTACCCTTGCCCCTGCCCCCCAGCCTTCCCCATCACTCACAGTCAGGGTCCTGTGACTGGAAGGGCTGTGGTTGTCCATAGGGGTTGGGAGGGAAGGGGCTCTGTGGGTAAGGCCCTTGGGGGTAGCCTCCTTGAGGGTAGGGGCCCTGAGGGTAGCCCCCTTGGGGGTAGGGACCCTGAGGGTAGCCCGCTTGGGGGTAGGAGCTGGGGCCTTGGGGATACCCTGGTTGACCATAGGGGGAAGGCTGGAAAGGGGGCTGTGGGTAAGGGGCCCCAGGGTAAGGAGGCTGAGCATAGGGAGGCATGGGAGGCTGGGGCCCTCCAGGATATCCAGGGTTGGGGGGAGGGTAGTTGTCCCCAGACACCAAAAAACTCTTTTCATGGGACATGGCCTTCCGTTCTGCCGGCTGCCCCTAGAGGAGAGAGAGAGAACGATCAGCCCTGACTGACGGTCACTGGAACCAGGCCTGTGGCAGCCCCACCTGATGCCGAGAACCCAGGAGGAAGGAAGGGTGCATGACCCTTGCTCTGGCCTGTAGGAGTCCTGGAGGCCTGGGGCCAGAGCGGCTGGGGACCGGAAGGCAATGGGCTTTCAGAAGGGTCAGTACTAGGCCAACCCTGGAGATGGGGGAGGGTACGGATGAGGAGAGGAGGGGGGAAGAAATGGCTGTCAGCCTCTGGATCTGGGACTCTGGAGGAGCCTTGTCACGGCCGCCAGCGTCCTGGGGTCAGAGCTCAGCTGCAAGGGGGTTGGGGGTGCGGCTGAGGATGCGTGGGGTGTGCCTGGGCCCTCCCCTCCGCATCCCGCCCCTTAAGCAGCTTGAAGGGGTTAGAGCCGGCGGCTATTTCTATCCCTGGAAATCCCCACACCATCTGTGACCCACGGAGCCCTGACCCCCCTCCCAAGTGCGGGCCCCGACTGTCCCTCGCTCCCAGGGAAGGGAGCAGGCGTGGATTGGCTGCTGGGGTGACTGCCAGTGGGGTACGCTAGGAACAGCGGGGTGCGGGGGTGTGTGGGGGATGGAAGCGAGCAGAGGGCGTGCGGGGAAACAAAGCAGGCGTGGGGGCGACGGGGGCTGGGGGCTGCCACAGGACCGTACCGTGGGCGGGTGGGCCCTCCGGTTGGGTCAGAGCGTTTCGGGAAGGCGGGTCCTGCCCCCGCCGCAGCGCGCCGCCCCCTCCCTCCAGCTAGGGCCACCGCAGCTCCCCGCCCCCACTGCCGCCGTCATCCCGGGCAGAGCGGGCCGCGCGCCCTGCCTGGACCGATGGACTGACAGACCGAAAGCGGCATTACTAAGCTGCGCAGGGATACACGGGGGCAGCTGCCGCGGGTCAGGCACATTCTTGCGCTGGGGCTTGGGACTCACCGCTCCCGGGGCGCCTCAGGTGAGCACGGTGTCGGCTGCTCGGCCGCGCGGTGATGGCCGGTGCGTCCGCACCCGCACCCGCACCCGCTGAGCGGCCAGCTCCGCTGGGCCTGCGCCTGCGGCTGGGGAGACGCAGCAGGGCCTTGTGACGGGGCGGGGCCTTGTGACGGGCCAGGGGCGGGGCCTTCTGAGGGGCCGGGCCTGGGAATGCCCGGCGTCTGCGCGGCGGCGGCGGACCGCGACAGTGCATCTGACCGCTGCTCTTGGCCGCCGAGCAGTCAACGCCCAGGCCTGAGGCCAGAGGCTCTCGTCCCACATTCCGCCAAGGACTGGGGTCGGGCCGTGAGAGCTGAAAACCCCCGGAGGCAGGGGCCTGTTCTAGCTCCTTGTACAGGGAGTTAAGAAATTGATTTCTACATCCTGGATTTGCTGAAGCCTCCAAGTTCTCTCCTTCGCTTCTTTGCCTTAAACACAGTGTTCATTTTACTTTTTCATCCAAGACTTTTCAAACCAACAGACCTAACCGTTTAATTGCCCCATTCAGTCTGCCAGTCATGGAGACCAAACTGCCAAGCACCATAGGCGGCCTCATGACCTGTGAAGAGGCTGAGGCTGAAATGCACAGCAGGACTGGAGGCTAGGTTAACGCCTGTCTTGGCTCTGAAAGTCCTCCTTCTGAAAGTCCTGACTCTGCCAACAGGACTTCCCCTGGTGGACTTCTGGTCCTCTGCAGCAGGCAGATTGACTTGGGGCCAGTTGACTGGGGACCTTCCTGTGCTTCCTTGCTCTTGGGTGTCTGGCCCCTCCCAGGGTGGTCAGTGGTTGGGAGAAGGCTCTCTCCTGTGCCCACTATGTGCTCGCTCAGTATTTAACAACTGGTTCTAGTGAGGGGAAGCCCTGATCTGTAGCTTGTGCACATGCCAGCACAAAATACGGTGTAAATATTCCCACTATGATCGATTTCAAGCTACCACCAGTTTAACAACACTTCACAGAAATTCCTCAAGATTTAATAATGAGGCAACCGTGTGAGCAATTCCAGTGCACCACTGCTTGTGGCAGACCTCTGCAGCTGGGATTGGCACTGTCCATAAGTAATGTGCAGTATGTTAGAAGGTGATGAGTCCTATAGAAGAGAAAATGTTCAGCAGGCTGCATGAACTTCAGTGTTTTGTTTTGTTTTTTGGTTCTGGGGATTGAACTCCAGCGCTCAATCACTGAGCCACATCCCCAGCCCTGTTTTGTGTTTTATTTAGAGACAGGGTCTCTCTGAGTTGCTTAGCACCTTGCTAGGTTGTTGAGGCTGGCTTTGAACTCATGATCCTCCTGTCTTAGTGTCCTGAGCCACTGGGATTATAGGCATGCACTGAACTTCAATTTTGTAGAACCAGAAGCTCACACAATTTGAGTGACTTTCCTTAAGGAAAATAAAATGACAAATTTGTGGTAGAGTTCAGGACTTCAGGAGCCTAGGCAAGTCAGAATGCTTTAGGGTTTTTAGCTTCATTAAATCTGCCAGTAGGAGCCAGGTAAGAGCGATCAGGGAGAAGGGATGACCACTGGGTTTGTGGGTAAGGCCCTGTCACACAGAAGGAAGAACCAGTGCGGGGGTGCTGAGGTGCGAGTGGCCTATAGCTCCAGAAGAATTGAGACCAGGGAGGCTGGACCCACTGAGCATCATCAGAATGGTTGAAGGCCAGTTAGGCCCTCAAAAGAACTTTAGCATTTACTGTCATCAAGCCTGAGAACTGTGGCAGCCATTGTTACCACTTTACAGGTTCACCCTGCCCACTCTGTGGATTATCCACTATGGAGTGGGCAGGTAGCTGTGCAGCAAGAGGCCTAGGTGGAGCAGTGGAGGTGCCAGGTGTGTAGGGCTAGGCATGCAGGCTGGGTAGGGCCTTGGCCCCCTAGAGGACTAGCAGGGGTGGGGCTGGGGTGACTGGGAAGTGAGGGTAGAGATCAGAAGTGGGTACAATCTTGAGAAGGCTGGCAGAAAATTGGATCAGATATGGGGGGATTGGCAGGGGATAGGAGTGTGGACTAAAGATCCAAACTGGCTGTGAGGCCTGGCATTGCCCTGGGCCCTGACAGTGCCTCCATTTCCTCTCCTGTAGTGAGGATTAGAGGCAGCCAGGCATGTCCACATAGTGCCTGCATCTTCTATGGCTAGTCACGAGAAGGAGTGGGCGATGATGATGATGATGATGTAATATATGGGAAGGACTAGACATGTGTGAAGGCTGGAGAGAGCCACAGGAAGGGGCTCCAGCAGGGAGTGAGAAGGCAGCAGGAACTATGTTAGAGTCAAGGGCAGAGCTGCTCACTCTCAGCACTTGGAGGAGGTCTGGTTGCCTAGTGGGTATGAAGGACCACTTTGGGAAGGTTGCTGAGAGAGAGGCCTGAAGACTCTGAATGGAGAATAGTGACTCGGGCCCCTTGGTACATTTAATGGAGAGGGTGATTGGCCATTCCCAGGCCATAGGAAAAGGGAAGATGGCCAGAGGACATCCCTGTCCTCTCTGCTAGCCAGGGGCTGCAATGGGCCCTGGAGGCCAGTGGGCAGGCTGGCAGGAGGGTTCTGAGGGGGTCTGTCCCACCAACACCTCCTGGTGGGCTGGGGTTGAGGCTTCAGCTGAAGAGGAAGCATCTAAAACACAGTGGCCAGTCCCCAGAGCCAGGCATGCCCCACCCTTTCTCCTTCCCTCAGTCAGTTTCACTTTTGTTTTCACTGGGTTTCTGTTGTTCTGCCGGAAGGCTGCAGAAGGCAGTCACAGGAGTCCTGGTTGAAGGCTTGGGTGGCAGGAGGATTGTAAGTGTGGAATATGGGGCCACCCATGATGAGGCAGCACCGAGGGGTTATGGGGGAGGGACCCAGGGCGGGAGCAGGAGGGGTGGAACATGCCTCTTCCCTGTCTGTTCCATCCCAGGGTTTTGATGGCTGAGGTGGAGGAAGGGGCAGCGGTAGAGCTCCAGGGACTTCCCCCTGACATGCCAGAGGAACTGCTCATGCTGTACTTTGAGAACCGCCGGCGCTCCGGTGGGGGGCCTGTGTTGAGCTGGCAGAGACTTGGCTGTGGGGGTATCCTTACCTTTCGAGAGCCTGCAGGTGAGGGAGCTGGCTAAAGGGGGCAGCCTGGGAACCCTGATACCCTAATGACACTGACGTCCCACCCCTGCTCACAGATGCCAAAAGGGTCTTGGCCCAGGCAGAGCACCGACTACATGGTGCCAGACTGAGCCTGCACCCAGCTCCACCACGCGCCCCTGCACGTCTGCTTCTCCAAGGATTACCACCTGGCACTGTGCCACTGCGCCTGGAGCAGCATGTCCAGGCCCTGCTGAGTGCCATGGGGCACCCAGTGCAGTCCTGCCATGCCCTGGCCAGTCCCAGGCCTGATCGGGCCCTGGTCCAGCTGGCCATGCCCCTTTCTGAGGCAGGTGAGAGGCCTGAATGGGGCTGAGGTGCTGGTTAGGGGAGGTACACCAAGCTGACTTGCACCCTTCCCACAGAAATTCATGTCCTGGAGGAACAGGCCCGGAATACGGACCTGGATGGGGCTATGGTGTCAGTGACCTGGGTGCCTCAGGCCCGAGCTGTGCGTGTGGTGAGGGGCACACCCCCTTTGGACATGCTGCTGCTAGAGTTGTACCTGGAGAATGAGCGCCGCAGTGGTGGGGGGCCCCTGGAGGGCCTGCGCAGCCTGCCGAGACAGCTGGGCACTGTTGTCTCCTTCCAGCAGTGGCAGGGTGAGTGGGCTGGGCAGACACATGGGACCCTTCCTCTTTCACAAAAACTTGATAGGCTTTCTGTCTTCTTTCCTCCAAGTGGCTGAACGGGTGCTGCAGCAGGACCACTGGCTGCAGGGCTCAGAGCTGAAACTTGTCCCCCACTATGACATCTTGGAGCCTGAGGAGCTTGCTGAGGGCACCAAAGGAAAGGATAACCCATCCATGCTGGGATCTGAGCATGCTCTCCTGGAGACTAGAGGGCTGGCAGAAACCCTGAAGTGTGCAGGGGCTGTGACTGTGGGTTCTGGGGAGGCACCAGGGCAATTGGAAGCCTTTCTGAGGACAGGTCTTCAGGCTGTGCCAGTTGGCTTGGATCCCGTGGGATGTCCAGAGCAAGAGGGGCCTGTGGGATCTCTGGAGCAGGAAGGGCCTGTGAGCTTGGGGACTGTGGGGTCTCCAGAGCAGGCTGGGCTCATGAGTCTGGGGCCTATGGGGTCTGCAGGCTCAGTGGGCCCAGTGGAGGTCTCTATGGAGTTGCTGGGACAAGTGAAGCTCAAGGGCCAGAGACCCATGGGGCTTCTGGCACAGGAGAGCCTGGTGGAAGTTGCCAGGGGCTCACCAGGTCAGGAGGGGCTGGTGGGTCCAGAAGAGATTGCCCTGGAATCTGCAGAGAAGGTTGGGGTGAAGAGCCCTGGGCATATGGGGCTTCAGGGTCAGGAGGGCCTGGTAGAGATGGTGTTATCGATGGAGCCAGGAGCTATGCGCTTCCTACAGCTTTATCATGAGGACCTTCTTGCCAGCCTGGGAGATGTCGCTCTTTTCCCACTTGAAGGAATGGAGGTGACTGGCTTTCGGGTGAGTGACCCATAGAAATTCCTCGCTTTTGCCTCCTTTTCCCACTGGGGCTCTGGGTACCTTTCCTGTACCCTGAATCTGCATACTGTTCCTCTCTCATGGTCCTGCAGCTCTGTGGAGCCCAGGCCTCATGCCAGGTGGCCCAGGAGTTGCTGCAGAGTCTGCTGGGTAGCATCAGCTGCCATGTGCTGAGCCTGAAGCACCCAGGCAGTGCCAGGTTCCTGCTGGGTGTGGAGGGGCAGCACCTTTTGCAGGGTTTGGAGGCTCAGTTCCAGTGTGTCTTTGGGACAGAGCGTCTGGCCAGTGCCAACCTGGTCATGGACCCTGAAGAGGTAGAGATGAAGTTCTTCCCTATCTCTCTCCTGTCTTACTCTCCAGCTCCAGGTACCCCCTCTCCCTTGCCCAAAGGCTAGTGACCCTGATATCCTTTCCCCACAGGTGGATTCCACTGAGATCCTTCAGGTCCCCCCTGGCCACAGCCATACCTGGTGGCCCACAGATAGTACAGGCAGTGACCAGGAGAACATGAGCCTGGGTAGGGCTCCCTGGTAGGGGCCCCCAGCATGTCCTGTGGTCCTTTTTTGACCCTGCTCTCTGCCTTGCTCTGAACTCTTACCTCTCTAGTGACCCTTCCCAGGCCCATCCTCTACCCTCAAACTCACTCCATCTTTCATCCATTCCATCTCATCCTGTTTTTCAATACCATCCTGGCTGGACCTGACTCATGACCCAGTGTTCTCTCCCTACCCTCAGAGGAAGTCCGAGAGCTGCTGGCAACCATGGAAGGCTTCGATAGGGAGAACTGGTTGTCCCTGGAGCTGGGAGAGGAGGGACCTGAGGACCAGCCAGAAGAGGCAGCAACTTCAGGGAAGGAGGATGAAGAACCCACACCTGGGGCTGGGGAGAAGCCTGTGAGCCTCAGCACTGGGGCAGCTGGGCAGCTAGAGGAGGAAGCTGCACTGCAACTGGCCCTCCATCGGTCACTGGAGCCTCAAGACAAGGTTGCTGAGCAGGAGGAAGCTGCTGCACTAAGACAAGCCCTGGCCCTCTCCCTTTTGGAGCAACCCCTGTTGGAAGCAGAAGAGTCCCTGAATGGAGGAACTGGTAGTGGGGCCCAGTTGGTGGTGCATGCACCCTTTGAGCAGGATATAGATGAGTTGGAACAAGCATTAACAGCTGCCTTGGAGGTACACCTGAATAAGGAGACTGTGAGACACCCAGGCCGTGTGCTGCCCACAGAGCTGTGTGCTCGCCTGGGGCAGTGCCATGGTGTGAATGTTGCCCTGCGTGGTGATTGCACTGTCTTTTGTGGCTTTGGAGCCCAACCTGCCCGTGCGGCACGCCACTTCGCTGTGCTACTTGCTGGCCCCTGGGATCAGAGTTTGGCCTTTCCCTTGGTGGCTTCAGACACTACTTGTGAGTCTGTGCTTTGGACTAGGAGAGGGCAGGTGGCTGACTATTGGGCTAGTGTGTAAGCATGGCCCTGATGTCCTTTCTTTCTACATATCAGTGCTAGAACAGAGGCTGAAAAGGCCACTGGGAAAGCTGGAGGGCCTGGAAGAGAGCACCAAGGAATTCCAAAATGTGGTGAAGGCTTTCTATGACACCCTGGATACTGCCCACAGCAGAATCCGCATCATACGGGTGAGTCTATACTCTGTCTCACAGGTCTCGGTGAGACTTGCCTGCATCAGAGTCTGCTGTCCAGGACCTGCTCAGCAGGCAGGCTAGAGACTGAGGTAGGGACAGGAGAGCACTGGGGCCTGAGGGAGGCTCTCTGCAAGGAACTATGTGAGATGCTCTGTACACCTCAGTTTCCCTGCCTGGACTATGGAATGGTGATGCTCTCTTGACCACTGTGAGAGCTACTTATTCCCATAAATGAGTAACTTGTCCTGTTCTAGGGGCTCTTCTGTCTCCAACTGGGGCCAGGGCTCCCTGCAGTGTGGTGACCTCTTCCTGGCTTGTTTGTTTGTTTATTGTGAGGCTAGGGATCAAAGTCAGGGCCTCCAGCATACTAGACAAGTGCTCTACCACTGACCTACATCCTCAGCCCCTTTTCTTGTCTTCTCACTTACTAAATTTGGCAACCCTGAAAACGGACTTGTTTTCAAAAAAGGCTGGGAAAAATTGGTGGGGAGTTAGAGTGAAGCCCCAGGAGCCACTACCTGTCCAGGAAGGTGAAGAAGAACCAAGAAGGAGGGACTAGAGAGACCAGAGAGGTTTACAGAAGACATAGGTTGGGGCAGGGGTGCACAAGATGAGTAGGAACCACAATATCTTCCCTGCCCAAAGGAAGGACTAAGGAGGGAGGGTTGGTCAGGATGGTCTATCAGGGAGTTAGTGTGGGGAGGGGGCAAAGAGTAAATGGGGGATGAGGGCAGGAACAACTCTGGAAATAGGCTGGGTAGGAGGGAGAAGGATAGAGATAGAAGTACATAGAAGAAGTCCAGGGTTGAAGAAGTTTCTGATCCAGAAAACAGTGTGCTCATAACTGAGGGATGAATCCAAGAGAGGGCTGGCCATAGACAGATGAGAAGGACAGAGGAGAGCTTGAGTCACTGTGCTGGTAAGCCTGGGCAGAGAGTTCTCCCCTCTTGATGCTCAGTTATGGGTACAGCCAGCAGCAGCAGCCTCCACCTAGAGCTGGTCATAAATGCAGAACCTCTGGTCTTCCCCAAGGTTGGGGAAGTCACCTACAACCTGACCTACTTACCCACTTCCATCACCATTACCACCACCACCATCACCACCACCACCATCCCACTGGTGACAGTTACCACCATCACTGTCACCACCAACAGCATTCCACTAGTACAATCACCACAATCACCACTATCCCACCACCACCACCATCCTACCACTATAGTTATAAAAAATAGAACCATAGTAAGTAAAGTAAATGAAATCCTATTATTAAAACTACTGCATGAAAGAAAGTGTTCTAAGCTTATCTTGTGATTTTTTTACTTCATTTTTTTTCTTGGTTGTGCTTGGCTGCTAGGGTACTTTGTGCCTCCTCAATACCCTCTTTTTGGAGGAAGGGGTACCAGGGATTGAACTCAGGGCACTCGACTCCTGTGCCACATCCCCAGCCCTATTTTGAATTTTATTTAGAGACAGGGTCTCACTGAGTTGCTTAGAGCCTCGCTTTTGCTGAGGCTGGCTTTAAACTTGTGATCCTCCTGCCTCAGCCTTCAGAGCCGCTGGGATTACAGGTGTGCACCTCCGAGTCTGGCTTGATACCCTCTTGTGTGAATTCTGTTCTTGAGTAAGGAATATCTCTGAGTGGATAGTGAACATTTTGACTTTTAAGTTTAAAAATAACTTTTATAATTAGAGGTATTTTACAATTCTAATTTGAGTTGATATAAACTTTCTATGTTGTTAAATGTTCTAACTTGTCTTTATTTCTACATTCTTCATTAATAATTTTGCTGGGATACACTGTTCAGGTTCAAAAGATATTTGCCCTCAGACTTTTGAAGACTTTGCTCTTTTTTAAATTTTAAGATTCTTTTACCCTACAAACTTAAAAACATAAATATCTCCATGGTTTCTTAGTATCCAGCATTGGTGAGATACTCAATGTGAGATTTCTTCCCATTTGTACATTAACCTTGATAGTGGGTGTGTGGGTGGGTGGGGTGTGGGTGTATACATTTGATAAGTTTTCTTCACTTCAAGGGTAAGATTTTCCTGTCAGGTGCCAGGAATATGTCCTTCACATTGTCCTTCCTAGCATTTCATGGGTCCTCCCATCTGGAGATGTTACCTTTCTGCTCGTCTTCCATTGTGTTCCCAGGAGCCCCCACTCTTGCCTGTTGTCTTTTCCTGGAGCTCCTGAGAGGCAGAACTTAGACCTCTTCCACTTGCCTCGCTCCCCGTGTGTTGTTTCCTTCTTTTCCTTTAGCTCTGCTCTCTGCATCAATTACTTATTTCCATGTAGATCGTCTAGCTGGATCTTTAGCTCTAACCATTCCATTATCTGGCCCACCCACAGAAGTTAGCTCAGCATTCGTGTTCTTGGCCTCCTTCTTCATGCTAGGGGATCCAACCCAGGGCCTCCCACATGCTAGGCCAGTGCTGTTCTACTGAGCTGCATCTTCAGCCCAGCAATCTCATTCTTAATGTAAGAACTATTTCTTATTTTTAGACTTTTTTTTTTTTTAGCATCTAGTCTTGTTTTATGAATGTAGTATTGTTTTGATCGCCTCTGAAGCAACTAATTAGAGTTTCTTTAAAAGCTGTATTTGGGTCCTTGAGTTTGTTACTTTAGGGCTTGGTCACTTCAGGCCTTCTCTCCTGCCTGGGTCTTCTAGAACTGAGAGGGCTGTGGCATCTGAACGTTGGGAGTACTGCTGAGGGCAGTGTAGGCACCTGGCTAGGTTTTATGCTCCAGAGGTCTGGCTGTGCGTCCTGCGTTCAGGTGATCCTGTGGAGTTTGTCCACCTGCAGACCTCTCTGCAGGAGTTAGACCTCCCTGGAGGTGTCAGGCCTTCCTAGAAGTCCTGGGATGCCACTTGCTCCCTAATGGAGGTAGTTTATGTCTGTGGCTGGACAGAGAATGAGGGGGCTGCAAGGTCTCCCCCTAAATTTTCCACCAAGGGGCTCCTGATTGCTGACCTCAGCTTTTCCTGGGCCAACCCACAGGCATAGGAAATAACTGCAAGAAATAACTGCAAATAGCCTGGCTCTGACCATCTCTCACCTGATAGGTGGAGCGTGTGTCGCACCCGCTGCTGCAGCAGCAGTACCAGCTGCACCTGGAGCGCCTTGAGGAACGCTGCGTGCAGCGCCCTGTGGAGCGGGTCCTGTACCATGGCACATCGGCCTCCGCAGTGCCGGACATCTGCGCGTTCGGTTTTAACCGCAGCTTCTGCGGCCGCAACGGTTAGGCCTAGGCTGGGCAGGGCTGGGGCTCCGTCAACCCCCATCACTCTGACCTCTGCCGCTTCCGCCTTGCAGGTACGCTCTACGGGCAGGGTGTGTACTTCGCCAAGCGCGCCTCCCTATCCGTGCAGGACCGCTACTCGCCTCCCGATGCTGACGGCCACAAGGCGGTGTTTGTGGCACGGGTGCTGACGGGAGACTATGCGCAGGGCCGCCGCGATCTGCGGGCACCCCCTCTGCGGCCCTCTGGCCATGTGCTCCTGCGCTACGACAGTGCTGTGGATTGCCTCCATCAGCCCAGCATCTTTGTCATCTTCCACGACACTCAGGCGCTGCCCACTCATCTCATCACCTGCGAGCACATACCCCGGGCTTCCCTTGGACTCTCGAGTCGCTCTCTGGCCACCTGACCCAAGGGGTTAGCCTGTGGCCTGCTGCTCTACAGGTTCCCCGTTCTACAAACCCCCCTTTCCTCCCTGGGGACGTTCCTGCTTCTTGTTGGGGAGCAGGAATCCAGGCCGACCCGGAGGGCTGGGTCGGCCCAACCACCAGGGGTCAGCAAAGCCCAGCAGGAGGGTGCGCCGGCCTGACACGCCCGTCTTGGCTGGACCTCGTCTGAGCGCTTCTGTGTCTCTGAATAAACGTGAAACCAGGCAGAACCTCCTGGCGTTCGGAATCAGACCTCTGGAGAGTGGGGGTCTCCGCGTAGCCAGGGGTGGGGTCGAACGCTCCTGGGGGCAGCTGTTGGGAAACCCACTGAAGCTGCAGGGCGGAGCCCTGAGCACTCGAACCCCACGCCGCCCGAGAGTCGCTCACGCTCGCCCAGGAGCGTCTCCTAGCCGACCTGCACGCCCTGCACGCACAGTGAGCACGTTGCCGGCGCATCCGCAGGCTCGGGTTCCTCGGCCTCGGTGACCCGCCCCGGCCTCGCGCGCGCGGATCCCGGTCATGCTGGCCTCGCTTGCCAGCTCTTGACGGTGCCCGCGCAGCTCTGTTCTCATTCGGGGGCCAGGGCGGGGCTCCAGCCTGGCCCCGCCCGCGCTGCCTCCACGGCTCTGTCGGCCCCAGCAGTCTGGCTGCGGCGGCCGAGCTGAGCCCAGCGGAGCCACTAGGCACGTAGGACCGGGCGGGGATGGAGAGGCGCGTAGCGTGCGGGAGTTGAGGATTTGGGGCGGGTGGGGTCTTGGCCGAATGTCTCCCGGAACTAGGGGCTGTGTTGCAGCTCAACCTGCGCTATCGCGGAAGACACCACCTCCCAGCGCGCGGGAGTTTGCGGAACTGGACCGGCGGTGCGGGGAGCGTGGGTAGGAAACGCTGCTGCGGAGGCTTTGGCTGCCGCGGACCTCTGGGCTGGGGGCTGGCGCGGGGGGCGGGGGCACCCCGCCCCCGGCTCGGTGCCCGCAGTCTTCTCCCCGCCCTTAGCTTAAGGGCGGAGGCACAGAGCCCACATTGTGCCCCCACCCCACCCCTCCCCTGCCGAGACAGAGCCCCATTCACCTCTCACACGTCAGTCTTGTGGATGGGAGCTGGGGCGTGTGCACGCGTGGTATGCGTGCACTCCCGCTGCGCCTACAGTGAGCAGGGTGGGCTGCAGGAGCGGCGCCCCGCTACTCCAACACCCACCCCACCCCCCAGTCTTGCCGCAGTGGAGCTTCGGCGGCCCACGCCGCTGCGGCTTCAGTTATTTATAGGCCTTCGCTGCGGAGATCCGAGATCTAGGTGGGACTGTGCAGGGCTGGAGGTGGGGTGGGATGGCGTGATGGGGAGTCCTAAAGACAGCTTGGAGGTAGTGTGCCAGCATCCAGTGGTAGGTCTGGAAGTCCTCCCCTGAAGCCAGGACAAGTAGGAGCCTGGGGCCAATGTTTGTTGATGGCTAATGGGAGATTGGGGGAGGGAAACGAGTTGGGATGCAGCTGGTGGAGATCATTGTCCAGTGACAGGGTGGGGAGTCTGCTGTCAGTGCCTGAGTGAAGGTAGTCACTCCCTCCCCTCATGTTTAACAGGGTAGAAGGTGGAATCAATGTCCTGTGATGGGGGTGGAGTAGAAGGTTCAGTGATTGTGTGACTAGGAGAAGGAAGTGAACCGGGTAGTCCTGGTAGTGCACTGGAGGAGTTGAGATCAATGTGTGTGGGGGTCACTGTTTGGGTATCTGAGAAGTGGGCTGGAGGGGGTGAGGCTAGATGTGAATGAGACGTCAAGGACTGGTAGAGAGGAAGGAGTTGGTATGTAGGTAAGGCAGGGTCATAGGAAGGATGTGGTGTCTTTGTTGATGGGTGGTTGGGGTCAACGTTTAGTTTAAGGAGGTGATGGGTCAGTGTGCAGTGTCTGCCTCTCTTCTGCAGGCAGAAGTGTGACTGCTCCCCTGTTCTTTCTCCAGGAGGCCATGTCTGGAGAGGATTCTGAAGTTCGAGCAGTGTCTGAAGGGGGCTCCAATGGAGGCAGTGGTTCACCTAGCCCTGGGGACACACTACCCTGGAATCTTGGTAAAACACAGAGAAGCAGGAGGAGCGGAGGTGGCTCTGGGGGCAACGGCAGTGTCTTGGACCCTGCAGAGCGGGCTGTCATCCGCATTGCAGGTAACGTAGAAGTACCTGGTCGGCCCAGCTCGTTAACACAGGCCTGTTGATTGAGCACCTGCTGTGTGCTGTGTGCAGGTGTTTGGATTGACTGGATGAAAGGCCAAAGGAAAACTGTTGTTAGGGAGGGCTTCTCTTGTTCCAGGTGAGTGCAGGTAGTACGGCGCCACCTGCTGGCCCCCCCAGGTAGCTGCACAAGCCTAAGGCAGGACTTCTTGCTACATACAGCCCTACCATCTCTGGCTTCATAACAAGGGTCCAGATGTGATGGTGATAATTCCTTGGGGTCCTGGAGCTAAACTGCTCACCATGCCCCCCGGTTTTGGCTGACACCCAGGAGCGCATGGAAGTAGAACAAGAGGAGATACCTGGTCAGCCAGAGTCCAGCTTTGCCTACCAGTCTGAGGAGGAAGATGAGAAAAATCCAGCAAGAAGGCCAGGGGAGGTTGGCAGGCAGTCTATCCCTTTGGGAAGTAAGTGACCTAGGGCTGGAGGCCATTGGGCAGAATATATCAAGCAAGGGAGTACGGACGGTATTCCATCCACTAGGACCCTCAGGGGCTTATGCAGCATATGAAAGGCATGGTAGGTCCAGGAGGCCAGGAAGGTAGACCAAGGTGTGAGGGAGAGGACTGGAAAGCCAGCTGCCCAGTGGGGAGGTGATGCTGCAGGCATCGAGGAAGTTTGCTGTTGGCAGTGAAGCAACAGCTTGTGGAAATAGGAGCAGAGAAGAGTAATGGACATGCTCTTGCTACCCTGCCCCCTGCCCCCGGGGTCATGTGCTTGTGCAGGAACCTATGATCTTTCTCATTTCATGTAGGATTTTGTGTGTGTGTGTGTGTGTGTGTGGTGCTGGGGGATTGAACCCAGGGCCTTGTGCATGTGAGCTATATCCCCAGCCCTCATGTAGAATTTTAATTGAGGTCATTTTTTTCCCACTTGAAAGAGAATCATGAATGTCCTCCCCATGGACCTGTAATGATGCAAAGGGGTGGGGGCTGCATCTTAGCAGCCACTTATGGTGGTCTTTGGCATTCATCTGCTAGCTATGCTCTAGCCAGCACCCCTGGCAGGATCTTTGTGTTTTCCTCTGATTATTTTCTCAGGATTGATTCCTAGAAGAGGGACTTCTGCTCACAGGGCTCACAGGATTTAACGTTAGGAGAAACACTGCCAGGAGTGGTCCAGAAAGCCATCTGTCAATGTGGGGAGACAGAGGGCCTTGCCAGTCTGATGGGTGGAAAGGAATTGTGCTATCATTTATTACCAAGCTTTCTTTTTTACTTCTGTAAATCGTTTACTCTTGTCATCTTATGTACAGATTTTTTTTTTTACTTGAGTTTAAAGGACTCTTTGCCTACCAGAGATATCAACTCTATCTCCAATATTGCAATGGAAGAATTCTAAGTAAAGGCAAAGGGGAGGAAGGGGAGCGCGCGGGCGGCCCAGTGAGGTCGCACTGGCTGGGGCCAGGGAGCTGGAGGACGCTGACCTGGGACCCAGGAGAATCAGAGCTGCGGGAGGGCCGCATCCCGGTCTGGAGCGGGAAGGGGCGTGCGCCCGCGGGACCCGCGTGGGACCGAAACTCGGAGCCCGCTGAGCAGCGCCCAGGGGCAGGCGTAGCTCCCCGGGCAGTCCCGCGGCCCCGCCCCGCCCGTGGGGCATCCTGGGTGCGGGGCGGGGCGGGGGCGGCCTCTTTAAGCGGTGCGCGGGGCCGCAGGGGCAGTGCGGCGGCTCCGGCTGGAGGCTGTCCCTGCGCTCAGCGCCCCACCGCCTCTCGCGCCAGCCGGCATGGCTGCCCTGCTGACGTCCGGCCCGCCACCCGACGAGCAGGACTTCGTCCAGGCTTACGAGGAGGTGCGGGAGAAGTACAAAGGTACGGCGCCAGGGGCCTCCGCCCACCCTCTGAGTGCGCCACCGCTCGCTCAGCGGTGCCTGGGGCGGCCAGCCCAGCAGCCGGTCACTGACCACCTTGTCTGCCACCGCCATCCGGACTGTGGCCCAGTGCGAACCCTGCCACCATCTGGTCTCACCAGTGTGGCTCAACCCGTGTCCCTGGGCGCCCAGGGAAGAGGTGGGCAGCGCTGCACTGAGCCCCCGCGGCCATGCCCTTAATAGGGCATCCAGCGTACCGGTGGGTGGGGTGGGCCCAGCGCCGGTTGTGGCCCACAGGCTTTTTCAAGGTGCGGCCGTCTGGGCCAGTGTCCATAGTCTGTGGCCAGCAACACGTGGGTCAAAGCTATGCCATCCCCTGCCCCTCTGGAGCGCCTTTCCCTTGGGTGAGGTGACTGCTGCTGCTGCCTGGCAGTGGGTTGCATAGCTGCCGCCTCTCCTCACTTCCCCAAACTGGCCAGGCCCTGGTTTGCACCTGTCCCTTGGGGGCAGCCCCTCCTTCCTCTCCAGAGGAACATCAGAGTAGCCACCAGCTCTGTGGCCACAGACCCCCTTGCCCTGCTTCATGCCCTCCTGGAGCTTCTGGACCTGCCCAGGCCCTCACTGCTGTCAACCAGTCAAAGCCCAGCTGCCTGGCTCTGGATTGGATCACCTAATTCTGAGCAGAAGTGGACCCAGCCCTGGCTCTTAGCCACAGAGGCTGGGGAGTGTTGAGATGGGGTCCCCAGGCAGAACTGAGCAGAGCTGGTTTCAGCTCCACACTGGTATTTTTGCTGGCTCTGCCTGCAAGGGCAGCTCAGGGAAAGAGGTCCTGCTGGGGCTTTGCCTGGAGTCCTGTGGTGCCACTTTCCACTTCAGACCTCACACAGGGTAGGTTTCAGAATGCTCTGAGCCCTGTGGGTGTGCTCTGTGGGCCTCTGCCAGTACTATAACTAACCCTTTAGCCTGTGTGGCCAGTTAACCTGGGCTCAGTTGTGACATTTCTGGTTTAGTGGATTCCTGACCATTGCACCCCTGTGGAGGCCTTGGGTCGGGGGCTGGCCTGATGCTCATTCCTGCATGGCTGACCTTATCTTGAAGGGTCTACCTCAACAGATGCAAGGCAGAGAATGGCAGCCTGCTTGGGCCATAGTCCTCTGGGTAAATTCTGTTTACCAGGGGCTACTTATGTAGATTAGTGCTTCCCTCCAGAATCCTTGGTCTGGTCAGTTTGCTGAGCTGCTGCATTGCCAGAGTCTATCCTCGAGCTGGGGAGGGTCAAGGTGGGTTCTTTTTCTTCCTCTTCTTCTTTTTTAGTTTTTATATGTATTTTTAGTTGTTGATGAACCTTTATTTTATTCACTTATTTATATGCAGTGCTGAGAATCAAACCCAGTTCCTCACACATGCTAGGCAAGCGCTCTACCTCTGAGCCACAACCCCAGTCCTGTTCTAGACATCTTGCTGAAGCTCCCCTGGCCTTCCTGAGGAGCTGTGTTTCCCCTGGAGTGAGAGTGTTCTGTTAGTCTAGGAGTGTCCTGACAGATCCCTGGAGGTTCCTGGGATCGTGTCTCGGTGCCTTCATCCAGCCTAGCTACCTCAGTAGACAAGCTGATGTTGGACACACTGGGGTGTCTTGGCTTGTGCCTGCCTTCTAGTCTGGAGGCCGATGAGAGGGCTGTTGGGGCTCTTGCCTGGCTTGGGCTGGTGAACCGAGGGTGCCTGCCTGCAGTGGACTTGTCATGTGATAATGCAGCTCCCTGCGCATGTGTGGCACCAGCCCGAGAGAGTAGCTGAGAGTTGCTAGGCAGGAGAGCAGGTGCTAGGGGCTCCTTGAGCTGAGGGTCAAGAGAACTTCTGGGACATACCAGGCACGGAGTCCCTTCAGCTCTGGCTCCAGGGAGGGGATGAGTGAGAAGCTGGGAGCCGTAGCCCAAGGCCAAGGAATAGCTGTGTGCCCCATTCCTCTCCCAGACCTGACTGGGCTGCTGGAGGGCTGAAGCCCCTACCACATGCTGTTCCTGGGGTGGAGTGGTCTGGGGAGACTGTTCCCAGTGAGGGAGGTAGAGGGTATTTGCCTGATGTCAGCCACTGAGCAGCAGCAGGAAGCGGAAGCAGGAGTACCCCTCTCCTGGGCCCAGCACCACTCCAGCTTGCCCTGAGGAGGGGGAGGGAGATCACTCACCTGCTCTGAGGGACCCCTATCCAGCCCATGCCTGAGCTGAGGAAGGGTGCCAGCCTCTGACTCCTGGCTTCCTCCCCCTCTGGCATAAAGCCCAGCCACTCCTTTGACAGACTCCACCTTCCTTTTCTGACTCTCACCCCATTGACCTTCAGCCCCCACACAACTTCTCAGGCCTTCCCAGGATAGGTCATTCCTGGCTTTCCCCCTGGAAACCCCTGGTCTTCCCTGCAGGGTTACTGTACCTCCTAAAACATTTTCAACTTTCTCTCTGCCTGAGCCCCTCAGCCTGCCCCATCCTCCCTGTCTTCTATCCAGGGTGGATTCCTATGGGACTGAGACCACTGGGGCTCATGGTGAGACAGAGCTCAGGTGCCCCAGGGGAGGAGACCTCCCTTGCTTCAAGGCTGTGGACTAGCCAGCCAGTTAGCTATGAGGGGTGTCTTGACCCTGGTCCCCCAAGCCTGGTGTGTGACAGCTCACAAAGGCTGGGCCACCCTGCTGTGCCTTGGGAGCCTGGAGAGACCTGTGGTAGAGCGGGAAGGCCAGACAGGGTCTGAGCGGGAGCTGAGGTGACACAGCTGAATGGAGGAGGGAATGTTTGTTGAAGAAGGAACAGTTGGAGCTCCTTAGCAGTGCTGCACACCATAGGGGCAGTGACCAGTCAGTGGGGCCCTGGCACAGGCTGCAGGATAGGGGTTGGGGAGTGAGGCCATCTGGGAGGTCTGGGCAGCCATGGGTAGAGACTTCAAGGCTGTCCTATCGGGAATGGGAGCTTTGTGACATCTGAGACAGCATGGACTAAAGGATGGGTGCTGATGATGCTGCCAAGAGGGTCCTGGAGGGGACGATTTGTGTGAGAGGAGAGAGCAGGGGAGAGTATTGTTGGTGAGTGGGTGGGATCGGGGAACCTGCAGGAGGTACCCACCTGGGAGCCCTCTCTGGACTGGGAAGAAGGTGGGTTGGAAAGGGGCTAGGTGGAGTGTCAGCATGTCTGCAGGCAGACCCAGCTGGTGGAGGGTTTCCCCACTTTCCTGCACTGTCATTGTGATGGCATTGTCCTCACATCTCTGCCCCCTCCTGTGCTGAACTCTGAGCTTGGTGATCTGTGTCCCTGGGGCCCCCAGCCAGCGTTTGCAGGGTGCTTGCACGAAAGAATGGTAATGGCAAAGGGTGTTGTCTGCAGTGGCTAGAGCTCAGCTGGCAGAGTAGAGGCTGGCAGTTGTTTGGGGGCCTTCTGAGAGGCTTTTGATCTGTGATTATTGTCAAAAGTCATGCTAAAAAATAAACAAAAGTTAAGTTCAGTGGAGCTATCCAAAGAAAAGTGGTGATGGGTGGGCTGGGGTTGTGACTCAGCGGTAGAGCGCTGCCTAGCACGAGTGAGACCCGGGTTCGATCCTCAGCACCACATAAAAATAACGGCATTGTGTTGTGTCCATCTACACCTAAAAAAAAATAAATAATAATAAATATTAAAAAAAAAGAAAAGTGGTGATGGTCACACCTCTGCTCCCCTCCTGTCTCAAAGTGGTGATGGTCACACCTCTGCTCCCCTCTGTGGATGAATGAGAAAAGCAAGATTGCCAGTTCCAATGTGATTCCCTCTGGATCTGCTGGCTTTTCATGTCAGCCCTGATTAGGTCAACCTCATGCTTATTATGTTTTTAATAGCAGATTTATTGAGATGTAATTCATATGCATACAGTTCACCCATTTAAAGTGTCACAACTTGATCTGGGGATGTGGCTCAGTGGTATAGTGTTTATCTGGCATGGATGAGATCCTGGGTTTGATCCCCAGCACAGCAGAAAAGAAAAAAACAAAAAAAAACTGTACTGTTCAGTGGCTTTTAGTACATTCACAGAGTTGTGCAGCCATCATCACAATCAATTCCAGAACATTTTTTTCACCCAGCCCCTGGCAACACTGATCTACTTTGTCCTAAAGGATTGTCCCAGATTGAACATTTCATATAAATGGAATCATACCATTTTGTGTCTGACTTCTTTGACTCAGAGTAATTTTTTAAAAATGTTTTTTTAAATTTGTTGATAGACCTTTAATTTATTTATTTTTATGTGCAGTGCTGAGAATTGAACCCAGTTGCCTCACACATGCTAGGCAAGTGCCCTACCACTGAGCCCCAACCCCAGCCCATCAGGGTAATATTTTAAGGGTTTATCATGGCATATGTACATCAGTACTTAATTCCTTTTTATGTGGCATAATATTCCATGTTATGAATATACCAACTTGGTTATATATTTATTAGTGGATGGATATTTGAGTTGTTTCCATCTTTTGGTTGTTATGAATAATGCAACTATTTGCATATAAGTTTTTGTGTGGATGTATGTTCTTATTTCTCTTGGGTAGATACCTAAGAGTAGAATTGCTGGGTTGTGTGGTAACTCTATATTTAACCATTTGAAGAACTGCCAGATTGTTTTCCAAAGTGGTGGCAGTATTCTGCATTCCCAAGACCAGTGTACGAAGTTTCTTCTTCACGACCTTGTCAACTCTTGTTATTATCTGGCTTTTTGATTATAGTCCTTCAGTCCTAGTGGGTGTGAAGTGATATTTCATTGTGATTTTGATTTGCATTTTCTTTTTTTAAAAAAAATTTTTTTTTAGTTGTAGATGGACACAATACCTTTATTTATTTATTTTATGGGGTGTTGAGACCTGAACCCAGTGCCTCACACATGCTAGGCAAGCGCTCTGCCACTGAGCTATAGCCCCAGCCCCCATGATTTGCATTTTCTGATAGCTAATGATGTTGGATACTTTTTCATATGCCTTTTGGACACTTGTTTGTCTTTTGAAAAATGTTTATTTGGATCATTCATCCATTTTTAAAAAATATTTTTTCAGTTGTTTATGGACCTTTATTCTATTTATTATTATTATTATTATTTAAATATTTAGTTTTTAATTGTATTGGACACCATACACTTATTTTATTTATTTTTATGTGGTTCTGAGGATCAAACCCAGCACATGCAAAGCAAGCGCTCTGCCGCTGAGCCACAACCTCAGCCCCAATTTTATTTATTATTTATATATGGTACTGAGAATCAAACCAGAGCCTCACACATGCTAGGCATGCTCTGCCACTGAGCCCCAGCCCTAGCTCATTCATCCATTTTTAAGTTGGGCTTTTTTGTTTTAGCTTTTAAGCTGTGTCCTTTTTATACTCTGTATATAGGTCCCTTTTCAGCCATATGAGTTGTAAAAATCTTCTGTGACTGTATTGGTTTTCATTTTCCTTCCCTCTGTACTGGGGCTTGAATCCAGGGGAGCTCTGCCACTGAGCTACATCCTCAGCCCCTTTTCATTTTTTATTTTGAGGCAGGATTTTGCTAAGTGGCTGAGACCAACCTTGAACTTGGTATCCTCTGCCTCAGTGTCCAGAGTTGCCTGGTTTATAGATGTGTGCCACCATGCCCAGTTTGAAGTTTAAATTATTATGAGTTTGATTTCTCTCTTTTTTCTTAGTTGCTTGTGCATTTGGTATGTCATATACAGAAATCAGAGTCACACAGATTTATGCCTGTTTTCTTTTAAGAGTTTTATAAGATGGGTGCAGTGATGCACACTTGTAATCCCAGCAGCTCAGGAGCCTGAGGCAGGAGGATCACAAGTTTAAATCCAGGGTTGTCAACTTAGTGAGATCCTGTCTCAAAATAAAAAATAAAATAAGCAATTTTTTTGGGGGGGTTACTGGGGATTGAACCCTGGGTACTTAGCCACGGAGCCATATCTTACCCCAAAGATGTCTTGTTTTTGTTTGTTTTAGTTTTGGTACCTTGGTTTGGACCCAGGGGTGCTTAACCACTGAAACTTCCTTAGCCCATTTTGTTTATTTTTAAATTTAGAGAGAGGGTCTCACTAAGTGGCTTAGGGCCTTGTTTATTTCTGAGGCTGGCTTTGAATTTGTGATCCTCCTATCTCAGCCTCCTGAGTTGCTGGGATTACAAGTGTGAGCCACTGCACTTGGCAAAATACACATTTTTTTTTTTTTAATGCTGGTGATGTACCTTAATATATACAAAAAAACAAGTTTTATAGTTTTATGTTTTATATGAAAGTCTTTGATCTATTTTGAGTTAATTTTGTGTATGATGAAAGATAGAGGTCCAACTTCATTCTTTTGTATGTGTGTATATCCAGTGGTCCCAGCACCATTTGTTGAAAAGATTCTTCTCATGTTGAATAGTGTTGGTAGCCTCATGCTTTCATGGCTACAAAATATTCCATTACATGAAAGTACCACATTTTATTTATTTGACTGGTTCAGATGGACATTGGATTTATGGTTTTAAAACAGTGTACTTATGTAATCCCAGTGGCTCAGGAGGCTGAGACAGGAGGATCTCGTGTTCAAAGCCAGCCTCAGCAAAAGTGAGGCACTGAGCAATTCAGTGAGACCTTGTTTCTAAGTAAAATACAAAATAGGATTGGAGATGTGGCTCAGTGGTCAAGTGCCCCTTAGTTCAATCCCCAGTACCAAAAAAGAAAGAAAAAAGAAAAAAAAAAAACAACAAAAAGCTCAGTGTACTTCTTTTATTTTCTGCTATACTAGGGATTAATCCTAGGGCCTCATCCATGCCAGGCAAGTGTTCTGAGCTGCCTCTCCATCCTTTTTTTAAAGTTTTTGAAACAGCATCTTTCTAAGTTGCCCAGGCTGGTTTCTACCCCTTGATCTTTCTACTTCAGTCTCCTGAGTAGCTGGGATTAAGGGAGAGTGCCACTGCATCCAGCTACCAAGTTGTGCAGTATAGGTGAGTCCAACAGATAGACGGCAGACTTTCTTTAGTCACTTGCTTATCTGACTAATGAAAAAAATCTAATTTTTCTTTTTTATTTATTTTTTAGTGCCGGGAATTGAACTCAGGGGCACTCAACAACTGAGCCACATCCCCAGCCCTATTTTATATATTTTGAGACAGGGTCTCACTGAGTTGTTTAATGCCTCCTTGTTGCTGAGGCTGGCTTTGAACTCATGATCCTGTCTCAGCTTCCTGAGCTGCTGGGATTATAGGCGTGCACCACTGTGCCCAGCCTAATTTTTTAAAAATTCGCATTCTTTGGGGCTGGGATTGTAGCTTAGTGGTGGAGCACTTGCCTAGCATGTGTGTGAGGCGCTGGGTTCCATTCTCAGCATCACATATAAATAAATAAATATTTAAAATAAAGGTCCATCAACAACTAAAAATATTTATTAAAAAAAGTTTTGCATTCTTTGATTATGAACAAAAGTGGGATCATTTCACAGAATAATTGATCATTTCTTTTTTCATCTGTTATGGAATTTGTATGTGTGTGTGGTGCTGGGGATCAAACTTTGGGCCTCACACATGCTAGGCAAGTGTTTTACCACTGAGCCACATTCCCAGCCCCTTTTTCATCTTTTATGGGTTTTGCCTGTTCAAATATGTTATTCAGGTAAGATTTTTTAAAATTTCTTTTTAATTTTTGAGACCTTTTAAAATATTGGCTTCCTTAGATGTTATATATGTTTCAAAATTTTCTCAATTTGTTACTTTTTTTTCAGTACTAGGAATTAAATAGTGCATGCTAGGCAAGTGTTCCTCCACTAAACTACATCCTTAGCCCTTTTTAAAATTTTTATTTTGAGCCAGGTATGGTGGAGCATACTTGTAATCCCAACTACTCAGGAGGCTGAGGTAGGAAGATCACAAGTTCAAGGCCAGCCTGGGAAGTTTGCAAGACTGTGTTTCAAAATAAAAAATAAAAATGGTAGGTGTATAGCTCAGTCATAGAGCATCCTAGGTTTGATACCCAGTACCAAAAATAAGCTCATAAATAAATAAAATTAAAATAAATAGACATTTGAAATAAGGTCTTGCGAAGTTTTCCAAGCTGGTCTCAAACTCTCAATTCTCCTACCTCAGTCTCCTGAGTAGCTAAGATTACAGGCATGTGCCACTGCACCCTATTTATTTTAATTTTTTTAAAAAAATTTTTATTTGTCAATGGACCTTTATTTTATTTATTTATATGTGGTGCTAAGGATCCAACCCGGGCCTCACTTGCTAGGCAAGTGCTCTCCCACTGAGCCTCAACCCTAGCCATTTATTTTGTTATTTTTTTATGGAAGTATATCATTTCTACAGAAAAGTGTACAAATTTTGCATATACATCTTAAATTGGAAAGTTGCCTTTTTTAAAAGTATTTTTTTAGTTGTAGATGGACTTTTATTTTATGTATTTATATGCAGTGCTGAGGATCGAACCCAGGGCCTCATACATGCTAGGCAAGTGCTCCACCACTGAGCCACAGCCACCACTGATGCCTTTTGATCAGCATCCAGCTCATGAAATAGCTTTTTAGATCTTAAAGGGGTCCCTTGTGAGCAAGGGTGGTTGTGTACACCTGTAGTCGCGGTAACTCTGGAGGCTGAGTCAGAAGGTTCAGAGGCTAGCCTAAGCAACTTAGACCCTGTTTAAAATAAAAAGGATTGGGGTTTTGACTCAGTGGTAAAGCACATTTGGTTCAATCCCCAGTACGGGGTCGGGGGAGTGTTCCTAGTCACTATCCTGACATCTCATACCATGGATCAATTTTGGTTTACTTTTGATTATAGTGTCTTTGGCTAGATTGATTGATTATTTATTTGAGACAGGATCTCTCTTGATGCTCCAGGTGGCCTTGAACTCCTATCCTCAAGTGATCCTCCCACCTCAGCCTCCTGAAGAATTGGGACTATAGATGCTCTTACTGTGCCTGGCATGATCAATTTTTAAAATTCATCAGTCATTTATTTTATGACCTTTGGATTTTATGTGTGTTTTGAATGGCTTTCCTTTATAAAAATCATCTGTCAAGAATTTCTTCTAGTACGGGTTAATTTTTTTCTTAATGTCTCCACCTTCAACCTGCTTGGAATTTGTTACGGGCTGAGATATATAGGAGATTATGGGTGTCATATCTTCAGAGTCTGGAGATGGGTTCATGGGCAACAAGGAAGATTTTAAATATCTCTTCTTCCACCAAACTCAGCTTCCTGAAAGCAGGGTCTTGCTGCACCGTTGGGCCAAACCGTACCCTGTGGTACATGGGAGGGACAGGTAGACTCTGGGCTGGATACTGCAGGAATTCCACCTGGTGGAAAGACTCTTGGGTATCCCCAGAGAAGCTGCGGAGGAGAGACCACATTGGTGGCTGTGGAGAATGGAGCCTGGGGACCAAGGGGCATGTGTACCAGGGAAGGTAGAGGAACAGGAGTTCAGCTTTGGGTGTCTAAAACTGGCGATGACTGTGAGACCTAGAGGAGAGGCATAAGGAGAGGCCAAGATGCTCAAACTGCCCGACCAGGCTAGGGAAGTCAGGCTGGGGGTGGTGCTTTGGGGCCGGTGCTGTGAGCCTGAGGCCCTCTGATCCTGCAGGCTGGCAAGAAGAGGCAGCCAGGAAGGAGCCTTGGCTGCAGCAGAGGCAAAAACCACACTGTGAGGTGCTGCTGGCACACTGAAGGAAGGGGGCTGATGAAACAGGTGGTGGCTGCCTGGTGTGGGGTTGAGACGGCAGGTGAGGACAGTGCCTGGGACCAGGTGATAAAGGACATCAGGAAGCCCAGCCAGACTATTCAGGGTGTAATCAGACTGGAGCTGCTGAGAGCTGCATATGAGGCTGTGGTGGGTCGATGCTAGTTGGAGACTTTGCGGGTCTCCATATGGCTTGAGACCTGAGCCTGCGGGGCCCGCTCCCCGCTCCTTTTCCCTGTCTCTTGTCTCTGTGGAGGTTGAGTCATAGTTTAGCATGGAAAGGTCCCCCAGTTGGGCAGACAACTCTTGGTGGGGACATTTACTGCTTTTTCCCTGAGATGGAGGGGGCCCAGGACCAGGAAAAGAATGGAGGCCACTTTGCTGCCTTGTCTTGAAGGGTAGCATGTTTGCAATTGATTTGTCTACCATCCCATTCCTGCCTATAGGATCTTGCAACGATGCCACCTCCATTTCCTCCCATCCGAACCCGTCAGAACCAGTTGGCAGTGTTGCTCCTGGCACAGCAGTTTCATAGACCTGTGGGTCTCCCTTCAATGTCACAGGGAACCAGGCCACTAGACAGGAGGGCTCACTGTGTCTTTTTTGGATCATCTCTATTCCTGGCTCTGCTGAAATGGTTGACCAGACCCATGAATCACAGTCTTCATCTCTTCAGCAGAAATCTATCCAGTCACACCCCTGGCTTTCTCTCCAGGGCACCCTGTCCTGACAGCAAATCTCCCAATGTGAGCATCTTCCACATTGAGTAGGCTGTGAATTTCCTAGATCACCAGTGCTGGTTCCTTTTTCCTTAACAGTTTCTTCCTCATTTCATCGCCTTTTTCCTGCCCTTTAATATAAGCTGCCAAAACCACAGCCTGATTTGAAATCTCTTCAACTAAATATCCATGTTCATTGCTTACATGTTCTACGTGTTCTTCCATGTTCTAGTAGATAGAGCACAACTCAGCCAGCTTTTGCTGCTGTATAAAAGGATCACCTGTCTTCCAGTGCCCAAGATTATATTCCTCATTTTCTTCTAAGGCCTCATCAGCAACATCTTTAACTTCCATATTCTGTTCTTTTTGGGATGGGGTCTCTTGCTGTGTTGGCCAGGCTGGCCTTAAAACTCCTGGACACAAGCAGTCTTCCTGTCTCAGCCTTCCCAGTAGCTGGGACTACAGGCATAAGCCATGATACCTGCTTTCTACACTCCAAATTTTGCCAACAGTTTGGTCAGGCCATCTGTGCTTTTTCTATCATGTGCCTCAAAATTCTTCAGCCTCTGCTCATTTCCCAGTTCCAAAGCCATGTCCACATTTTTAGGTATTTGTCACGGTAGCACTCTGTTCCTGGTACTGATGTCTGTAACAAATTACCAAAACGAGATGGTCTAATATACAGAAATTTATCCTTTCACTGATCTGGGTGTCCGAAGTCCCAAATCCAGGTGCCAGCAGGGTTCCCTCCCACCAGAAGTCATGGGAAGAGCCTGCTTTGCTCGTCCAGCTTCCCCATCCCTTGGCTATATCGACATCATTCCAGTTTCTGTCTCTACCTCTCCTTTTCCGTTTCATGAGGACTTGAAAGGGCCTACCCAGGAAGTCCAGGATGACCTGTCTCTAGATTTTTAGCTTAAATATTTCAAAATTCAGTCACATTTATAAATTCCAAGGACATGAACATATTTTTTGGGTGTCACCATTTAACCTCTGCACCAGGTTGAACATGCTTGAACATGGAGGAGCTGGTGCTCCTTCAGGTGAGAAAGGTGGTAGCCAGGCCAAACCCGGTAGTAGAGACAGTGGGAAAAGGGCGAGCTTGAGATATTTGGGAACCATGGGACCTCTCTCAACCCATGATGGGTCTTGTGGTTGGGATCCAGAACATCCCTCAAGATGAGTTTCTGGCGGACTTCTGGTTTTGGTGATATTCTAGTACTGGGCTGTAGGAGCAGAAAGGTGGATAGGCCCAGAGGGATAATCTCTGAGTCCTGGGCCTCCAGGATCCCTGGAGGGTGCCCACCTAGCAGTGTTCTGGACTTGGGCTGAGCCCATCTGAGCCACACCCAGTGCAGGGGTGGTCTCTCATATGGAGGAAGACTCTGCTCCCTCAGAAGTGTGTGGCACCCCAGAGGTTGAGGCTTAGGCTCATCAAGGCTGTGGGTCAGAGGCCATGTGGTGCAAGTGGGCCGACTCCCTTGGTCTTGCTGCAGGTCCATGCAGGGAGCAAGCCGGGGAGGTATGTGTCACAGGGGGACATCATCTGCAGGGATATTCTGCAGTGGGTTTTGTTGGCTGGGTCTCTGCGGGGTGGAAAGTGTCTGCTGAAAGGGCCACGGCTGTCCCAGGTCAACCTGCACAGGATTACCTGGATTACCTCCCACTGACATGCTCTGCTACTGTCAGTGAGTCCTGAGTGGGAGGATGTCTCAGGATAGGGAAAGGGCAAGTTTGAAGATGGGCAGAGCTTGGGAGAAGCACTAAGCTGAGGGGAGGCAGTAGGCAGAACCTCAGGCGTGGGACCATATCAAGTGCAACTAGGGTGTGTGGGGGCAGGATCAGAAGCCACCTCCGTGGCCTGGGCCTGTGGCCAAGCCAACTTATAAGGAGGGAGCTATTCAGTATAGGAGGGAAGGCCTGGCCTGGGTTCTGGAGCCCCAGTGGTGAGTCCCTGTCCCAGTTGATTTCATGGGATTCTCCTGGGATGGGGAGCTGTGCGGGGTCAGTCTGCCAGCTGTCTGGAAGGCCCATCGGTGGCCAGAAAAGCTGGAGACTGAGTGTTTCCTGCTGGGTCTCTCTTGCCTTAGGGCCTTCGCACATGCTGTCCCTCTTCCTTGGTGAGCCCCCTCTAGCAGGGGTGTCTTGCTCACTATAGACCCATGTGCTTTTTCAGTAAAACTTCCAGGGATTGGGATCCAGTGTGGTGAGATCTCCTGGGCAGTGAGGAGGTAAAAAGCTGAGTACTGGGGAGGGCCTGGGCTTTGCTTCTGACTAGCCAGAGCTGGACAACAAGGCATGTCCAGCTTCCTCTTCACTGGCTCAGTTTCTTCTGAGACACCTCTACCTCTTGCCCCAGGCTCTCCTCCACCACCAACCAGTCAGCATCTGTCTGTCCTGATGACGTCCCGCCCCCTTGTCTGGGTCTCTAGCATTCTTTCTTGGCTATAGCCACTCCCACATTCTTTGGGTCTCTCTTGCCTTAGGGCCTTTGCACATGCTGTCCCTCTTCCTTTGCTGGCTAGCCCCAACCCATCTTTCAAGGTCACACGCGGCTGCTATTCCAGGCTGGTTGGGTAGGGCAGGCTGATAGGGCTTCTTCACTGGACCTTTTAGCTGCCAAGGCTTTCCCAAGAGTCCCTGGCACATACCTGAGTTGAGGGTATAAGTTTAGGACTGGTTCAGTATAGGACCCCCTGGAAACTTCCTTCTCAGAATAGTTTGTCTGCCTCACTTTTCATTAGCTTAAAACTGTGATCTTAAGACATTTAATTTTATACATTAAAAAAAAAAAATAGAACCAGCACCGAATCATGTGTGAGCTTTCCCATATTATTTAAATCTATTTATAAATATCTCTCAGTTTTGTTTGAGGCTTAATACAGAAGTTCACTTGTAGGCTGAATCTAGATTTATCCAGACAGAGCTTAGAAAAAAAAAAGTAGGAATTTAAGTGTAAGAATTCACAAAATTCTGTTTTAATTCCACACTTCATTATTTTCCCCAAATATTCAGGCAACTGGTGTTTAGTGAGACCCACTCATGCCCTGGACTGGTTGAGCCCCAGGGAGAGCAGAGGTGGAGGCTGAGGGACCCCCAGGCCTGCTGGGTCTGGAGCCCAGGTGGGCCTGGCACTTGCTGCTCCTTGGCCTGTTAGCCTGTGTGTGGCGTTGCCGTGTCCTCTATCCCAGCCCTGGCCAGTCATACACAGGCCTGCCTGTAGAAAGGGTGGGCACCCTAAGGAGGTAGTCCTGCCTGGCAGGGTGTGGATCTGAGCAGCTGGGAGAGAGACTTAGGTCTTCAGGAGACCGAGGCTATTGGCACATCTTGTGGAGACCCATCTGTGTTCCACACTGCCCACCCAGCACAGAGGACCTGGGGTGCATGCCCCGTGGAATGGGCATGGCCCAAGTGTTCCTGATGATTTCTGCAGCCTGCAGAGAGGCAGAGCTGATCTCTTCCTGCAGTCCAGATGGTCTCTCCAAGAGGCAGGAGTGACAGTTCACTGCCACTGGCTGGGGTGGTGGCCCAGAGCAGCTGCTGTTGGTTCCCTGGAGGTGGTGGAGAGGTGGGGTCAGCTCAGCAAGGAGCTGCGTGTCATTCTGATGGCAATGGAGATGGGTGACAACTGGACTGATAGGCAGTACCAGCAGATCCTGTGGGCCTGGCTATGAGGAGTGATGACCCCAGGGTTTTGGTGTAAGCCACTGAGTGGTGGTTAGTTGGGTACCCACAGAACTGAGCAGACAAGGGCCTCCAAGGGCTAGGGGAGGCAGAGGCTGGGGCTTGTGCGGTCCCCATGGGGCACAGAAGCATCTTGAGCTGTAGGACCAGTGGGGTGATCAGCTGCATGTTGGAGAAGGGCTTGAGCAGGGATGGGGCCCCAGGGAAGGGTATTGTCACTGCATATCCTGGGTGGATGGGCTTGATCCGGGGTCCTGAGGCATGACAATGACAGCCCTTCAGTCATGGCCCAGGGGAGGCTGCTTGAGGAGGTCCTTGGAGTCAGGAGTGGGGTGTCTCCTGCAGGGAATGGGTGGTTAGGGCTTCAAGACCAGAAACAGGCCCTGTGCTCATGGTTTCTGCAGGCCATTCCAGGTGTGGCTCTGGGTGGCGGAGGCTGGAGACTGAGGTAGGCTGTCTGGATGTGCCACCCTGCAGTTTTATGGCCGTGCTGCCTGCTTGGAGATAGCTGGGTCGCAGGTGTGGGACAGCAGGTTAGGAAGGACGGGGTGGAGCGACCCATGGCTGGGAGCATGCGCCCAGGGCAGCCGTGTCCCGCACATTGATCAGCTGAAGCCCCGCCTCTGACTGGCCGGCCCCGCCCCACACCTCCCGGTTCCTCCCCCAGCCGGCGCTGGCCGGGGCAGTTCGGTGCGGTGCCGGACTCTGCCGGACTCTGCGTGGCGATAGCTGCATCACCCTCGGCCCCCATCAGAGACATGGACCCCTCGAGAGCCATCCAGCACGAGATCAGCTCCCTCAAAGGTGGGATGGGGGGACAGCTGCGACCATGCAGTGACCTCTGGCTGGGTTGCAGTCTCCCGCAGGAGGTAGTCAGGATCTGGCGTGCGGTGGGCAACACTGGGTGTGCTGTGCCGAAGGCACGGGGGACCCCCAGGCTTATCCCTCAGCCGGGCTCCTCCTGGTGCAGAGGTTCTTCTGGGATGGCGGGGAGGAGGGGGTGGCTCCTGCAGCAGTTCTGTAGCCCTGCAGTGAGTGTCAGGGGCGGAGCAAGCTGTAGCAGTGGCAGGGGCGGGACCCAGACTCCGTGGGAGCTCAGCCCTACCGCAGTTGGCGGCTTACTCCTCCGCCCCAGCCTGCCGCCCTGCAGCCTGTCCTCCAAGGGGGCTGGGTAGGGCTGTGGGGATTGCTGTGCTGAGGCGCCAGCGGACTGGCCCCGGGCAAGGCCACACTGCGGCTCTTGGTGGGCGGGGGACTGGGGGCTGCCCAAGGGCTCCGGAGTGGTTGCTCTGGAAACCTAAAGAGGCCTGGAGTCGGGAGAGAGGAGCCGGCCTCCAGCCATGGAGTGCTCTCAGTCCCTCCCTGTGCTGAATCAGCAACAGTAGTTGCGGTTCCACAGAGTGGGGGGCGGGGTAGGGGTTGTTCTCCCAGCCCAAGGACTGGTGGGCAGCTCCTGGACCAAGATCAAGGGTGTGTGTGTGTGTGTGTGTGTGTGTGAGTGTGAGTGTGTGTCTCGAGGGTGGGGGAATCCCGCTGTCCCAAGGCTGCTGTGCTTTTGCTGGTTTGGGGAATTCCCCACTGAGCCCCGCCCCCTTGCTCTGGACCCGGGAGCTACTAGTTTAGGAAGTGGACGGGTTGGCGGGTTGACTACTACATGGGACACCTAGGTAGGTCTGTGCAGAAGAGACTTAGGTCCAATGGCTTAGGGGCCTGAAGTGTGGCTTGGGATCATTTGGGGACTGTGGAAGCCATGGGTTGGTTTGGTGGGGGATTGGAGATTTGAGGGAATTGGTTAGGAAATCATGCCAGGAAGATAGCATGGATGTATGGGATGAGTGCAGGAGGGACTGGTGGCAGGCAGGACGGGTAGAGCCAGAGGTTGAGGGCAGTACTGGGGCACAGGCCCAGAGAGTGGGAACTTAAGTGATAACTGGTCTGGATCCCAGCAGATGCTTGGTCCCAAAACACAGCCCTGGTGGTGTGGAGGGTCCTTGGGTGTCGCTGCTGAGGGGATGTGGCAACTGCCCACTGCCATTCTGCTGTCCTGCCTGGGACTGGTGTCCTGCCCTCCCAGAGCCTACCTTTTGGGGCTGGCCTGGTTGGGGCAGGGCGCAGGGTGAGCCTTGCCGCAGTGAGCTGTCGCAGGAGGGTTTCGGGAACAGTTGGCTGAGCGTTCAGTTTCCACCGTGCAGCCACACCGCCTGCGTCTGTGTGTGTTTGGGTGTGCTGTTTGGAGCCTACTCGGGTGTCATGGAGACAGCCCATAAACCCTCCCCACAACGCTTTGTTGGCTGCCTGCCAGCCTGCTGGCCAGTGCCTCCCACCGCAAGATCCCCCACCCCGCCCTATTTATAATCAGTTCCTGGGTTTGCAGTGCTTGGTGGGAATGGGTGTGTCAACTCCGGGAGAGTGGAGCCGGGTGGGGGTTGATGGGGCACTGCATGGGGAGTTGGGGTATTGAGTAGGATAAGAGCACAGGATATCTATGATCAGACCCTGGGTTTTGGGTGCCTGGCTGTGAGGATGGGTGTGGCTGGGTAACTCACCTCCCAGGGCCTCATGTGGTAGTTTCCTCTTCTTTTCCGGTGGGCATATGAAACTCCTGGTGTCCTTTCCCTATCATCTGTCACTCTGGCCACAGGCAGGCACTCAGGCTGCCCCAGTAGAGAGTCTGTGTGGGTGGCATGGACGCCAGGTCTGGGGTGGTAGGGACTTAATGACTTTGATTCCCTGAGGCAGGTGGTACTCCCTGGCCTCTCTGACAGCTGTCCTGGAGATGGGGTGGATAGAAGCTCCACCCAGAGGCGCCCCCTCCTCCCCTCTCAGCGTGCCCTGGGCTGGGAGTGGATGTGTTTCTGGACTGTCCCTAATCTGTCCTGGAATGCGAAGAGTTAAATCTGGTGCCATTTGGAAGTGGGGGCTCTTTTCCTCTGCTTGCCTGATGGACAGTAGATGCTGGCACCTGCCTGTCCATGTGCTCTTGACAACTGCCCCTTGCTGTTTCGCACTTAGGCGTCTGCCCAAGACCCCAGCTTCCTCCCCAGGCCCTCACCCTCCACTCTTGGACCTCAAGTGCCCCCAGTTCCAGGCAACCCAGCATTCTCTCTTCAGACCTTTGTGATTCCGTAACTCCTGGAGCCACACCCCTTGGTGGGCCCCCAGCCTGTGGACCCCTCCTGCCTTCTCTGCTCCCTGCCTTCTGCCCATTCTGCCACTTTTTTTCTATGCTTCTTGGTTTATATCACCCCCTAATCCTCCCACAGAGATTTGGGAACCTTAAGGAAATGTTTTAGAAACTGATGTAATTTCTGACATTGGAGCCATGGGGCCCAAGAGGGAAGGGGGTGCCACTGGGGTGAAGGCCCCCACTCTGCAAGGGGCCGTCGTCTGTGCGTGGGAGGGGCCGCCCCTGCTGCTGAGTCAGAGGAGGCCGGCCCAGGCGTCCTGGAGGGCGGGCAGGCGGGAGGTTCCAGCAGGCGGTAGTGCCGGCAGGAATCCACGGAGCCAGGCACTGGAGCCACTCTTCCCTGAGCCCGCGGCCTTGCACTTGGTGCAGGAGTCTGCCTGCTTGCCTTCCTGCCTGCTGCTGGCCCCTCTTGTACCCGTGCTGAGGAAGCCTGATCCGCCTCCTCACTGTGCTCCTCCTGCTTCTCTTGCCCCTGTGCCGACCAGCCGGCTCTAAGCAGCCATGGTGGCTGGCATGCTCATGCCGCTGGACCAGCTGCGGGCCATCTATGAGGTGCTCTTCCGCGAGGGGGTGATGGTGGCCAAGAAGGACCGGCGGCCCCGTAGCCTGCACCCCCATGTGCCTGGTGTCACCAACCTGCAGGTCATGCGAGCCATGGCCTCCCTGCGGGCTCGGGGCCTGGTGCGGGAGACATTTGCCTGGCGCCACTTCTACTGGTTCCTGACCAATGAGGGCATCACCCACCTACGCCAGCACCTGCACCTGCCACCTGAGATCCTGCCTGCCTCCCTGCAGCGTGTGCGCCGCCCCTTCACCATGGTGATGCCTGCACGGCGCACCCCTCATGTGCAGGCTGTGCAGGGTCCCCTGGGCTGTCCGCCCAAGCGGGGGCCTCAGCTGTCTGAGGACCCTGCCCCAGAGGAGCGGCGGGCCTACCGCCGGAAGGAAGCTGAGGAGGGGTCACCTGAAGCCCCTGTGGTACCCACTACCACTCTGGGAGCCCTAGCCAGGCGGGGCCTGGAGCCTACCCCAGCCACAGGTCAGCTGCATCCTAGTTCCAGGTGGAGAGGGGTGGGAAGGGGGGATGTGGATGTCCGCAGTGCCCAGGCTTGGGCCTGTTGGGGAAGGGTGGGCAGCATGAGTGCTGGGGATTCCACTCACACCAGCAGGTGGTGCCCTCTCTGCCTGAGGGATCTGGGTGCTGTGGTCAGTGGGCCTACTGGCTCCTCCTCCTGGGTTGGGGACCTTATTGGGGTGGGACAGGCACATCCCGGTGGGGGCGGGGCCTGTGGGGCCTGGACTGGCGGGCCCAGCTGTTGTCACAGCCCCACCCATTTGTGGGCCACTCTCTTAAGCATTGTCCTTTCTTTTGTCCCCATTCATTCCTCTCCCTGTCCCAATAGGCTGTCTGTCTGAGGCCCCTCTGTTCAGAAGTAGGGGGCATGCAAAAGAGTTGGTGGTGTGGGATGGGCCTAGCTATTTTTTGGCAGTGTAGCCTGGGCAAACTGCTTGACCTCTGAGCATAGAGTCTGCAGGGTGGGGGTGACATATCCCCTACCTCCTCCCACCGAGCCTCTTGGTTGTATGGCTCAGGTTCCCTGTTGCATGGAGAGTACTGAGTGTCCCCCATGACTGGATGCCTGGCTGGGTTAGGGTTGGCCGTGGCCTAGTGGTAGAGGAACAGAACCCAGGAAGGAGCATCCATTTGCAGGTTAGGGGTCCTGGGCCTGGCACAGGGTCAGGTAAGTCCTTCCCAGTTGGGAACCAGGTGTCAGAGAAAAGGATTGGTCCTGTCAGCCCAGGGACTACCAGAGACTCCTTCCCTCTGACCCTAAGCTCCTGGGTCTGCTGGACCCAGGTGGGCAGAGGTGTCCTGTGCCTAAGGCTTACGTGTTCTATTGGGGCACACTGCACTCATTGCCAACTCAGGACAGCCTGGACCCCTCAGTGCAAGGCAGGGTTGGTCCCCATTCCATCTTTATGACTGGACACCTGGGGAGAAGCTTATTCTCTAGAGGGCTGGAGAGAGAGCCTGGGCTGAGGCTAACAAGGCAGGCAGGAGTTTGCAGGGGAACCAGAGAGGGGATCCAGGTGCAGGCCCCATGCCGGGCACAGCTTGGGCCGAGTGCTGAGGAAAAGGAGTTCTGGTTCTGGCCTGTCTGGTTGGATCACTAAAGCCTTGCTAAGGGAGCACATCTGAAGGGTCAGGGAGGTTGTGGGATGGAGGCTGGCTTCCAGCTCTCTCCATGGCCTTGGGCAAGTCAGTGGCCTCTTCAGCTTCCCTGTAAACGGGTAACCATATCACTGGGCGGAGGCATGAAGAGAAGAGTGCTTGGCCAGCACTCGGATCTTAACTCATGGGGCCTTCATCTGGGGTCTTTCCCGATCTGGGGCCCCTGCCCACCCTCAGCCTCAGGGTGGAATGGCCTCTTCCATTCTCTGGTGTGGGTGTGGTGAGTGGGAGGGAGCCCCCCTCCTTTTCTCCCCTTCCTTCCTTCTTGCTATTCAGGCGGGGCCAGCTGGGCAGGCAGTTGGCAGTAGAGCCTGGAGGGGTTCTGGGTGTGGCCACAGTGGGCAGAGTGGAGGGCACCCCCACCCCCAACAGGGGTGACTCAGTCTTCCCTTCCCAGCCACAGCCGTCCTAGTGGCAGCTCAGAGTTTCCAACAGGAAATGAGTTCCAGCTTCAGGCTGCGTCAGGGCCAGGCGGCCCTCTTCCTCCCCTTCACCCTGCAGGACTGAGCACGGGGCTTTGGGTGTGGTTTGGGGCCAGAGCTGTGCCCTCAGGCCCATGTTGGTGGCAGAGGCATGATGGCTTCACATACAGGTTGGGATAGTTCTGAGGACACCTAAAACTATCAGCTTCTTGTTTTAAAAGTGAACAAATAATAAACCACAGAGACCCCATCTTTCCCATAACCCGGCCCCTCCTGGCATCCAGTCATGGGGGACACTCAGTACTCTCCATGCAACAGGGAACACAACCAAGAGGCACGGTGGGAGGGGGTAGGGGATATATCACCCCCACCCTGTAGACTCTAGGCTCAGAGGTGGTCAGGAGCTGTGCTGGTCACCAGAATGTCAAGATGGGCTGTCCCATTGAGCCCTGGCCAGGGAGCCACAGGCATGGCGGGGCAAGCTGGGGGTACCTGCTGAAACTGGCTCCTGCTGTGAGGCTCCACTCTCTCCTGTGCCCTAATGGTATGCTCAGCTTGGGGGTGGGATCCCCAATGGCATACTGTGTAGGAGTATGTCTACCTCATGGTGAGGCGCAGACTGAGCCTCTGCCCCAGAGAGCCCCCGGACATACAGGGATGAACTGGGTGAAGGGAGAGTGATCGGAAGGGCCCTCTGTGGAGGCACCCACAGCTAAGGTCTGATAGGTGAGGAGGAGCTGCCCTGCCCAGAGCTGCCCCAAGGAGGGAGGCCTGGGCCAGAGGGTAAGGATACAGGAAGGTCCCGCCTGGAGTTTCCCTTCATGGTAGAAAGCTGCTGGAGTAGTTTCTATGTGAGTTGTTTACACTCCAAATAATAATACTTTGCCTGGCTCAGAATTCATAATGAATCCGGAAGTGTGTAGAGAAAATGCTTTGAGAGCCTGTCTTCCTGGAGGGATGTCATGCAGCGTAAGCAGGTGGCCACACATGGACATGGCTTCTCCTCTCTACATAGACATGCAAGCTGCACAGCCTGACTTTCCCACGTGGCCCTCCATGGCAGAGGAGACATGGAGCTGCCTTGTCCTCTTCACAGCTACATAGCACCTGCTTAGGGTGGGCTATGGGTCCTGGCAGTTTCTGGGGAAGGTGCACAGGGGTCATCTTGCTTGTTGGGGGGAACTGTGCAGATCTTGGGCAGGTTTCTACCCAGGTTGTGGAGGATTAGGTTTGTCTCTCCCAGGTCCTGTACAACTGGAGAGATGTATGGATGGATAGGAAGGCATCACATTTGCCCAGGGTGGAGAACGCAGTGCCTGGGAACTGAGCTGGTTGTGGGGGACTCAGGCAGAGGAAGCAACTGGCCTTGGGGGCTGAGGGGATGTAGGTGTTGATGGGTAGAGAAGTGTGGGACTCTGCTTCCACATGGCTGCGTGGAATGCACTGGGCACATGGATGCCTGGAATGTGAGTGGGTGGGGTGACCGGGCTGGGCTGGTGGGGCCTGTGGAGGGAAGAAGAGACTGTGGGTGAGTGGGGTGGGGCAGGCTCAGTAGGCAAGACCACTGGGCTGAGACCCAGGGCTCAGGGACTGAGGCAGGCCTGTCTCCTGCACCCCAGGCTGGTCTGCCTGGGCTGGTTTGGCCCGTTGGTCCCTGCTCAGCTCTCTGACTAAGGGGTGGCTGTGAGGAGGAGCCACTGCTCCCAGAGCTGGGTGGGGAGGCCAGGGTAGGAGCAAACCCTCCACCCCTTCCCTCCTTCCTGCCTTGCTTTCCTCTCTGCCGGCTCTGAGAGCAGCCTGACCCAGCCAGCAGCCATGGACAGGTACAGCATGGAGGAGCTGATCCAGCTGGGCCAAGGTAGGGCGTAGGAGCAGCCTGGCTACAGAGAAAGGAAAGGGGAGGGATCAAGGCCTCCAACAGGGATGGGGCTGTCCTTGGCAGCCTGCTACAGGACGCTGAGTTGCCCCCTTTCCTCAGTTTCTGTGACCTTGGGCATCAGAATGTGGGGTGCAAGGATGAGATGGCCTCCTCAGAGCTGCCCCTGGTGTGTGTGGAATGTGGGGTGTTCCAGAATAGTGGAAGTTAGTGGAGGGGCTGCTCACAGCCTGGGGCATTTCTTCCTCTGGGAACCACTTCTCACCCAAGCAGGGGGTTCACAGGCTCCTCTGAGTCCATGCATGTGGCTAGGTCAGAGGGCCAAGAACTGTGCCTGCCTGGTTCAGCTCCTGTCCACTTCTGGTCATCTGCTGCCATGGGCTGGGCTGGGCTGGGAATTTGGACCCTCTCTGGCCTGCCTTTAAGGTAGCTAGTGTCCCTGGTGCTCTGGGCTTCTTGAGCCAGTACCATCCTTGGCTGCCTAGAGCAGGCCACTAAAATGTTTCTGAAGTGTGGGGCTGGAGAGCAGGGGCTCAGGTGGGCCCAGTCTTTTCCTCAGCCCCCATCCCATCTCCGCATCGTGGACAGGGTGCCCACCCTGGCAGTCAGGGACCAAGACTGGTTTGCTGTGCTTTGCTGAAGGCTTACCATGGGCCAGCTCCTCATGGTCTTCCTGCCTTGGTTTTCTCATGTTCATGATACATTCATGGCATAGGACTCACTTGTAGAGTGTGCTGGAGATTAAACCAGAATGGTGCCTGGCACAGGAAACACTACAGAATGCTACCCTCTGGAGGAGAGGGTCAGGACTGTATCCCCTTCATACACAGTTGTGTACACACACATCCGTTTCCCCAGGTGTGCTAGGATCTGGGCCAGCACAGGATATGGGGGATGTGGCGTGGACTGCCTGCTGACAGGACCTCTGACCCCTGTCTTCCACAGAATAGGATTGCTGTGGTGTCTCGGGAGGGCTTTCCCCATCCAGACCACACGGGAACACCAGGAGAGAGGCCTCGGGTGAAGAGGGGCAGCCCAGAGATATGGGGTGGGCACTTTTTCATGTGGCCTGGACCCCAATTTGGGGCTGCCTGGGTCTCTGGCTGGTAGTGTGACCTTGGGGAGACTGTCTTGTCCACCCTGAGGCCAGGTGTGGTATTGAATGACTTTGCGCAGGGCCCTCTGGGAGAAAGGGGCGTGTCACCACATTGGTCCATTTGATGCTTCCCAAGAGCACCCTAGAGGTGGGCAGGGCATGGGCCACATGAGCCCTAGCCCCTGTGTCTTGTGCCGAGGGGGTCCTGAGGCCAGGCAGCTCCTTATTATAGCATTACCATGGGAGCAAGGGTGTGCATGTCAGTGGCGCTGCCCAGCTGGTCGGGACTCCAGTGAACCCCAGGCCTGAGTGTCCTTACTGTTCACGTCATGTTCTAAGTCTGGACGAGTGACGGGCCTTGCTTGCCCTCCTCGGATATTTATATCCCCCTGGGCCCCCTGCCCACCACTCCCCTCCCCCATGGACTGCTGCTGACAGCAGCCACACGGTTGTGCCCTCCTCCCACCTCGCCTCTGCTGCTGCTGCTGCCGGGCTTGCTGCCTCTAAGGGGCCTGTGACCCTCCCCACACCCCTCGCCCGCTCCCTGTCCACCCTGTGGGCTCCTGTTGCTGTCCCCAATGAAGATCGTGCCCGGTAGGTGGGGCAATCCTTTGAAAGTCTTTGTGGAGAACCCAGCTGGGCTGGGGCCACAGTGCCTGGGGCTAGAGGTGAGAGGCTGTGTACTCCCCCCCACAGCCTGCTTCCCAGCCATCACCCAGCCTCTCCCTCTGCCCTGTCTGAGGCCCTACATGGGGGCTTGAGGCTTGTGAGGAGTCCACATGTCTTTGAGCCTGGTGGGGTCAGCTGCAGACCTGGGGTGGGCTGCTAGGACTGGAGCGTTGGCATTAATACGCCCTTGGTGTCTGGCCGTGTCCCCAGGGGACACCACTGAAAGAAGAATGGGGGCTCAGCACTCCTTCTGTGGGGGCAAGGGGCCAGACTGGGCTTCCTTTGGGAGGGAGGACCCAGATTGAGGCTGCGCAGGCTAGGCTGGGGGGCTGCGGCTTGGCAGCCGCATCCTACAGGCCCCTCCTCCTGGCGGGTGTGGCCGTGGGTAGGCAGGGGTTAAGGCTCCAGCTAACCTTGAGCGTCGGCAGCACGGAGTAGGGACAGCTGAGCTGGGCCGTGTGGGGAGCGGCCAAGAGCCACTGGAGGGAGGAGGGCGGGCCCAGGCTGGGCTGGAGCACAGTGTGTGCAGCGGACCGGATGGTCTCCTGGCTGCTGGATAGTGCTGTAGGGCGGTCCCTGCAGGCGAGGCAGCCTGCGGGCCCTGGGCTCTAGTCCTTGGGGCATCCCGTCCTCGCCCTTCGCACAGGGAGGCGCTGTCAGGCTTCACAGCAGCCAGTCGCTGGTGCACTGAGGCGGCTCTGCCTGTTCCTTGTGGCAGCCATGGAGCCGACAGGCAGCCTGTTTCCCTCCTTGGTAGTCGTGGGCCACGTAGTCACCCTGGCTGCTGTGTGGCACTGGCGCAGGGGGCGTCGGCAGGTGCAGGATGAGCAAGGTAAGCGCCCTTGCCTCAGCCGCTGCCATCCGCCACCACTCTACCATGGGGATGCTACTAGGGTTGGGGGCGGAGGGTCCACCTCCCTCCCACCCCGCCTCTTCCGTCTCTGAGTGAAACACCAGTGTTTTGTGAAAGTGTGTCTGCTGCCCTGCTTCCCTGGGTGTGGAAGGGGCGGAGCATTGCAGTTGTCATTAGCCTGGAGTCTGACCTGGGCAGGTAGGTGGAAGGAGAAGCTGGGGTGAGACCCAGGGGGTAGGCTTTGGGTGCAGCAGTGCCTGCCTCTTCAAGGAAGCCCCCTCCTCAGCAGGGACATGAACACAGAATCCACAGTGGCAGGTGCACTGGGCTGTTCTGGGCGGGACCACGGTGGGGGTGGCCCTGCACAGTGGCCTCCCCTGCCCACAGAGTGTAGGGT